>NC_064898.1:18876579-19179610 GCF_929443795.1 Astur gentilis
GAATTGCTCTTGATAACCCGTGTATAGGTCAGAAACATCTACGTATCTTACGTTTTAATGCTTCCTGCCGGAAGAATCGACACAGAAAATGTTTTAACACTTCTAGCATCAAAAGTAGTCTTTACGTTACATAGTCATTTAAACTGAAAGTTTTCTACGCTGACACCCTTGTGTTGTCCAGAATGGGACAGTAGAATTTAAATAAGTATTTCACTGGACATCTGACACATTTTGCATTTTCTACTGAAACTCTGGGGTGAGGAGAACTTAGAGCAGTCAGTTTGTGTTAGGAAGAACTGATCTGATATTCAGTGGCAGAGTTATATATTGTTTAATTTATTTCCTTTTGAGAATGTGTTTTATGAATGATAAATTTAATTTTAATTTATTTTCCAGTTAAATACTTGTTTTCTCTGAATATTCAGAGTATTTTTAAAGATGGATGTCTCTGAATATCTGAAGTGACTTTTACGAGCATAGGTGATGTCACCATTGATGTATGCCATTGAACTAATACAAAGTATAGCTTGTTAGAAGGAGTGCCAGGGAACCATCTGTCAAGGAAGGCTGAATGGTTACTTTGAAAAGCTAGGGCAAGCCATTAGATCTAGATTATTTACTGAAAAGCTTTGTAGTGCTTTGTTCAACGTTTCTGTAGTGGGTTGGGTTTTGTTTTGGTTTTTCCTTTGGTCCACATCCTGCAATAGTAATACACTTTAAATGCTTTGTTTTACTAGACCTACGAAGGACCACACAGCACAGAAGAAGTATGTATATACCATTCTGGTGTACCTATATTCCATGAAGGGTTAGTATTCAGTTAACTTTAATATTTTTTTTAATTAGTCTATTATGTGTTCCTGCTGTCTTTGTAGATGTTGCCTTGTTTTCATTCTGTATTTCTTCAGTCAAAAATAGCAATGCTTGAAGAGGGTATACTAAATTAACAGTAATATTGCATAAAGGAAAGATCTTAAGTATTCACAGTAAATAGGGTCCTAAATATTGTTTGTTAATTGCTTTGCAAACTTTCAAGGATGAAGTATTGGAGCTGTTGTAAAAGAAAAACATCTGACTTCAATACATTTTTAGCTCAAGAAGGCTGCACGACAGGAACACACGTATGGACTAAAAAAGATGCGGTAAGTAGCATTAACATTGCATTCTGTAGCTGGCCATTCTGAACTTTGAACACTGAAATGTAGTTAGTAGCTTGTTTGAGTTATTACTGTAGTTGAGCTGTTACAGATCATTACCTCTGAAATAATATAGAGGCTATTATGCACAGTATACACAGAGAAACGGAGTTTGAAGTAATCTGTGGTAGAAGTATACTTGTAAGAGAGTACAACCTTTCTTTTTAGTGATATGTATAGTATCACTATTTTATAGCAAGAGTAGTTTTGGCAAATTAAGAAAAAGAAAATAGTAGTCTTTTCTGCTTTGTTAGATAAGAAAGTCTATAGTATTTCATATAGAATATATTCCATATGTAAGACTTTAAAATAAGATCATTAGAAGTCTTTCCTTTCCCAAAGACCCTGAAGAGAGCAGCCATACATGTTCTGTAGTAAAATAACTGTACTTCCAGTTTCATTCAGAACAGTTGAGTTGTTTAGGTGGGGGATGGCAGGTCAGTGAGGTTCCATGGGAGGGGAGCGGGGATGGAAGGGTCTCTTTCTGTCTAATTTGGGTTCTGTTTACACATCTGAATATTTTTCTGGTCTGAATCTGATTGAGTGTTTTGGTTTGGCTACCAGTATAACAAATACAGAGAGAGCATCTGTTTAGTTTGTAGGTGTTTCTTTGCAATGTTGGGAACAAACTGCAGAATTACAAGGTGAAGAATACTCCCATTCAAGGTTTAGAAAGAGTCTTAGAGAATGTTACAGAATGTAATAATGGAACTGAACACTTACTTCAAAAACATTAGCTGGTCACATGTTGGATGCAGGTGAACACAAAATTCTTGTTATGAATATATTGTCTATTGCTGAGGCAAAATGAGTTTGACACTGCAAACATCAGTAACATTTAACAGAAGAAAATAAGTGTGTATTATAGGAAGTGTAGTTCTGTTACCTCATTCTACAACAATTACTTCACACGTCCTTTACTCTAAGTCACGGAGTTGCTGCTTGTGTTGAAGATTTACGTTTGTGTTTAAGAATTATTTTCAAATACAGAAAGGAGGGATTAAAAAAAAAAAAAAGCTGAAGTTGTGAGCCTAAAGCGGGAGAGTGTTCTTGTAAAGAATTCACCCAGATGTTAAGAAACTGTGTGTATATTAAATAGGTGTATATTGAGTTAATGGGCTTCTAGCTAACAGGGGTTTTTTGACTTTACCTTTTTGTTGTTATTTTGGGGTTTTTTTCACCATTTATTTTTCCTGCATCAGGGAACAGAGGGTAATATTCAATAATTTTTTGCAGTAATATGTAAGTTTCTTGGAGTCGTGGCTTCTTTTTCTTTGTTCAGTTCCTTTCTACAACCTGCTGGACAACTGTAGTCTTGGAAAGGAAGTTAATCCAACATATAACCTTCTTCTTTTGTTGTTGGTTGGTTGGGGTTGCTTTTTAGGGTTTTTTTTCTATCACAATGTCCTGGTTTCTTACTGTAGTCTCTGTCATAAGCATTGGTTTTCTTGCTTCTAATGTTTGTCGGGGACCAGTAGCTGAAATACTGCGTAAAAAGAGATGTAAGTGGAGTCTTTCAGTCTCCTGTGAACATGAAATATAGTCCTTCATTAGTTATGCTTATTGGCTGTTAAAATAGCCCTGGGCTTTTATCCTGATTAGTCTTGTAAAAATACTCCTGAATGCAATTTTAAGTCTCTGTTTTTGTACTTTTTTCCTTATATAGGGTAAGAAAGTAGTCCCATGCAGGCATGATTGGCACCAGACTGGAGGAGAAGTGACTATTTCTGTGTATGCTAAAAACTCTGTTCCTGATCTGAGCTACGTAGAAGCAAATAGCACAATGGTGAGCATCTACCTTAAGATGTAATTATTTTTTTTAATTCTTACAGCAGCTTGAAGTTAGGAAAATCTGGCTTCTACTTTATTTACAAGGCAGAGGTAGCATAAGAATCTTTTTTGGGAAACAGCTTTTTCTTGGCATTTGTGTTTGTTCAAGTATGTATAGCTTCCCCACCCCACCCCCCTTCTGTTTGGACATCTGTACTTTAAGGTTGGGGTTTTTTAAAAGCTGCAATATGATATGTCTGAAAAAAATCTTTAATTTGACTTCTGCAATTAAAACCTGAGTGTGATGGATTTGCATCACCGTGTGTAAATAATTATGGATTCATAATTTAATTGTGTTTGACTTAATGTAGTTTAATATCATTCTTCACAGTATGCAGTTTCACAGCTATTAATATTAAACAAGTGTTAAAATGCTTCTCTGATTTCTTAATCATGCATTTAGAGAAAATGAAGCAGCTTCCAGGATGTATATATGGCCACTATTGACTATGCTACTGTATCAGAATCTGTTAGAATAGATTTTCAATTCTACGTCTGAGGGACAGTTTGATCATTTTGCTCAGTGATCTGACTCCTAATGTCAAGTACATTTAAGCAAAATATATCACGTGTCAAATGTTTTTATTAGCCTGACAAAGTTTTCTGTTGTTTTTCCTGTTAAGTTAAATATCCATATTGTATTTGAAGGAGAAAAGGAATTTCATCGCAGTGTGAAATTATGGGGAGTAAGTATAAGAATTTTTCTGTTAAAAAAAAAAAAACAAACACCAAAACACAAACCCTCAGCTTCCTTTTTCAAAACAGTTTGGTTTTCCTCATTACTCTGCTTATTAAGAGAAATTCAGTTGCATATCATTCAATAATTACATTTAAATCTGATGTAATGCCCCAAGTGATCAGGTATGACATCATAGTTGACCCTACTTTGAGCAGAAGGTGCCCTTCTGGGTTCCTTTCTGATCTCAACACCATGATAGTGGTGTTGCAGAACGGCCTTGACACTATGTAGTTGCGTGCTTATGGATGTGTTAGACCCAATGTATATGTTATATATGCATAGGCATATGCATAGGCATATGTTCATAGCTTGGCAATGGGAGAGGGGTGACTTTTCTAGATAACAGGGAACTCCATCTACCTAAACATCTGCTGAAATTTAATGATAAGTTACTCTTCCTAACTTAATTCCCAAATACCTTGCAGTCTGTTTCTTAAATTGAAGTGTGAAATATGTTTTCTGTTCTAGGTAATCGATGTAAAGAGGAGTTATGTGAACATGACGGCTACAAAGATAGAGCTTACTATGAGAAAAGCAGAGCCCCTATTATGGGCAAGTCTTGAATTACCGGTATCCAACACACAGCAAAAAAAAGAGAATTCAGATCAATAATGATTCCAAGAGACAAATTATCTCCTATTATGAAGTGGTGACTTGCTACTGTAATCAAATATTTAACTTTTATATAGATTCTTTTTTTTTATGCTAGATCATATGTTCCATTCTACAAAGAAATTTGACGCACAGTAAACGGGGGTGTAAACTTGAAGGGTAATAGCTATTTCTGCTCTTGCTCCCATGAGTATATTTATTCTAGTTGGAGTGTCTCCATGGGGATTTAGAGTAAAAGAGCTGTTGCCCTTTGCTTACAACCTTACCTGCCATGCACTGACTATCCAAATAGATATGTTCTCAGTCCGCTGTGTGTGTTAATTTTTCAAGTGTTTTGTTTAGACTGGATCTACTGGGTAGCACATGTTAAACTCAGCACTGTTCATTATAAAGCATACAGTAATACAAGTACAAAAATCTGAGGTCACAAAGTGGTTAGCATGCAATTCTACATCAAGAATAAAAAGGTGCATAAACATAAATAGGAAAGAACACTTGTAGACTTGCATTTTTGTCTTCTGAAACTGAGGTTTGTTTCAATACCTGTTGGCTGCGAAGGGATGGAATAAACGGTATTTTCCTAAGGATTTCAGTACTTGCTGACTCTTTTGCTGTCTTTCATGTATAAAAGCAGGAGATCAGATTAAAATAAAAGCAAAGCTGTCAAGAGGGGATTTTTTTTAGTCATGTACCTTTTGGTATTTGAATTGTTAAATATAAAAGTGAATGGACTGTGAAACAGCTGAATAACTTAGCATACAAACAGCAGTCTATTGTAAAATTACCAAGGTGCTGTATATATTTGACTGTCTTTAGAATGTATATTCTGTCCTATTCTACAACATTCAAAATTATAAATCTTTTTTTCAGAGTAGATGGATATGTGTAGTAGGAGAAGCCAGTACACACTGTACGTGTCTCAGGAAAATTATTTCTGTGTAGATATGCATAGCTTTTGTTTCTGAGGGTGGTAATCTAAGAACTAAATTTATCTACAGGACAAATCTTAGAGGAAACAAACAACAAGAAGCTTTAAAATGTCTGTCTCAAGTCATAATTGTACCTTTTGAATTAGAATATTTTAAAAATACTACTTTTGAACAACATAAGCAAAACACTGTAATTGAAATCAGGACCTTATTTTCGTTTTCCGTTCCCCATCAGCAAATATTTGTGGCTGAATACAGGATAGTTTTAAAGATGAGACTTTTACCCAAGCAGCAATACATGCAGTAATGTTGCTTTTTCTTTCTGCTTGAAATAGTTTCTTAATTTTGGGTTGCAGCTGAAAGAAAAACAATGTTTTTGTATACAAGTCATGTAAAATGTACACCATTACTTATTGTGCCAAAACTTGTATATGTAAATAGGCAGTCCTGTGGACTGTTGAAATATGTGGATGCTCATCTACCTACCTTGGCAGACCTGGAGTAATGCCAAGAAAACACAGAACGTAGTAAAGGCATTCTGAAGTTAAATATGGATTTCTAAGAATCATACTGTTTTCCAACTGGTATAATTTGACTTGAGCTCAGAGTTCTGTCTCTAGCAGTACTTGAAATCCTACTTCATGCTTAAAGTTGTAGGAAATACATTACCAAAGAAACCATCCCTAAACACCAAGAAAGTAACAGCAGTGCTGTATATATGAAACTTGTTTTGGTGCTTTTTTACCTTCATTTCAAGATCCTGTTTCCTCATTGACTTGGAGGGAGTGTGGTTGCTTACTCCCTTGGGCCCCTATTAAAAGTTCTAGCTCTAATTTCTGCTTTAAAGATTCTGTTAACCTCTAATAATACTGCTGTTTTTTTGTGTTGGTTTAGGGGGACTGTTTGGGTTTTTGTTTTGGGTGTTTGGGGTTTGTTTTTTTCTTTTTTAGAAATTTGAACATGCCAGGCTCTGTAAGGTTATAGGGTACAAAAATGTTTGCCTGCAAATGGTCCTTTAAAAGTTGAACAGATGTTTGATGTGTACTGAACCAACAAGTGGAGTTCTTATTAGCATAATACTGAGAACAATCACTTCTAGAATGAAAAATTCTAGAGAGCTGTAGCTAGTAGCATGCCATATGTGTTTTTGTATACAGAATTCTGAACTTGGACAGCAAAATGAGCAGTGTTTAAATCCCAGGATAGAGTTCTTATTTAACAAGAAGTTCAAACATGTGTCTATCCATATGGATACATATACCCTAAATATCTTGCATCTTCCACATTTTTTTAACGTATTTTCAATTTATTTGCATCCTTACATGCAGTAGGTTTACTTCATGTAAAATCCATTTTAAAGAACTACAGGGGAAATGGAATTTTTTGGGAAAACAATTTCTGTTTTTCAGTAAGTCGTATTTTCCCTTAGTGTACTAAATGCTACATGGAGAGAAATGTGGGTGAATGGCCTTTCTGCTGTTAATGCTTCAGGCTTTGGGACCCCATAACTATTTCTTGGACTCTTTCAAACTATGTTCTGCTGGTAGCTGAGTCAACTTGGCCATGAGTAGAAGAAGGCTCCTGTAAAAGTGGCCCTCAGTTTTGCTTCTTTTTATTCATTCTTCCTACTCTTTTCTTGTTCATACTTTCAGCACAAAATTAAAGATAATTCAGGAGTTCCATAATGACTTTCCCCATCAGTGGCAATGAAACTGCTTTTAAAATTCACTTGTTTAAAAAAGCAAGCAAACAAACAAAAAAAACCCAGCCAAACTGACCTGCGTTGATCAGGCAAGAAGGCATAGGTTTTACAAATAATAGCCTAGTTTTCTATGGCCTGTGATGTTTTTCAATAAAAGGATAAACTTTCAGAGGCTGCTAGAAGTCTCTTGTTTAACTGCATTAATTCCTAGCAGCTTTTGATAACTATATACCTGCATCATCAAGCTGCAAAAGCTGTATCACCTACTGAGTTTGCGTGTTTTGAGCAGTTGCTCAGAACAGGCTTTAACACATCAATGTTTGATCCTGGTATCTCATGAAATGACATCTTGACATAGGTAGTGGTACCTGACACTTCAGTGGAATATTGGGTTGGCTGTAACTTTTATTGGTAGATGTGGAGAGAAGGTGAAACCAACTGTAGTGTACCAAACCAATCAATACTTCCTCAAAAGCAAGATCTAAGTGATTTTTGATCACATAGGCTTTCACCTGTCTCGTAATGGTGAAACTAAATTGCAAACAAGTATGTACTGGAATACTTGCTGTCAAATTGACCCTTTTTTCATGTTTTCAGAAGTTGTGCTGTATTTAACAAGTTGGTTGATACAGTCTAGCTATATTTTTATAATTGGTGAGTCTTTAAAAGCTGCAGTGTGTTTCAGTATGAGTTTACACATTACACGTGTAGACAGCATATTACATGTCTCAGAACTGACTGTCCCGGTCCATATAAAACTTGTCCTCCGCAATCCCTTTTTAATATGAAAAATTGCATGGTTATACAAGTTTGTGACAGAAATCTTAATCTTTTCCCTCATGCATAAGCCCATTTTCCTACCTAGCATTACATATTATATCTGTAACAACATTTCTTGGAGGAGTTGGAATTTATTTTTAATGTTAATATACTGTTAAGCACTGGGCTGTTCAGCTGCTCTGACTCTTAACATTTTACATGGCACTGATGGAACTTGACAAAATATCTTCCATCATATGATCTTCTGGAACATCTACGTTATCAAGTCACCATTTCAGTAGTTTAGGGATTAGTTTTACTAGGAATTTTGCCTCAAAAAAAAAAAATCTACTTATTCTATATAATGATGCATTTTTTGCTTGCATTCTTTAAACATGGCATGAGTATTGGTTAAATACTGTACCTGTTAATCATTGGTCTTTCCCAATTGCTACTAAAATTTTTTTATCTCCGTTCAGGAACGAGATCCTTTTTAAAGTAATGAGTTATGTGTCTGGAACACTTTTTAAAGGTGGTAATAATTTTGCCATTATGAGTCTTGAATTACGGTTGAAGGGGGGAGATGTCTTCGTGCATGGTTGCTTGATTCTGCACATTCATAAAACTTATATGCAGAAATTAATCTCATGTCTTCATGCTCTAGTTTTTTTCTAAATGTATTCAATAAAATTCTTATTACATGCTGGTTGCATTTGGGGTTTTTTTGACTTCTTTTGTTATGGGAGAGAACTTCCCTTTGGATTTGCAACATGGTTGTTGAAATAAAATGTAAGCAGACATTGTACACAGGTCAAGTTATATATGAGGGAAACTGTGTGGCAAAGTGGTTTTTTCCCCCAGCCCTTGGTTTCTTTTGTTGCCTGTTGCTTTCTAACACAACAGCCCAGTCAAGATACATAAGTTTTGCAGTAATTTGAGTAAGTGTGGCTACTCAGATGGGAGCCTGTCTCATTGATGGTAATTGTTCTGTCCAAGAATTTTTAGCTTTCACAAACTTACTGGAACTGGAATAATTCAAAATACAATGCTTGGGCTGTTTCTAAGAATGCTGAAGATATTATAGCTCTGCTGCTTTTTACTAGTTTCTTGGAAAAAGGAAGATACCTGTCAAAACCTCTGGCATTCTCAAAATGGGAGAGAAAAAGGATTCATTTCTTGAGGCCTGAAATTTTCTGTGGTGATAAAAATTGGGTGTTTTCTCAAAGTTTGGGTAAGTGCTTTAACCAAAGATAACCCAAATACTGCCACAGACGTTATAAACTAATCCACAGTTACTGTGCCAAATGATTGTTAGTAAAGCAAATGCAGTTTCTCCCGAGTTTGTCTGCAGAATGAAGGGTAGGTGTTAGTCGTAAGGAGGGTGGGTGTGCACAGAGTACGGTCCTTAAGACTTCTCTGTAGGCAGCACAGATTTCAACCCACGTTCATAAAGTCAATATTTTTCTGTTCCAACTTCTGAACATTTTGTTTCCTACCACAATGTTGGCATGAACAGGAACGAACTACTGAACACGGCCGCTGTCAGCTACGTGTCTGTAGTCAGTCCTATGAGCCTAGAAGGAAAGGGGCTGTAGGAACAGGTACCTGTAATCTGGAGGTACGTGAAATGCATCAACGTGTTTTTCTTTAGCTTCATTAATCAACCTATGTGATGACTGATTCTGGCTATCCAGAAAGTGTGCAGATTTGTCTGCAGCCAGTGTGCTTCTGTGTGAGAAGGAAGCATCCAATTGAATAAAACATTTTTGTTACCTACTAGAAACAAGGATTTGAAAAATTAGTTCCTAGTAAAGTATTAATAAAAGCTGCATTGCAACAAAAGGCATTCAAAGCTAGCTGGAGGCAGAGCTGTTACCTTACAACCATCTATGAAATATTTTTAGTCCAGAAACCTTGTTCTCTGAAATGTGTTTTAAATTTATGATACTGATGCTGCCATATTACTGCTGAATTCAATGCTTGGGAGGAAAACTAACCTAATGTGCTTCTAGCCTAATATGCTTGACCTAATTTGTTCTTCCTTTATTGAAAATCAGACTCATGTACAAGAGGCAGAGTTGATACTGTGCGCTTCTAGACCCCAAGGGACTTAATTTTTTTTTTTAAAGGGATGCCTTGTAATTCAAGTTACATTGTTGTATACATAAACATTAACCCAAACTTCTAATGTCTGCCTTCATCTGCGAAAGCAGTTAACATTTGAAGTGTCTACTCATGAACAAAACCTACAACAGAAGCATTCCGTTCAGAATTATTCTTTATTTGTAGCTCTGCAAATTGGAAGGCTGTCGGCACTTCAGTTACAAAATTTTTACTTCAGTGGATTTATAATTTAAATGAGATGCTTATGCTTTCCAAGAACAGTTAACAGCTGTAAAGCAGGTAAAGCTGGTAAAACGAATGGAGAATATTAAAACGTAGTTGAAAAATATTTTTTTAAGATAAAAGTTTTCACATGTTTATGGAAAAAATGAAGTAGTTCATAGAAGGCGTGCTAAGACTGAAGGTTAATACAAAGCAACAACTCTGACTGTGAATGAGCCAAAGCACTGAAACTTTTCAAATCGGTGTTCTATAATTTTTTTCCGTATCGTTCTAAAGGTTCACGTTGTTGCTACGTGCTCTGTGAGCACAGTGGCATTGTTGTTCAGCACTTCTTCTTTCACTGTTATTTCTTCTCAACAATATTTTGCTTTAGAATGCAGACAGTTAAGTTTATTGCATTCATTATTGAACCATTTTATATCGATGCA
Source organism: Astur gentilis (assembly GCF_929443795.1). Lineage (NCBI taxonomy): Eukaryota > Metazoa > Chordata > Aves > Accipitriformes > Accipitridae > Astur > Astur gentilis. The sequence continues at coordinate 18,887,121 of NC_064898.1, forward strand.
CATTGCCTGAAGACTGCAGTGTGGTTGGGACTTGTACAGGGAAAAGTGGCTAAAAACTTCAGCATGGTTGAGTGGCAGTACCAAAACCTTCAGCGCACAATTCTTAAGCTAAAGCATGTGTCATTTTAATGAGTTTTTGCATTTCAGTTTTATTACACAACACACAAATGTTTTATCTGAAACTGTCCCATAGGGGTACTTAAGTAAACATAACTTTTCAGGGGTGTATTGCAATCTGTAGTGTTGTACCTCCTCATTTTCCCTCCATACGTTGTAGGTATTCACTGAAATGGTAAGTACAGTTGTCTGCAGAATGAGCAGTAGCTGTGAGAGAGCTGATAGATTTTGCCAGAGCTTCTCCATGTTCTGGTAATTATGGTTTAGCACAAAACGGAGTATAACACTGCCGGAGAGGCACGTGCCGAGTGCTGCAGTTACACTCTGAATCCTATATAAATATCTAGTCCTCGGGCACGTTATCATTTATCAGACTGCAGATGACAAGAACGATATTTGCCAAACCGAAGTCCAATCGGCCCGAATTAGGTGAACTGGGGTGGTTTGAAAATATAGAAAGAAAAGCTAGGACCGTTTCATCCATTTCTCAGATTTGCCAGGACTAGGTACGAAGTACGGATATGACTGTATGTAAGTAGCTGTCCTTAATGGTGGTTCTTTCAAAAACTTGGGAACTCCCCCAGGTAGCCCCTGCGCGCCGATCTCTGCTGACAGCTGGATAAATACAGTACTGCCACGGCTAGCAGCAGGGCACAAGCTTTGTGCCAGCCCTGCGGCGTCTCGGGACTTGCCAGGCTTGCGTTGTCCGAACTTCTCTCCGCCTGCCTGCAGCTTTGTGGTGGCTTGTTTGGCTGTTGCAGGTTTTCTCGTGACCAGGTGCCTATTGCCTCACTTGTTCCACTGTTGTTTCTCCTTTTATAGTTATAACCCTAATTTTTATACAGATACTAGTGAGAAGCAGTTTTTCTGTGTAGAACAACATATTTATGATTCTAGCCTCACGTTGCAGGGGAATACAAGCCTGATAGAAGCGGGGGCCTTGACAGCTGAGGTATGGCATGTGGTGTAGAGGACCGTGGGCATGGGACAACTAGAGCAGGGGCACAGGATGATAGTGTATCCCCAGGAAGATAAACAGCTCATAATCATTTTAACTGCTTCGTTATTGAAAGGTTTGTCTGTAATAGTATGCTTTGTTTTCCCTTTTTCTGTAATAAATAGCGACTAAATATTCTTTGATCACACAGGCATGATTTCAAGTATACTAACAGTGAACTTGTCTTTACTTACAAAGTGTGTTTCTTTCTGCCCGTAATAAGACAGGCAGGATCCTCGTGTTTTACTCCTCTGCTGTGGCGGTGGGCGACGCTACGCAAGTGCCCGCAATTGTGCGAGGCCAAGTGCCGGGATAATTCCGTCTGAGCTGGCGGTTGCAGATGGAGCTTCAAGCGCAAGCAGGAGGTGCCAGGGCATGTCGGCTGGGGTGGGAAGAGTATGGAAACATGGCTTGGGAGGCGGAGAGAGCTGGGGAAGCAAAAGCCGTGCTTCAGGAGGGGGTGTTGGTTCCAGGAATATCTGAAGGGATGAGTGATCTCAGCGGGAGCTAAATCTTTCAGTGTTCGGTGTTCGCAGCTGACCGTGTTTCCCCAGCCTGACGTCCTGCTGCTTACAGGTTACCTAAGGGTGTGTTGTCACAACAGTCGCGGTGTCCAGCAACCACGGCTTGAGTTTCCTGCTAAAAATACAGCCAAGTTTGGAGGAAAGTGGATGGCAGCATCAGGAATGCGTCAGCAGCTTACTGTCAGCAAGCTAGCAAAGCACATCTGAGGAAGGTGGCATGTAAACACAGCAAGTCTATTCTTATCTGATACCCTCCTGTGAAATGCTTTTCCCATTATCGCCTCTCTTGTTCTTTCCCTTTATGGAAGGTTGTAACGTGTTTGCACTTTACTTGAACCAGGTCCAGCCCGTCCTGCGTGAGGCGCCTAACAAACCAGTTCTCCTCCTCCTCTTCCTCCTCCTTCTCCTCCTCCTCCATGCTTTGCGCTCCCCAAGCCCATCCAGAAAATGGATGTGTCTTACAGGTTGGGTTGAAGGAGAGCTCATAGTTTTTCTTGGATGAGGAAGATGATGTTTAAAGGTGTAGGATCCATCAGGACAAAAACTGTGTTGACACTGACAGGAGCTGCCTTGACTTCACAGATTATAACTGGCACAAGCAAGTACAGAAGCAATCCGTGGGACAGACAGCTCCTAAACCATTTAGGCTTTCCAAGTTCCTCTTGCTGACAGTGATTAACAGAAGGAACTGCTGAATTTGACTAAGAGCTCACCCCTAATACGCCACAGACTAGCAGCTGAACTACAGGGTAGAACGGTAGCCAGTCGTGCTTTAGTGGAGCTACTTGTAGTCTCAGTGGTGTCATGGAAACAGTCTTTTGCCTTAAAAAAGCCTGTTCACTAAATTCAGCTCCTACTGGTTCCTCTAGGGACAATTTCTGTGTAGCAGGTGTTGCTCCGTGAGGAATGCAGCACTTTGGTTTGACTTGGAAGAGAATGGATAGCAGAAGCAAGATTTCTGTATTTCATTTAATTAGTGTTGTCTTCTTTGCTTTGCCGTAGGGAAGTCTGTGATGTTCACCATCACTCAGCTCTCTTAATGGCTCTCTTAACTGTACGTTAAAAATCCCATGAATGAAAATAGAGGAATTTAGAGTAAAAGAAAAAACAGTCCATGCTGCGTATATCCTACTCCTACCAGCTGCAGGGAGGACGTCCCCAGCTGCTTTTGATGCTGTGGACATTCCAGCTCTGCCTCCTTGGGGGTTTCTACAGCATTGCTGGGAGGTGCACAAAGTCCTCAGCGACTTTCAGACCCACTCAGGATCTCCCAGAACCTCATCCTGCTGCTGTTTTCCTAAGGAATAATGTGGGGTCACTGCAGTAGCTCTTCTCTGCAGATGCTGCACAGCACCTCTTACCCTCTGAATGACACCACTGCAGGATAAACTATTTCTGCTCTCAAGCAATTTTGGTTATTTTAAAAGACCTGTGATTGACATATTTAATCATTAGCTTGGTTTAAAGCAGAGAACAAGCAACCTCTTAAAGATATATTTATTAATTTTCATGGGTTTCAATCAAGTGCACACAAAGAGAGGACCACCAGCAGCACTTCAGGGGCTGTCTCTTCAGCGGAAAGCACTACAATGAGAGAGTGCAAAGTGCCGTCTTTCCCAATAATCTCTCCATGGCAAATGCTTAAAGCAAAGAATGAAGCAGGTAGGTTTTAATCCCTTCATGCATACCTATGCTTTAATTCGCAAGTGCTTTAGGGCCTTCTGAATGAAAAGTTGCATCTGGATCATTAGGCATGAGCACTCCTTGCATGTGTCTGATCCTTTTTCAACCCATTTCACCTTTCACAAGCTCCTGTAGCAGTGAGCTTCACCAGATAATCCCATGTAGTGTGAGTAATCCCTGTGTTTTAAACCTGCTGCCTGGTATTTCATTAGGCAGCATGGACAGGAACAGCAATAGTTCCTCCACACAAGGAAAGCGTTTTGGGTCACTGAGGGCTGCTGGCCAGGTGTTCAGGTCATCTTCTCTTGCAAACTACTGTGCAGTCTGTAGAGTTCACATTTGCTTAGCCCTTATGAACATACAGAGATTATTTTATAGGTTATCTATAAAAGAAGGACAGAATAATAGAAATCGGGTCTCTGGAAAAGTCAGCATACAGCACCAGTACTGACTGTGATCATCTGCTTAATAGGCTGATTGACTGCTTTAGGACCTTTCTCTTGCAATGTCTTTTTTAGATCAGCTGAAGCAGTTTAAAAGTTTGACCTGGACTTGACAAATTACTTTGGCTTAACAAAAAAACTAGCCAAATCCAAATGTCTTGTTCTTACACCTGAACTGTACAGTTACTGAGAAGATTTATGAAACTTCTGCAGCTGGTGTACTTGTACTTCAGTCATCAGGATACCAGGATAGGGAAATTTTCATTTCATTGGTCCACAAAGGCAGTCCCCTGATGCGTGAGTCAGCTTTGGGAAGGGTTGCTAAATTACAGGGTGTTGAGAGAAACTCTTAATCCCAAGCTCTTAATCTTCAAAGGTTTTGAATTAGTTTGAGTTTTTATTAAGCTTAAGATCTGCAGAGCTTTTTTTGAGGTGGTTCTATTTATTGATTGAAAAACACAGCAGAAACACTATCTTAAATTACTACCAATTTTGGTGCAAATGAAAGTATGTTGTAACTGGATTGTGTTTATTGCTTACTGGAGAATGGAGCATGTAGGTTATCCCCACTTTCCAGCCATCGCTAAATTGACCAAGTGTTATGGCTTCCTTTCCAAAGGCAAGCCAAAGGTATTTCAGCCATAACAGAATCTGAAATAAACTTCCCGGCACTGTCCCTTTGAGACTGATTTTCTAAAGAGACAATTGGCAAACCGAATATCCAAGTGATATTTGGTTCATCCAAGTTTTAATTTCGCCAAATTGTTTTGCAGCCCCGGTCTAGGCTGAAGGGTCTGTTTCGTCCAGCTGTATGATTCACAGATTGCTTCAGCCAGGTTGAGTGAACAAATTGTGCACATGGAATTAGAGAAGGACAGAGCAGGCGATCCAGTGTTACCCGTTTGTAAGGAGAGCCTGAAAAATCCGCCCCACGCTTTGAAATTATGGGCAGGCAGAGCTGCACAAATACAGCAGCTTTGGGCTGGGAGACAGTGGCAGTGCCTTGGTTGCCCATCTATAGAAGAGGAGATACTACTGACTGAAGCAGGGAAGGCCATCTCAGCTCTGAGTCACTGATCCTCTCAATACCAAAAAGATGGGACTTTATGGAAATCAATTAGTATAAGCCATTTATAAGTGGTTTGGTTTCCTTATTTAGAAGGGTTTGGCTGTCACTCTCCCTCAGTAGAACTTTATAGAGAGGAATGGAAATGGATTTAAACTATTTTGTATACTTCTTAGGATGTAGCGGGTCATGATGAATCGTACATTCATACAGAGTTATCAATTAAGTTGAGAAGAGGAACAAAGCAATCGATGCTGGCTGTGCATGCAGCCTAATGTGAGCTGTAATTTATTCTTACAGCTTCAAACTGCACAGGGAAACAAGAAGAGATAAAATTCTTTTGCAGCAGCAAGGTAATGGCACAGAACTTCAAAGGCTAACTACCACTGAAACGGTTGTTCACTGGTTTATACTATTAAAGAGATTGCTGTAAATGAAGGAGGGAGCACACTTTGTCAGGTATTTCCTTTTTACGTGGAAATTCCTTGTTTGCCCTATTCTCTGATGATCCTACCGCAGCGACCACTGACAGATCCAAAGCTGGCTGCTGTTCACAAGGAAGAGGCACTGGTGGCTTTGTTCCACCCTCCAGATATCCTAACCCTCCCTCGGGGGCACATTCAGTTACTGCCCACTGCAGTTAACATAAAGCTATGATGGAGCAGGAAGAGTGGGCGATTCAGAAAAAGGGAAGAAAAACTAGTGCAATTACATACCGGTCACTGTTCACAGGGTATCACTTCCTTCAGCAACACCTTAAGCTACAGATGCAGAGATGAACAACTTAATAACTGTGAGTGGCCCCAGTTAAGCAGAAGTAAAGACGACAACAAAAATGTAGTCGCTGTTCTGGTGTCCTCAGCATTGACTACTCGTGTCTCTTAAGTGCATGCCGACAAGGTCAGTTAAGCACTACTTTTGCCACCAGAAGTGGTAAAGCATGGACTGTGGAAGTGTAATTTCCTCCTCATGTGCCTAAGGCTTGATTTGTGAAAAGCAATTTAGCAGTAAATTGTGAGCACATCATCCATAGGTACACAGTCCTTCATCTTTCAGAGAGGCTTATTGGAAGTGATGCCAGTGAAAGCCTCTTTTCTTGGTGGCATATATCCCCCAAAACAACTTCCCAAAGGACTGAACTATAGTAATTTCTGGTTCCCTTGTCTGAATTCAAGGCATTTGAGATGAGAAGAACTCCTGCTATAGCCTAGTAATTGTCCTGTTTCTCTAATTCTGTCTTTTTTAGTACCACATCTGTTCTATTCCCCATAAAACAAAAAGGATTGTATTCCTACAACCTGGTGCAATTTATGGTTGTGAGAAAAACTGTAGCATATTTTACATAAGAGAAGAAATTGGTTATTATCAGCTCCCACAAACTGGAATGTGATTTAATAAAATTCTAGCAATTTAATTAGTTGTAAAGCATGTAGATAAGAAGTACATTTAAAGGGCAAATGAAGAAAGAATCACATTTTTTACAAATTAAACAGTTTTGTACAATTACCCTTCTCATGCATTTCAGTTTGTCTTTGAATGTAAAAGCAGCTTCTGGTGGGAAACTTTCTTCAGGTCTTATATGAAGACAGAGTAACCTCAAGCCCCATGCCAACAGTAACAATGTCCTCCAGCTCCCTCAACTGGAAGAAGACATCTGCATGAAAGACATCTGGGAGAAAAACAGGAACAAAAGCTGGTTCCCCAAACAAAGGGTTTGGGACTAGTGAAAGTACCAAAACGAGCAGGGAGGTCAGCTTTTGGTTATTCCCCCAAATCTTTGTTTTCCAAAGTGCAAGTAAAGGAGGGAGGTGCACAGTGACTTTCGGAGAGATGGACACTTGCTCCCCAAGAAAATGCTTTTGGATTTCTGCATATAAGCAGCTGTTCTGTCTGATTATCAAGAATGGCTAGTGCTGCTTTGGCAATTGGCAAGAGGGTCAGTATGTTATTTTTTCAGGAAAAGCAAGCAAATCAGTATAATGAGGATTTTACCAGTCCTGCAGAATAGATTCTAAAATATAGAGATAGATGCCTTTCGTGTCTTGTATTATAAAAGTAACTATCAGAACAAGAAAAATGCACATACTGAGGAGCGTTATTTTTTTCTCTTCCAATGTGTGCCGTTGATCACTGCTACGGACAAGATTTACAGATAGCTTGGCAAATAACTGGTTTTGTAACTGTGCATCTAAAATAAAGGGTCCTCAAAATTGGCAGATCTTTCAGGGAACTGATTTTTCTTTCTCCCTACCCTCAAATTTGCTTCCATCTAGGCTTGTTGTTAAAGCTACAGTTTTATCAGTATCAGAGAAGAATTAATTTCTAGCTCAGGAGTTCTTTGATACACAGAGCACCCCCTCACCCTACCAGTACACTTGCATGCATTCAGAAGGTTGCAAACTCAGATACGGTGAGCAGTCACGAGAGACTGGGTCACTGTAGTAGCCTGACTACACTACGTTTCAGACTTGGCTGTTTGACCGAGGTTTTTGAAGCCGCCATCCTATGCTACTTCTTGCAGTGTCCCTGCTGCTGCCTGCACAGTGAAGGCTGCAATGGAAATCTGCCTCTTTACTTCTTCCCAGGCTTCGTGTTGATCAGCTTTGCTTTCGATATCAAACATGGCATCGTAGATCCCTGGGAAGGACTCTCCAGCATACTTGTTGTGACTGCTTGGAGCAAAGATGATGTGTCTGTGGGGACAGAAGAAAAAAATGTAGGTATACTAAATAAAAGTAACCATTAATGGGTGGTGGCGCGGTGGTGTTCATTTTAAGGAACTGTATGTGTCCTACATAAAGCAGCTGTGAATCCCATGAAGACCAGAACTTACTAAATACACAGGAAACTTAGCTGGACCTGTCTTTAAAAGCACAAGAGGAAGCAGCCCCCAGGGCAAAATCTATGGGAAAGGGCACAGATTTAGGACACGTAGCCTTCGTCTTGGGAAGAGATGACATGTTTGTCTAACTAGGAACAAAACAATGTTAAATTTTTTTGAAAATGAGAGCTCAACAAACCTGCTGAATTAATATGGCAGTCTGGAACAGGGAATAAAACTAATTATGGGTGTACTATGAGAAGTGGAACAGAAACTTCAAAAATAACTAAGCAGCTGAATGATGGTCAGCAGATCTGGGAAAGGAATGTAAAAAGAGGGAAACAAATCTATGGGAGACTTCTTGAGAAAACATGAATTTTTCAGAGAAAAAGTGATCATATTGGAATAGAACTGTGCAAAAGTATCAATTTTATTTGTTGGTGGTTTGGGGTTGTTTTTTTTTTTTTTTTTTAAATAATGAATAGTTGCAGATCTGCTTTTAAATTGATTTTGTTCATACGAAGTATAAAAGCACATTTGTAGCATGTGAGAGAGTCCTCCCAAATCAAAATAAACACTAAAGCTACATTAATAAATGCAGGCAAGTAAAAAAAAAAAAAAAAAAATTTTCAAAATCCAGACAGGTCTAAATGATACCTAACACCCAACAAGAACTGTAGAAAACAACCATTTCATTCTTCCAAAAGTGTGAACAACAGTTTATCCTAGGAGGGGGGACGTGTGATTCTCAATCCTACCTGGCTGAGGGACTTCTGGCTTGGTGTGAAAGCCATCAGTGAGTCAGATATATCCAGTCATTAGGAAAAAGTGGATACTGAGAGTAAAGTGACATAGACATGCCTGACACTGGAAGCTAGCTTTTTGTCAAGTGTTACTAATAAATGCACTGGGTTTCTATAAAGGGTATTGTGGTGCACCGAACATTGTCTTTCTCCAGGCCCACGTGCTTGTAGAGAGAAAACTTCAAGAATAACTAGTTAATGATTTAAGCTAATAGGAGCATCTATAGAAGCAGCCAAAGCTGAGACAGATGGGACTCTGCAGCACAGCTCATCTGTCCTGTGCTCAAAGGTCACTCTCTCCAAGCTCTCTCTTCTGGATGGCTCTCTTCACCTGACCCTCACTACACATCTGTTCTCATCCTCTTCTCTCTCTTACTCTACCCTTGTTTCTCCTCTCTTTCCAATACAGTTGATTCTCCACTCAGTCCTCACTTTGTACAGGCTTAAAAGAGCAAGTGGTAAGAGAAGTGGTACTGCACACTGGCAGGTAAAAGTCACAGGGTATGATGGCTAATAAAAACAGAGTGCCGGACCCAAGAAGAGGAATTAGGCATCACAAGACTGGTGCAGCCAAGGAGGTCTCCTCGGGGGTTATAAACAAATTCTGCTACTCACTGGGTTGCACCTAAAATGATCTGTTGAGCAGTAATTCCTATATAAGGCCTATACAGCAGTTCAACTGACCAGTCAGTTAGGGTGGGCTTCACCTGCAAAATTCAGTGCCTTAGACAGCTGGTCAAGAAACTTGTAACCTCACCTGTAAAACTTCCTTCCTGGTAAGCCAAGAGGATCAATGAAAGCTCTTTCTGTAAACATCAGCTGATCATTCATGATTCGCACTGCAACTGGACTGCAGAAAATGGAGACAGAGACATTTCACACAATGAGGAAACATGACTTCCCAGTTTCATTTGAACAGTTTTCCTCTTCTTTGGACAGAAAAAAAAGACGGACAAGATGGTCTACAGTTTGCAAAAAGATGAGGTTTTGCAAAAGGAGATATTAAATACATGCTATATTAATGCATTAGGTTTTCTGTGTTAGAAAACTCAACTACAAGATTTCACACTATGCAAAATAAAATGGGAGACTTCCTGAGTGTATCAGATACTTGCTTGGTATTAAACGGCACTGGAAAGATCTCACTTAACAAGGGGAGAGGAAGGCCAAGATTTAGTTCAAGATGAAGATAGCCAGATTTTGGTGTCCACCCATAAGCCAAATTCCTGCTCTAATCTATACAGTAACATAGTAAGGATGGGATTCAGTTGCCTAAACACGGCTATCTGGTACCATACTAGGTGTCTAGGAGCACCTGGCCTCCAGCCACTGCACTCAGAGGGCACAGGAGTCCCAAAGGGCCCTCAGGTTTGCAAGCATCACACAGATATTTTAGATACTCTGAAGCATTATCTGGTCTCCTTGAGGTGTGCTGAAAGTACCTTCTGGCATCACCTACAATGCTGAAGTGCAGGTGTCTAAATACAGAGCTTGGTCCAATTTTAACTTTGCTACCTGCCTTTCCATGCATTACAATAATTTTAATGACAAGCTGATACTAGTAATAAGCTCTACAGCTGATACTATTCATCACAGAAAGCAGAATTCATCTTAGCAGATATTTCCTGTCTCAGAGTTCAAGGGCTCTATTCTACACTAATTGGAGAGACTCCTTGTGTAGTCACTGGAAAGAAAGAACTGCCACCCTGGGTACCTAAGGCAGATATACGTATATATATATTAAAAATATAATTTTTTTCCAGACTTACTTTTTCTTGTCAACTTGTTCAAGTCTTCTGTGAAATTCAGCAGCAGCCTTTGAGAAGTTCACCACAGCAGAAAAAAGAGGATCTAGAAAGGGAAGGACTTTGTGAACAACTTCAGAGTATCTACTGAGGCCAATATACCTCTCAGTTGCCCAGTGGGAGAAAAACTACATTTGTTTTGCTGATATAATTGCATTAATTTTGTTGTCTTTCCATAATTCATTAGTTTCCCTAGTGCAGACTTGAAAGAGCTGCACTACTAGCAGTCATAAACAAAGACCTTGTGCAACGAGGCCAACAATAAAGCAGAATGCTTGATAAAGCTTTCACGAGTATACATCTTCCCTCTGCCTGGCAAGGAAAAACAGGCTGGTATTGCAAATGAAGAACTCTGCAGTTTCCTTTTTAACAAAGGGATGCACTGCAGTATTTTGGTGTAAAAAGCCTGACTGACATAAAAAATAGCAGCTCTTCCAGCAGGCTATGGAAGGACAGCAGGATTTCTCTCTTGGAACATTATGTCCTATTCATACCATAACAGAAGAGTGTGATATGTAGATTGGATAGTATTAGGTGAGGCATAAAAGACACAGCTGTCCTGGAACACAGTGACAGACAAAGCAGATTAAAGTAGCCAAGTCCTGTGCTTGCTCCACACCTGCACCAGAGCTGCAGCGCAGGAGGTGCCTGTGCTGTGACCCTGCGTGCCGTCCCACAGTGCTGCTACTCACACCCCAGGGTTTTTTTTGTTAAGCCTGACTATGTGCAGGCAGGCTGGCGGGTAAGTCAGTTGCTTTTTCCTCCTCTGTCCCTGGCAGTACGTCCAAGCCATGTGGAATAACTTAGCCAAAGAAGCAGGCAGGCCTTTCTTTTAATGACAATATCAGCTGCGATGATTTTCCTGTGGATTTAATACAGACCTGGGAAAAGTATCAATTTATACAGCTAATTTTTGTAGAATAAGTAACAGGTGGATGTTATGAGGAGAAGAACTTCTGGCCTTACCAAAACTCAACTCAATTACAAAGAAGAAAGGTTTATAACTTGTACATTTTGCCCACAAGTTGCAGAAAACTTTAGATAAACCAGAGTATCCTCTCTTTGATCGTACAGGAATATGGGGCATAAGATTAGGTCATCCAAATCCAGTCCTCCATCGGCAACTATGGCCCTTCACTGTTTATAAATTTATCACACTATTTTAGTGTGATAGGCTTTTCGTAGATAGATTTATCACTCTATTCAGTGTGATTGGCTTTCTGTTCCCAGAACTCCTATTGAAAGCTGTTCTGCAGTCTTGTTTGCTCTTCTATTTCTAGCAAACTTATTTATTCATCACCAGCCTACACTTGTTTTCTCTTGTATTAATATTTGTGGTTAGTTTACATAATTAGAGGTACAGATTTAATGTATGCAAGCTGTTTACAGGCTGCAGTACAGACAGACCTATGGCACCTTGTGAGGGTGAGAATTTAGACTTGTCCACAACCCCAGCAATAGTTACAAGTTTGCCAGAGGACGGAGTTCTACCCTGCTGCCGTCAGGGCTATATCGTGGCAACAGATTATATATTGCAGAAGCAGTAGGAGGGGATTTAAGAGCAAAAAAGAAAGATCATCTGAAAATATGCAAGAGAATTTGTGCTCATGTTCACTAGCTATTCAGTGTTGCCAGTGTCAGTTATTTTAGAAAATATTACAACATTTTTTTTCTTTCCCTGAGGAACTTAGATCCTGATAGTGCATGACTACAAGTACATCTTTTATGAAAAAAAGGTTTCCAGCCTTCATTGTTGCAGAGGAACAGCAGAAATGTGAATCCAAAGGCACATAAAAACCTTAATCTATTATTTTGAAGGACAATTACATAATTTATTCAGACTTAATTAACAATCTTCTGACATTCAGTGTTGTCAATAGGCAATTCTATGAAAATACTGAGTGAAATTAATTTTAATTTTCACAGTATTGTAAAAATTGCCTATATACTTTAATGTACTCTGGTGCAATAGTATAAACAAAAACTAAAGATTATGGTTTTATTCAAGAAATAATTTAAACTGATCAGGCATCACAGAAGAGCCATGAAAATAATGAAAAGACTGAAAAACATGCCTTGTAAAAACTGATCAAAAGGAAACATCTATAAAGTTATTAAGGAGAGGGTTAAGTGATATTTTGGGGAAAAAAAGCTTAAAAAAAGATTGCTTCTAGAATCTAGGAACAAAAATAGATGCATTAGTCAGAAGGTAGTTTGGGCAACTTCTAATCTGAAATGAGAAAGAAACTCAAACAATGAAAATTGTTTCCACCCTTCAGAGGGTGGCAGCAAGGGCAGGTAGCCTGGGAGGAATACAGAAATTGTCCGAGGAGCCAGGGATCAGGTTGGGAAAGCTAAAGCCCTGACAGAATTAACTCTGGCCAGGGGTGTCAAGAGCAACAAGAAAAGCTTCTATAGGTACGTTGGTGATAAAAGGAAGACTAGGGAAAATAGGGGCCCTTTCTGGAAGGAAACAGGAGACCTGGTTACCTGGGACGTGGAGAAGGCTGAGGTACTCAATGACTTTTTTGCCTCAGTCTTCACCGTCAAGTGCTCCAGCCACACTGCCCAAGTCCCAGAAGGCAAAGGCAGGGACTGGGAGAATGAAGAACCACCCACTGTAGGAGAAGATCAGGTTCAAGACCATCTAAGGCAACTGAAGGTGCACAAGTCCATGGGACCTGATGAGATGAATCCGCGGGTCCTGAGGGAACTGGCAGATGAAGTGACTAAGCCACTATCCATCATATTTGAGAAGTTCAGACAGTCCAGGGAAGTTCCCACAGACTGGAAAAGGGGAAACATAATCCCCATTTTTAAAAAGGGAAAAAAGGAAGATCTGGGGAACTACAGGCCAGCCAGTCTCACTTCTGTGCCCAGCAAGATCAAGGAGTGGATCCTCCTGGAAACTATGCTAAAGCACATGGAAAATAAGGAGGTGACAGCCAACATGGCTTCACCAAGGGAAAATCACACCTGACAAATTTGGTGGTCTTCTATAACGGGGTTACAGTGTTGGTGGATAAGGGAAAGCAACAGATGTCATCTACCTGGACTTGTGCAAAGCATTTGACACTGTCGCACACGACATCCTTGTCTCTAAATTGGAGAGACATGGATTTGATGGATGCACCGCTCAGTGGATGAGGATGGTTGCACTCAAAGAATTGCAGTCAACAGCATGATGTCCAAGTGGAGAGCAGTGATGAGCGGTGTTCCTCAGGGGTCAGTTTTGGGACCGGTGCTGTTTAACATCTTTGTCAGTGACATGGACAGTGGGACTGAGTGCACCCTCAGCAAGTTTGCTGATGACACCAAGCTGTGTGGTGCGGTTGACACACTGGAGGGAGGGGATGCCATCCAGAGGGACCTGGGCAGGCTTGAGAGGTGGGCCTGGGTGAACCTCATGAAGTTCAACAAGAAGGCCAAGTGCGAGGTACTGCACATGGGTTGGGGCAATCTAAAGCACAAATACAGGCTGGGTGATGAGTGGATTGAGAGCAGCCCTGAGGAGAAGGACTTGGAGGTATTGTTTGACAAGAAGCTCAACATGACCCGGCAATGTGCGCTTGCAGCTCAGAAAGCCAACCATATCCTGGGCTGTATCAAAAGAAGCGTTGCCAGCAGGCTGAGGGAGGTGATTCTCCCCCCTGCTCTGCTCTGGTGAGACCCCACCTGCAGTACTGCATCCAGTTCTGGGGCCCCCAACATATAAAGGACATGGACCTGTTGGAGTGAGTCCAGAGGAGGGCCACGAAGATCATCAGAGGGCTGGAGCACCTCTTCTGTGAGGGCAGGCTGAGACAGTTGGGGTTGTTCAGCCTGGAGAAGAGAAGGATCCAGGGAGACCTAATAGCAGCCTCCCAGTACCTAAAGGGGGCCTATAGGAAAGTCAGAGAGGGACTTTTTACAAGGGCATGTAGTGATAGGATGAGGGGTAATGGCTTTAAACTGAAAGAGGGTAGATTTAGATTAGATATTAGGAAGTTCTTCACTGTGAGGGTGGTGAGGCACTGGAACAGGATGCCCAGAGAAGTTGTGGCTGCCCCATCCCTGGCAGTGTTCAAGGCCAGGTTGGATGGGGCTTGGAGCAACCTGGTCTAGTGGAAGGTGTCCCTGCCCATGGCAGGGGGGTTGGAACCAGGTGATCTTTAAGGTCCCTTCCAACCCAAACCATTCTATGAGTCTAGGATTTTATGAAAATAAATGATTTAACAGAAATTTTGGTAGATGTTCTACTACTGCAAAAACAAACTCCAGATTTGATGTTTCCTTACAAGACATGATGCAGTAAACACAACAACATATTGATATAAATCCTTGTTTTATGCAAAATCTCAGATCCATCACACAAGGCTTCTGCTGTCTCGAGTGGCCTTTTTACAAAAAAAGAGGTGTCTTTTCAATGTTTCATACAACCCAAAAGAGTACTGCATCCCCAAAAAGCTAGTTTATGTCTCTAAACCATGGGCCCATCAGATAGCAAGTGAATTAGGACTGACTTAAAATCCTCCTTGGTGCAGAAACACAAGGGGTAAATGAGGCAGGAAGAAAAAAAAGATGAGGGAGAGAGAAGGAGAGAAACAAAATTGCTGTGGAAGTTATCCTAGCCTGGGATCCAGAGCACTCTGCTGCTTCAGACCTGTTTTATATGCTTCACTGCAATGTGTTGAAGTGCTCAGCAAATGGATATATTTATGCAGAAAAGTTAGAGAAGTGCTTCTGTGGCCTAAAAGTGGTAGCCAGGCACTTGGACAGGTGGTAAGCAAGTTTCCCAGGGTCAGATGAGGTCTTTGGCTGAGGATGAATGGGCACCTGTATCTCTCAAGTTCCAGACAGTTGCCATAAACATTTAACTTGTCTTCTTTTTTACGCAAGAAAGTGAGAAGCAGGCTGATATATCTCTTTGTTCTGCATTTGAGGTCCCTGACTGTCCATGAGCACTGTAATATTCCCATAATTAATAATATGCATGAAAATTGTTATAACCCTCTCATCTAGACATTAATATGTTAAACCTGTGTTATGTTTAGAAAAAAAAAATAGAGGCTCTTTTTTATGATGGCAGAATTGAAAGAGGAAAGTAAGGAATTAATTTTCAGTGCTATAACAGATGTAATATGTCCCTGCATGATTCTAATTAATGCACTTAAGAAATAGTCTTGTGGCTGTTACTCACCAAATGATACTTTGTAACGTTTCAGCTGTTCTTCATGTTTCTTGGCCAATTTATAAATTCTATTGCTATATCCTTTTAAGGCTTCTCCATAATCTCTACAGTCGAATGGAATGACCTGGGAATCTGCCAGTTCATAAACCAGTTTGCCTCGTAACTGTGCAATTGTTAGCTGTTTCTTGAAGGTGGGGTCATAAAATTTTTCCACTAACTCAAAGGTCTCATACACAGTGTGATAAACAGGATAATTGCTGAATTTGTCTGCTTTCTGAAAAAGAGCAAGCAAATTTGTCAGTGCCCTGTATTCTAACTGCAGTTAAGGGATGTATTGATCACTTAATGACTATGATGTTTTGCACAGTTTCAAAATCAAAAAAGCTATTTGCTACAAAACACAATGTACTATCTTTCCATTTTTGTGTGTTCATTTTAAGAAACTAAAATAACCTGAATCGATGGACTGTTGCACAAGATTAAGTGAGCAGGCTTCCTTCTTTGTCTACACAGACCTGCCTTCAGTTCTATTGTACACAGACTGCCTTCACTAAAAGTGAAAACACTTTGGGGTTTTGGATAGCAGAAGTCCCTGATTGTGGCCCCTTTTTATCTTGTATAGTTATTTCTGAACAGAATCAAGGAAAATTTGTATATTAAGGGACCTACTAATAGTATGGTGGAATGAAATATACACCTCCAGTCAGATTCTATAAATACCTTTCTGTGAAGTTGAAAGCCTATAGAATATATACATCACTGTAACATGTTGTATTCTCCAACCATTTAGGTTTCTTGCTGAACTATGAAATGGCACTGATACACAAATGAGTCAAAGTTTCTTTGAAGCTTTTTTATTAATCATGTATAAATGCTTTTAAAAGATGACTGCTCAGCACTACCAAACTTCTTCAAGCAATCTGGAAGACTTACCCTGTTCTTGGTATAACGGACTCTGCCTGATGCAATTCCCAGTCGCTGAAAGTAAGCTTCAAAATCACTGCCTGATCCCAGCTTGTTTATTCTACACGTAGAAAAGAGAACATCTTAGTGAGACCACTTACTGTATAGTATGGTAGTAATTAATGCAAAATGCAGATTTTTCAAAGAAATGGAGGTCAGTTATTCTGGAGGGCACATCAGGGACACTAGTAAGATCAGAGACGAGCTAAGTGGCAAGCTTAATTAACCAATTTTATTCCACCACACTAATTCAGAATCCGATATTTCTAGGAAGATCTTTTAAAGGTAGCAATGCTGATTGTGACACTGACTACATTTAAAAAGAATGTGCACGTTATGCACGAGACCCATAAAATTGTATCAGATGCATCTCTGCAATCTTAAAACATTGATCATCTATTTCCAAACTAATATGAATTGGGCAGCAATATATGTAAAGACAGATGTGTTTATATACTTAGCATATTCCACAGTAGAATCAAAGACTGATAAATAATTTCCACTGCAGGACACTATTAGCGTTGTTACTTACAAGTAAATATTGCCATCTGCTGGGTAGGTGTGGCAAGACAGAGGAAAAGAAAATTCTAATAAAGATGGATGTAATATTCTAAGTATTTTCAAAGATATATTTAAGGTTTATATTAAGTTTTAGGTCTATATGTCTAGCCTGGTGAATAATTGTTGTTTCTTGGCTAAAAAAGAAAAAAGTTTCTTCTGTTCCAGCTAAATTTCTTCTGTTAGTATAAAATTCTGCAAGGAATTCTTTGTATCAACTGAGAAAGATCAGACCTGGTAGCTTTTTCAAAAGGAAAACATTTCAGTGAGTCTAATGAATCTAGAAATGCATCTTACCTGGGCCTGAAAGATAGGGTAATACACGCAGAAATTTTGGTCAAATTGCACAAAGGGGCAGTTCTATTTATCTTGCATGAGTAATGCCACATTGTGAATATGATTTAGCCCTACAAGTCACAAGCTCAAACAGCGTTTTGGAGTTTTAATACCTTCAAATATGAAGTTTTAATACACTCAGATATAGATTTGTAATGTATTACATTTACATCCATTGTATAAACAAAGAATAAGTATCATGAAAGCTTTTTGATTACCACTCTAGGCAGTTTCTTTCAACTGAGCATTTGCTTATCCTAACAATTTTGATATTATCTCATCTAGTAGGGTGACTAAAATATATTTTGAACTCTTTCCCCACCCTACTCTTTTTTGATTGCTTTCCAAATTGCTTTTCTACTAATAAAAGGCCTTTAAAATGTGTGAGGTTTCATTTTACAGCAGGCATAGATGTCACCATCATTAAAAAAAAAGTCATAAAATTTTATTTTATATTGCTTTAAAAGATATTGCTAGAGAGTCACCTTGTACTAAAAGGTTTTGTAGTGCTGTCATCAACAGCACATCTTGAAAAATTCTGGAGAGTAGCCATGCTATGATATGATGAAAATATTGGAAAAGAAAAAACAGATTAACAACTTACCGGGGATAGCTATTATTTTCAGTTGCAGGATCTTTCTCAAGCCAACTCTCATAAAGAGACTTATTTTCATAACTCTCATCAGGGCTTAAAATCTGGAGAGGAAAATATTATAATCTCATTGGAAGTAGCTCTAACTAAATTCATTATCAAAAGAGACCTTTACAGCTATCATCTGCATCATTCTTAATCATCGGCATTGCTGCATGCAGGGAAGTACACATACTCTATTTACATTTGTCACATACATTTATGGATCCCAACCACGAAAAGCATCTCACAGGTAGTTGGAACCAACCACAGACAGTGGTAAGAGCAGGTTAAAAGCTCAAGGACACTACATGGAGCTCATCCGCTTCTGGGGGAAGTGGATTGTGGGCATTTCTAGGACTTCTTACCACCTTATAGCACTGTGTATGTACACACACAACAGCATAGGTAACACTATGGAGCTCCTCCAGCAGCCAGGATGCCCCAGCTGCTTTCCTTTCAGCAGGCAAGGGGAGATGACGGCCCTAACCCTGTGGAGGTTTGCCCCGCACAGCAGCAATTTTCTTTCAACAGGCTGAGCCTGAGGAAGGGTAGAAAAGAATTGTGCTAGAAGGAAGGGTCAAAACCAGTCATCAGTTTTATTACAGCAGTGCCAAGGGGACTCAACCAAGACTAGAGAACCATTGTGCAAGACACTGTATGTACAAATGTAGGTTCCACCACTACCTTAAAAAAATCGAAAAGCTATGAAACCAGGATAGAAAAGGTAAGTATTAGTACAGCCATCATACAGCCAGGAAAACTATGAAAGAGTATAAAATTAGTTGATCAAAGCTCTTAGAAAATCTGTGGCAGAGGTAAAAAAAAATCAAGACTCTGGCCCTGGTCTCCATCTACACTTAAACAATCTTTAGTAGATGTGGTCCTTTAAATGTAAGATTGGTTATGAAGTGCAGAGGATTGGGATTATTTTTTTTGTCCCCCAAAAATACAAAGTATAAACATTCATGGCTAGATGCATGGTCCCACAGTATTGTTGAGACTTAAATCCTGCACTGAAAAATATACAGACTCCAAATTGAAAATCCAGAGAGTTCTGACCTCTGAGAGTACATCACCAGCTAGCAGAAAAATAACAACTTTGTGAAGTAACCGCTTGGCTGCTGTCATTTTCAGGGCACTTTAGTCAAGTTCTAGGGCTAAATTGAAAATGGCACATTAATAAGTGCAAGCTGAACTCTGACATATGGTAGTAAAAGTACTCCATGCTCTGGCAGAGATGTTATTCTGACAGCTCTGGTCATGTAAAAACCATTGGCCAGTTTTTTTAATACAACACGAGAGCCTAATAAAACATACTATTTGGTCTGGCTTCGTTCCAAATCTAGAATTGGCATAAGCTTACTGCTACCTCAAGGGAAGATGCAGAGTTCTTTAGTATAAACACAAAGTAAGAAGTGACGATCAGAACAGGGGAATTGGAGTTCAACTATTGCAGATGCTGGCTGGTGGTGATCAATTGTCTAAAGCCTAGCAGTAAAGCAGAGCCAGAAAAGACTGTCAACAGCTCAATGTTCCATCTGTATGCTGAGGACCACACTTAAATGCAGAACTCCTTGAAAGATGACACTTCATGTGTATGCTACATTTTTTTGGTGAGAAGTGGCTCACCAAAAAACAAGAGCAAAGACATCTTGCAATGTCGGATAGCTGGATGTTGGACTCTTTTTAATATGAACAGAAACAGATTTATTTTGGACATGCATAATCACCTGCCCTAATGTTCTCTCACATACTGGGCTTCCTGAATGAAATTCAATCCCACGCAAAAGCCCAATGCAAAGCATAGGGAACATTTTGGTCCCATTTATGCTGTTTCCAAGAATTAACTAGGACTCCTTTGGAGAGACTGAAAGAGTTAATGTCTCAGACATTGTGGTGGGGCAAGTTCTGCTTAAAGACAAACCCTTCACAGCAAGGAACCAAGGTGAAAAGCCCACCAGCTCAGACATCAGCAACAGGAGGGGAGGGCATGCTGGAGGGTGCGCAGCTCGCTGTTCTGATACAAAGATCAAACCACGGCCACGTCTGCAGGGAAGGAGAAGTTACTCCACAGATGACCCCCAAACCCAAAGGCTCACAAACTGCTCATTAACCTGATGAGTTCGGGTGCCTGCCCGAAGGAGGGGCAAGGATGATAAAAGGACACAAACTGAAGCCCCACACATGCAAGCCCACCGGGACTGGACCCCTCGGCTGACTGAACCAATGTTGGGCCCAGGACCGGTGAAATCTCTCTTCCTTTCTCTCTCTCTGTCTTCTTCTCTCTTTCCTTTTCCTTTTCCACAATCTCTACACCTCATCCGTTTCAAGATATAAACCGTTGACCAAGTCTGAGACTAAGAGTGGATCCAGCCGCCCCTGGGCCCTTCTCTGAGGAGGAGTCTGGAAAGCAAGGGGTCTGCTCTGAACCTCCTGACTCAACGGGAGGGATCTCCTTATTCCCTGAATTGATGTATATTGTTACACAGTTTACAGAAGTAGTCTTATGCCAAGTCCTGTTGTGAGAAACTCTGCCTCCTACTACCACGCCTCCCCAGTTCAGTTTGCTTCTGTCATAAATAAAATCTTTAACTGATCATTTGGTGTCATTTCACCTTAATTTAGCCCGAGGGAATTTCGAATTAAACAGGACTCCCTGGTCTGTCCAGTCTGGGTTGTGACACTCCTGAAGTGCACAGGACTTCTCACTATTCCTGTTCAAGGAACTAACAACCAGGATATGCAAAGACTTAATGGGTTGAGGCTTTGATGTGTACATTTAGCTTCCCAATGTCATCCAAATCCAAATGCATTGCAGTTGAAATAGCAAAACAAAGAATATAATCACTCTGCCTTAACCTTTGAGCCCTTACAGAAATAAGGGTTTTTTTTCAGATTAGTGGAAAAGTCACTACTGATTAGCAAAGGTACGAATTGTAGTCTTTGTTTATCTTTATAAGAGGCTACCTAAATGCAAGTGAAGAGAATAAAAAAAAAAAAAAAAGAAAATTAAGCAGATCCCTCTGCAAAACAGAGCTTCCCTGTTCTAGCTGTTGCTTTAGTTTGTCTCCCTCTTTTCTTAATCCAAATCACTCGAATTTTTAGAGACCTCAAGAATAAAGATATTTCAACCCTTAAGTGAATTTCATTCTGTGATACTAGAAGCAGTAAGCCAAGTAAAAGATGTGCCACATTTCTACATGATCCATCAGTCATCTATACACATGTTTCTATACCAACAAAAATGGTGTCCTAGCTAGAAGTGGTCCTTCAGCAAACACCCTTTGGTATCCCTAACTTGTCTCCAGGAGTCCATCAAAACATCTTTTTCCTTGGGAAAATTCCAACAATTTCTATGAATGATCTTACAGAAAAGTTCAAAAGAGTGTAAGTGTTCTAGAGAAAGGTTTCAAAGCCTGTGATTTATGGATCACTGGAGGTCACTGGTGGCCCTTCAACATTGGGGGTTGAAAGATGGTTCAGAAATGAAAACTACAATGTTGAATCACTGTAAAAACTGAACCATGATTTTGTTTTTCAAAAAGATCATAGAATCATAGAACAGAATCATAGAATGGTTTGGGTTGGAAGGAACCTTAAAGATCACCTGGTTCCAACCCCCCTGCCATGGGCAGGGACACCTTCCACTAGACCAGGTTGCTCCAAGCCCCATCCAACCTGGCCTTGAACACTGCCAGGGATGAGAGGCCGTCCCAGGTTTAACAGCAAAAAAAGAGGAAAACACTCCTCTAGACAAATATGACAAGGAACATCTCAAATTTATTTAGTGAGACAGAGGAAAAAAAAAATGAGTAAAAAGAAAAAAAGGATTTCAGATTAGATTCTTTGGACAGAGACAAAATGATAAAACTGGGGAAAATGCTCTTTGACTGTGTACAGAAAGCAGAGAACAGCAGAGAGACAGAACGTTATTGCAGAATCCTGCTCTGTGGAACAACAGAAAAGAAAAAGTAGTTGTGGGTTTTGTCTATAACGAACTACCAAGAAAAAAAATAAATCTAAGATGTTCCAACAGTGGCTTTAAGGAGCTCAAGAAATAGTCAGACTTTTCACTAACAACTCTCTACCATAAAATAATCCCCTTTATAAATGGAGCTATGAAGAATATGGATGAATATAATGTACTTCTAGGAGCTTTTTAGCAGGGAGACAGCATGGAATTATGGAGTAGTTGTCAGATTTTCTATTGTTTACATTATGCTTCTAATGTTAAAAGCTTAAATAACACTGAATAGGAAAATTTTCAAAACAGCCAGTCTCAAGTACTTCATATGGTACTTTAATGGAAGTTTTCTACTCAAACCCAGCAACAGTTGAATAGTTGACTTAAGATCAAGAGCGAGGTACTATTTTTAGCCCAGAGCATTTTTTTACTTTGTTTATCTTTTGCAGAAAGATAAATCCCTCTGGCTTGCTGCAGACAGAATGTAAATTATTTTGTCCAGAGTCTTGCAGCACTAGGGACATGGAAATTTTTATACGCAAACCAGAGTGCCCTTCAGTGTGTGAAGTGTCACAGCTAATGTTTGAACAGGCATAGCTTCTTCCCCCACAAGGAAGAAAGAGTAAGATAGAAAAAGTTGATAACAAAATAAAATGTAGAGAAGAAACGAAAAACACGGGAATAGCACAGATAAACGACCCCACATTCAAACCATGGCATTTCCAGTGTTAAAACAAAGTGTACTGCATTTTAAAATAACTCAGGATGAATGTATCTAGTGGAATGGGAGACTAGGAGCTGGAGTCATCCTACCAAGTGCCATTACAGTGCAAGTTTTTAGACTGGACCGAGTCACCTGGGCCCTCTTAATATCAGGGGGGGAAAACAGTTTGTGAGTTCTGTCTGTACAAGAGTAGACAACCACTTTTGGTCAAATGAATCTCATCCTAAAGGTACCTATTTCTACCAATTGCCTTTAAAGGGAGCCTACATTGCTTAAGTCAGACAGAGATGTCTTCTGTTAATTGAGATGAATCCAGATCTGAGGATAGTGACAATGGCTCATGCTTAGGTGCCTAATCTGGTTAACTCCTCATACGGCCAACGAAGTTTCATGCTTTAATGGATCATAATCTCTCAGCCTTATGATAATTCATCCTGAGAGATGAAAGCAAAGGAGATATGATTAGACCACTTGTAATCATGCAAATCCATACATCCGGCCTGTTACAAAACCCACTCAATCCTTCAATATTTATCACAGTATTTCAGGGGCTCAGTGAGATATAAAGGAGATTCAGCAGGAACAGACAGAGAGAAAATGGTAGGTAGCCAATGTGAAAACGAATAGATTCTCTTTTGCACATGAAAAGGAAATGTAAAATGCAATTTATTTCCTTGAATACTTATCACTTTAGAGAATTGTTCTTGCTCAAGTGTTTTATTATCTTGTTTTTATTGTTATTATCTTTACTATATATTGCAAATAACATTCCCCTTATGTCAGTGTCACATTTCAACCTTTCTAAGAATACTAAGGAACTACGAGCCTGGACTGTGTACCACTGATGGGATATTTTGCTATTGATTTTGGTGGGATCAAGATTTTCCCAGCACAGCAATAAGATAAATCCAATATTATTCAATAATCCAATTTTATCCAATAAACTTGCAGTTTTACATTCTTAGAAAGTCACAAGCAGTAGATGCTCTGATTGTGTACCTCTTTTGTCAGATTATACACCAGTTTGTAGAGAAGAGGTGTGCAGTCAACTCTTAATGTGTAGTTACCTGAAAATGAAACAAAAAGACATGGAAATTTTCACTTCACGTACCAGTGGCATTATCTTTCTTAATGGATTAAGCCCTGCAGTCCTTTCTTAGACAAACTTCTTGACTCCAAGGCAAGAATCTAGATCTTGCCTCAGAATATGTACAGAAATAGAATACCTGGTCACATTGTATAAGCTGCTGCTACTACGTGACAATGATGCGTTGGTTATAGTACATACGCAGTAATGTAGTTAAGCCTTCCCATAGTTCTAAAACAGGCCTAACTACCCCTCATTAGTTACAAGCCCTTGTCACTCATATGCTCCCTGAAGCTTGTCTTAAACAGAAGGCAATGGTAACATCCTACTTTTTGTAGGATGTTAAAAATAAAGTTAGTGCATGCAGGAACTGTGCAGGAGGAAAGACATATTCCCTGCAAGATGTTTTAAGAAATCATTCAATGCAGCTTCTTCTCTTATCATAAAGAGTACTTTTTCCAATGTTTTTGCAGACTGTATCTGAAAGACAGGCCATCTTCTGAGTAAGAGACTTGCAAGACATTTGGCATTTTATATTTCAGAAGTCTTATCCAAATAGGAGGCAACAAAGATGCAGAGTAATGTTTTGACCTACTGTCTCCTAAAATTCCCCTTTTACCACCACGCTGTGGCTTCTTCACTTTACGCCCATGAGATTTCCACATTACCTGCTGGCTATGTTGAGCTAGGTAAGTATCTCATACCAAAGTTGTCAGTTACAGCAGCAAGAGCCCCATCCAAAAGAAACTATCACTGCTTTTGAGGCAGGTAGGAATGTAAAGCAGTCTTCTCTATAGACTACAGTCACCGGTCAGCAGCTGGGCAAACACCTCTGCCCTCAAATACAGACGACAACAACAAAGAGGGGAAGAGGGATGAGAAGGCTGGGACATAATAAAACATGAGCTGACAGATAACACAGCTATTAGGTTTTGATATGGCTTTAGACCTTTGGGTCATCCTTTGCACAATGTGTACTAACAAGAGGACTAGACTGACAATTACAGAAAACCCCATGACGATGGAAAAACCCACTAGATAATGTTAATGATGTTTCCAAGGAGAGTCTATATTTGAGAACTGGAAATTAAAGTCACAAAATTGCTCAAAAGGATGACCCACTATTCTTCTTTTCATTGCTAAAGGACAACGAATAGAAATAATTTGCTGTCCAAAACCTGGCATAAGAAGTGCTGTGGAGAGTATATGATGATAAACAAAATAATTGGCAGAGTACCTGGATGCTATGGCTCTACAGGGGATTTTAATGCTAAGTCAGGTGAAAGATGTCCAAGATACTTAAAACAGTACACTGAATATGGTGTTCTTTTCCTTATTATATATTTCTTTTCCAGTGGTTTTGCTTTCACATTTTTCTTTAATGCATAAAGCAAGAGACATGTTTGAATAATCAAGATTTAGAAGAAAATTGTTAAGGCAGCAGCACGTTGGCTGCAAACCAACTAAAAAAATATGTGTTACAATCCATGCTGAGAATATGAAGCAGTTGTAAAGCTATTATTTCATTCGTGAGATCTTCTAGGCGTGAAATTCTGCTCTACTTTTTACACAGCATGTAGGCTGCATAATTGAAGGAACAGCTCTAACCCTCCCTATACCCCAACTCCAACTGAGCATTTAGAAACTGGGTTTGGCTTTTCTTTCTTTCCAATCCTTTTGTGACAGACAAAATTTTCAGCTGACAGGAATAAAAAGAGTTCTTAAATATGCCTGTTGATATCCATTTTATTCACACACAGTAAGCCCAAATAAGTTGGGTTTAACATTGGAAGAGCAATGCCCTAAATAACTGAGGTTATGATGCAGGACAGCTTCACAGGACTCTACTGACCGTTATTTCAGCACAGACAACAGTAAATGAAGTCCTTCTGTAATAAAGTTCAGTATAATTTAAGAAGGATTTTTGTGATTTAGGTCATAGTATTGGGCCCAAAACTCAATGCCCAGTTTCTAAGCAGCATTCCTGTATGACAGACTCTTCTCATAATCTGAAGGGCATAGTAAATTGGATAATGGTGGATCAGGTTTTTTGTGAAACACTCTTCAGCGCTTGTTCTTCTAGAAGAGCCCTGCCATAACACATATGTAACTCCCTGCATATTCTCCCTGCTCATATCAATGAACAAAGGTGACCACACTGGCCCAAAGCACCAAAATGGGTCCCAGCCCCACAAAATGTAAGCCTAAGGCCTCGACACAAATTATCTTAAGATTGTAATAAATTAGTGTCCTAAAATATTATAATTCCACAGGGAAAGGAGATGGAGCCGCAGGCAGAACAAGGAGAAGTCTGTTATAAATTAAAAGTGTAATTGTAAATTAAAGCTAATGCAGTTAAGAGAGAGTTTCACATTCAGGCTGCTCAGTTCATTAGCACAGAATACTAAACTCCTCCAGAGGAGACATTCTGGACTCCAGGCACGTGGGCTGCATCTCATGGATGGCACTATTTGCAACAAGAAAGCAGCATGAGAATTTAAATTGTTCTCTCTCTCCACTTAATTCTGCATTTGCCACACTTATTTTGAACACCGCATTATCTATCTTATGTTTGCCAGCTCTGGATGCAATAAATAATACACAGTGAACTATTAAAATTGACATCTGTGAAGTAAAGTGAGTTTAAAAATAAAAGACACACCTTCTATAGAAGAATCTGTGTTGATGTAAGCAACTGCCCGTTCCTGGAGGACTCTGGCATTTTCCTGGGATTGTAAAAGTGTAATTAACACTTTCAATTAGTGTCATTTAGTCAAGAGCATATTAAGTGCACTATTTTTTACAGCATTACTTTTAAGAACCAAGTCAGGATAGTAGCATAGTAGTAAGTAATTATATTAATGTTTGAGGAAGGGTCAATAATCTGGGCACATGAAAAGCACTCCTGCTTTCTGGGACTTAATTTGTTGTGGAAAACATCCACAAAATGTAGGTGCTGCCTGCTGCACCACACAGGAGCAAGATGGAACAGGAAAATTACTGAACACCATTGTAACAGGGTAAATGAAGGTTATACATGTGTTTTAACTCTGCACTTGCAGTGCTTTTTGAACATGCAATACGTGACTGTGAGGTCAGCCAGAATTTCTCCACAATTTTCATCCTTAGTTATTCATGTTGCTGTCATTTCTACACTCTTCCATTTCAAAAAGGGATAAGTCAAAGCACAGACATTTCCTATTAAAATGAATTTGACTGACTGCTTTGAGTCAACCAAGCATTGCTTTCATGCTAAATATATACACACACACTTGTTTAATTTTTTGCAAACTGGTAATTATGTTTGAAATGGATATTCTGATCAGTAAGTGGTATTTTACTAAGTCTTGGGTTTGTGATAGATATTCTAATTAGGTTAGTAATTGTCACTTGATTCACTCATTTTATAACCCAACTAATCATTTGTAAGTCATGTGAACTAAAAATTGAATTGGTAATTGATAACTTCATGACAAAATTAATATCTTTAAAACAAACAGTAGAGGAGATTCTGCAAAAGAATATGAAGGGAGGGAGCAAGCCTGTATATGCATACATGAGGCCTTGCATATATGCAAAAGCATATTTGCAACATAAAGAAATTCCTTCATTTATGAGCAATGGAGATTGTCTATGTAACAAAAGGATGTTGCCACAGTTGCACAGTCTTTTTCTTACACAGAAGACAGTGAATATCATGGGTTAATTTTCCTCAAGATTTACTACATGACAGATCTGGCAGCTGCAGAAAACATGAATGTAAGCTGTGAGGAATGTCTCTAGAGAAACTGAATCTAATTTAGGTGTCAAAGAGTAGGAATGCACACCACCAAGATGAAGCAAGAAAAGAATAATATAAAAACATTGAGGTTTAAATATGAATTGTGCTCATGGCTTTCTAACCTAGTAGAGCTTCCATTTCATGAAAGAATGGATGATAGATTACAAAAAATTAAATTATTAAACAAAAAAATTACAGAACAGCAGTAGCAATATGTGAACAAATCAAACATAAAAAACCCTCCTAATTTATTCATGACTTGCTCAAGAGAAATTGATCTTTTAAGTGTCATTGTTTTCTATTCCTCATAGTTAAAACAATTGTTTTTTCTTGATAGCATCTAAATATGTGTACAGATACATAGACAAAGAAATCACAAATAAAGTTTTATATACTGTATACTTTTGTTACCAGTGGAGTTCAGGTAGGATGAAACTTTAATGTCAACTCTCTAAAATCTCTCAGTAAATTATTTTAAAGATAATTCAAATGATGCTTTCTTCACCTAATGTCCCATATACCAACAGTAAGATGCAGAGAATCTATTGCAGCTGGAAGCCAAACAGTTTACGGGAGAAAGAATTAGTGCAAATCCAAAGGAACAGAAATCTCAGCTTTGTTAACAGAAGAATGATGGAATCCCTCTGGTGTTTGGGAGCATATTTCTGGTTTGTTCCCTCCTCTGACGTGCCATTTTGCTAAGTAATTTTGTGGTTTACATGCCCATAAACTCAAATAAAAAGATTAAAATATTTTATTTTACAGATTTAGAAAGCTCTATCCACATATCTAAATATAACCTTGTAAATAAAATTCTAACAGAAGAACAAGACAACACATTTCTGTTAAGCCATTTAGTACTAATAAATTGACATAGTTCAGCAGAAATGTGTTTCATCAGACAATTTTCTGCCTGCTCTATTTCTAATTTGGATTTTACAGACAAAGCAATGAAAACTCTTGCAAGACCTATATTTCTTACCTGGGCTGAACAAATCCACTTACAGGGTTAAGAACTGAACATGCCCAACAGGGAAAGGAAGAGAAGAACATTCAGAACCTCACTTCTGAATTTTCCAACATCTTTCTATCAGGCAGGAATATAGTCGGGGAACGCACTACAGAATTGATCGATTGTCCTGCCTCTGAGACTCTACAATACTAGAAGTTTCACAGGAATTTGGAACTATTCACTCATAGATTACCTATCCTTTCACTTGCCCAAGAGGATTAATTTCCACACAAAGGGCTTGGTGTGCTTATGGATCACAGGTACATGTGGTCAGTTTTTGTGCCTCAGTTTTATGTCCTGTGCCTTATTTCATAGCCTTGAGGTATGACTACAGGTGTGACACAAATAATGAACATGCTGTGTTTACATGACCTGGACTTTAGTTTATAGAAACTAAGGAATTTCTCAAATAGAAAATTAGAAAAGAAACCAATTTAGGTTACATAAAATGCTATCATTCTGTTAAATGAAGGGATAGATTTCCACATAGAGACCACTGAGGGACATTAGCTTTGAATCAAAGTAGATTTTTAAATCTTAGAAGAGTTAGTGCACTTATGTTGTAAGAAGTTAGGTAGGTAATTTTTATAAACATATGAGGGCCTCACAGCACCTGAAGGAGCCTGTTGTGCTCCAGTTTTACCTTGAAGATATTGACTGCATCTAGGTATAGATGCCACTGGGTACTGCAGCTGCCTGCAACAGACTTTCAGGTTTTGCTTTCTTTACACTATTTTTTATTTACCTCAGCCCATTCTGTGGAACCCAATAATCCAAATTCTTCTGCATCCCAGCTAGCAAAAATAATAGTTCGCTTAGGTCTCCAACCTGCAATCACATAGTTAAACTTGAAAATTCAACTGAAAGTTAAAAAGTCTAGTGAAAGATCACCACAGTTAATTTAAATCACTTTAAAAAAATAGCACTTAATTGATATAGCAATAAAAAAAATCCTCTCTAAACTCCTTAGAGGAACATATTATTGCAGAGGCATTTCTTCCTAATGCAGTAATTTCATTCCACACAACTAAGAGGGTACTATTACACTGATGAGAGACGTGAGGGAATAAATTCAGCCAGCTAAGATGCAATGCTACATATGCATCTCTTCAATGAATTTGCATCTTTCATAATGAAAAATAGAACTTTCTGTAGAGGTGAAAAGTTAAATCAACAAAACTACTTATGGGAACATTCAACACAGTTCCTCAAAGCTGTTACATATCATCACCATATCCATCATTTTATGTCTATAATAAGTAAGTTACCTTCCATCTTCATTTTACCAAAACTCCGTACAATCTCTTGCAGAACAGCTGCACCCGTAGTTGGATCGATACCACCAAATACCCAAGAGTCTCTATGACCTCCTAAAATAATATATCTGTCTGGAAACAAACACACAATATCAATCCTTAATTAAAAATGCATTTAGCTTGCCTGTATTTCCTTTGATTGCATACCTACTTGTGTCAAACAAAATATGAAGTTTAATACTAGTGCTACAAATTTATTTTTTAAGTTTATCTGCAATCATTCACTTACTCTACTGAAGAATATATATGAAGACAAGAAATATTTTATACATATTTTTCCACTTAAAAGTATTTCATATATATGACCTGCTACTATCAACAATAGTATGTCAAAGTCCCAAATCATCACTTGTTTTCTGTACTTTGCATTGTGTTAATTTTTGCCAAGGCAAAATGTATGAATGATGTAAGGGGAAACCTACTGTAAAATGACAGGCGTTATAAAAAAATTCTCTGACATCTATCATTCTAGCATTCCCATTCAAATATATTCTTGGGAATTCCAATGAAAAACAGTGTGATGGGAGGGACAGGACAACTATTAAGGGTTTCTCAGATTCCATATTATCTTGCTACCTAAAAAACTTGAAGTTTCTTGCAACATGAGAACAATTTCACCAAACACAAAATAAAGAAGGAATTAAAATCATCAAGCACCTGATGCTCACCTGGTTCCAGAGCTCCTCTGAGGATGCCAATGACATTGTAAATTCGTGTTATTTTATTGTTTGTATGAACATGCATTCTGACTTTTCTGAAATGAAAAGCAGTATGGAGTAATGATTTCTGACTGAGAAGGCAATAAAAAGTCAATGTTAATAACTTGTAAGCCAGAAAGTTTGTGCTTCTGTTCTGTTTTGTGTGTTCAGCACTGGTCTAACCTGTCATGTTGTATCAGTGTCCATTTTTTATTTCAGGTTAACCTGCTGACAGAAAGATGCCTTAGAAACAACCCTATGAAGTGGGCCAATCTACAAACCTTCAAACATTTACAGAATGTATTGAATTGTTATTTATGGGAATCAATCGGATATAATTGTGTATTAAAGGAGTAAACTGAGAAGCATATACAGTAATTAAAAATACATTTACATTTTGACCAAAATGATAATATTGGATATACTTATTTTTATAAAGAACACACTTCAGGTTTTTAGCACAATTCCATGTAATAAGATAGAACTTGGAGAGAAGGTCATTATAAATAATCATCCAGGAATAAACTGAAATCTCTGTTTAGGACAGCAGATCTAAGTGATCAAGATTTGTCAATCCTCCTCCCCCCCGCCCCCACCCCCCAGTAAAATCTGCTGTGAAATTTTATAAAAAGGAAGGAAATTCAAGTATTAGGAGAGCTAAAAATAATGTAGTATTCAGGTCCTCTTAACCTGTAGAATAAACAAAGCATCAAACAATGCTTTTTTTGTGTCTGGCAAAACCCCAAGAGTTTCACATTTGAAGTTATCTTTTCAGCAGCAAATCTGCATAGCTGTCAAAATCAAAACCTACTTCAGGACAGCTCCTGGATCTTTGCCCAGAAAATTACTGATACCAGCACCTTCAGCTTGCATATACTTGCACACTTTCCATGTGCAAGTGACTTTCTACCTAGACTCAGAAGGTTCATTTTGATATGGAGCTACTCTGAGAAAGAAGTATATGTAGGATTAGCCATATTTACAAAAACTGTTAGCCTATCAAGTAGGAAGATGTTATAAAGTGCATTCAAAAATATGTCCCATGTATATGTTTTGTGGATGAATCATATTGTTTCTTTTCTCACTGTTGCTCTTCAAGACATTCCAAACTGCACCTTAATTATGTCAAATATGCTTTCTTATTTATTTATTCTTACTTTATTCATTTTCAGCTAGTGTTAAAGCAGAGCAGGAAAGAATAATATCAATGAAGTCTTTATAAAATTATACATTCAGACATACTCTTGTTTTGCCAGAGGTGGAGCAGTGATAGTGATACATGATTTTTACACACTGTTCATTGTGATACACTACCAGTCCTCACAGAATAATCTCTCACATAAACTGAAAGTATTTTTACATGAAAAAGTGAGAGAAAAGTGATCTTCAGCTTTATCTATTATAGCTTACCAGTTATAAACAAGGAAGAATGCTATGACAGTCCCTGACAGCCAGTCAAATCCCTGAGCACCAAACACAATTGTAACGTGACTTGGTCTGCTGGAGAGCGACTCTGAGTGCTGAAGACCTGGACAGTTGTATTTCTCTGTTAGAGCTGAAAAAATGTAAACCGCAAACATACTATTGCTAATCCAACTGGTCAAAGGCCAGTTCCTCCAAGACAAATTAGTAACATGTATGTGCTTAGGGCTCTTCCGTCCTGTTATTCTTTAGGGCCTTCAACCATGGGGCCTACCAGCTTTGGGGAACAGTTGGTAGACTCCCAAATCATTGCCACACTTTACAGCTCTAAGTTCACAGAAACCCTGGGAGGCTTCCAGTGGACAAGGGAAACATACATAGAGGAGAACTACTGAATTGTCAGGCCTTCCCTGTTGGACTGGTACAAGCTGGCTGTCCTATTGTCCCCTTGGTCATCAGAAACAGAAAAGAAAGACCAAACTTGAAGTGAGGAGGAAGTTTAGGGTTAATTCAACAGTATTAAAAAATGTCTACTGACTACAGCCATTTTGAAAAGGACCAGTGAAACAATGTCTGAACCTTAAAGTAAGGATTAAAGTTGGAATGACAGAGCTGGACCTATACCCTCTGAATCTACACATTGGCACTGGGGACACTGAACAAAACCATAGTTTTGATAATTTATTTTCAAATTCTAATAATTATCACCAAGTGTTGCCTATTAAGAAGGAAGTAAATTTCTACAGAATATCTCTAGATGTACTGTTTCACAGTGTTTTTCTTGCTGAGACTTTTTTTTTTTTTTTCAATATTTTATAAATAGGCAAGTGTTAAAACAGACCTTGTAGAAGAGTTGTCTGCAAATCCTGGCCCTATGTTGTAAGACACATTGAGACTTCCCTTCCAGCTGCTGTCTGGAGCTGCAGGTCCTCCCATTGCACTGTTCAGTGAAAACCAAGACAAATGTAGTTGACCAGTAGGCTAAAACCTTAAATTCCCTTAATGATTACTGCACCTAAAACAAGGTGGGTTTACAAAATTCTTAAAAAAATTATGCCAGAAACAGATTGCTTTGAATTTTCCACATTTTCTGAAGCACACACTACTACAAAAGTGTAATAAATACAAGTAATAGCATAGGTTTTACCAACATAGTATAAAAAGTTTTGCTGCACATTTGTGAATACTGACTTCTGGTGAGGAGGACTGATGTATACTCACCGTAATAATACTTCTGCATCATGATATCCAATGGGATGAACTGGGATTTTGGGAATCCCTACACCTTCATTAACTTTATACCTGAAAGTGTACTCTGAGAAACCAGAACAAAATGTTAAGTTTATAGTGTTCTTAGCAACTTTCACCAAACTGGAAATACTTTTGAACAGTGCAGCCACACAGTAGCCATGAGTATGCATGAATTTTTTAATTCTTACACCATTTCTTAGATACTGCTTCTAGGAACCCAAAATGTAATGACAGAACCACAAACCCAATAGTGCATCTGCACAGCTGTGTAAGAGAAATCCCCACATTTGATGCAAGGTTAAATTTGCTGTCCATCCATATTATCAGATCTCCTCAAAGGTGACTGTGGGAATAGCAAGCTGGTGTGTGAGGTGAAGATGGCCCCTGTGCAGCCTGTGGGCAAGCTGCAAAAGACATCCACAGATGCATTTACCTATGCTGAAGACAGTCAATTATCTCTGAATCTGGCGGGCCAGACACACACAATCTATCCTATTTTTTCAGTAGGTTGTTGTCTTATGTTGTCTTATGCCCCCCAGAATGGTCACACAATCCAGAAGCACCCCTGTATTCCCATGCCATCAGCAGACAGGACTGGTAGGCATCTTAGTTCAGACTGAGTTCAGGATGCCTACAAGGACAAGACAAGCTCATGGTGCCAAGTTTTGCAAGACTCCAGGCTACTGTTACTTTTACTACAGAAATTTTACTCCCTGTAAAGAGGATTTTAAACTGGTTTTGTGCTTGGAATTTAGGATCAGCCAGGAAACATACCTCCAAGCAAAGCTATTACTCTTCTTTGATGGTAGACTATAATCTAGTTTAAACGGGTCCTCTTGAGAAACACAGATATTTAAAAATGACTATAAATTCTCAGCCATTTTCTGCTGCTTCACAGTCTGTAAACTCACCCATCCTGCTTTTCTAAGAGTTACAAGGCTGAGATCATACAAAGAGATTTTCCTAAAAACTTACTTTCCCTGCATAACTCAAAAGCAACCAGTTGAAATGTCATACAGGTAGATCTTAGTCTGCAATAGGAAAATTAACTACTGCTAAAAATAATTTTAAGCAGCTTTTTTCTTTGCATCTGTACTGAAAATGGATGAATTTCTAGTGCCACAATAACTTTCAGCACCAGTTTATAAACTACTTGATGGCCCAGGGTACAGACCTTTCACTCACCTTTTGCAGGATAACCTGGTGTTAGAGGGTCCCCAGCGCCATTCAGGTTTAACACATTCCCACGCTGGACTCCTCCACCTGGAAGGTTCCAGCCATCTGGATAAGCATCTACTCCTGGGGCACAGTAGTCAGCAGGGTCTGAATAAAGTATGATCCCTCGGGCTCCTGCTAATATGGCATTTTTAACCTGTGAAATTATTTGCTTTTAGGAAATATGGCATTTTTAACCTGTGAAATTATTTGCTTTTAGGAAATGCTTTGGTGGTTTGTTGTTTGTTTTTTGTTTTTTGTTTTTTTTTTTTAAAAGCAGTAATAAATCTGAATGTTGCAATTTACTTCCATGGGGAAGTAGCTTTAGAAGTTGCATATATGGAAGAGTGAAAATGACCACAGACTCAGCAGAACAAACCACAGTGAAACACAGCACGTTCATTATTTGTGTCACACCTTTAGTCATACCTCAAGGCTATGAAATAAAGCACAGGACATAAAACTGAGGCACAAAACCTGACCGCTATCCCCACTGTCCCACTATCATCAGTTTTGTCAGAGTTGTTGTCTAAAGTCAGAAGAGTTAGTTATTCAATCTCTGTGCTCCTTGTCAAATACTTACTTCTTCAAAGTACTGCAGTTCTATGGATGAAAGGTACTAAAACCCCTGGGTCTACAAACTACTCAGTTCCCTAAACTAATCTCTTGCAAGAACTGTCTAAGGAGTTTGCCATCATCTCAGCCTCAGGAGATTAATACATTCTTCTGTTCTTATTGTTTTAAAGTTATTCTTAGAATGCAGTCACAATGGATACATTGCAGACTTCCTTACACTCTTTATGTTCCAATTTACAGCCCTCGTTATCTCCCACCGGCTCTATCATGAGCAGTGTCTGACCCACAGAGGAAAAAAGAAAACACAACCCTTACTTTGTTTCCTCTGAAGATTTTCCCATATCTGGCAATGACAATCTTTCCTGTACAGTTAATTCCCATTTCACGCTCCAGCTTAAAAAAATCTTCAGTACGACCATAATTCACATATAGCAGATCTGCCTGCACAGAAAAAGAAAAGCAGTTTCATGGCAACTGATCATTCAACAAACACAATATCTGATTTCAGAAATAAACAGTTTTATTCACTGTGTATGATACAGTTATTTTTTTGCATTTCTATAAGTGAGATCCAGTGCCCATAAAAATGATAGCAAAAGATATACATAATATTCTATAGGAAGCCTTGGCTCAAACTGCTGACCTTTCTATATTATCCTGCACTTAACAGCAGCCCTATAAACTGGGTTCAGAACTTAAATCAATGTACTTTGCTAAACTGACAAAATTCTGTGGCCATGAAAAAATAGTGGTATTCCTTGCATATGCAAACACTCGCTATTATATGATTTCATTTATTCAATGCAGTGATGTCCCTGACTTGTTCCTCCATGATGAATTATCAGATTGAAGGACTTTTGTAGCCTTTGAAGACATTCACTGAATCCAAAATGTCTTCCAATTTGATTTATATGTTGCTATTTCTACTTAAGACTTAAGCAAGTCCTCTCCGTATGGTTGAGTAATGTGGAGTAATCTGAGATGTATCCAACATTTTCCATAAAGATAAAAGCTTTTCACTTATTATGTGATTCAGAGTTCTAGCAATTTGAGAAAGCTTTTTTTTGTAATAGGAGACTTCTAACCTTCACACAATATGTGGCCTACCTGTCCTTAAGTGTTCTCTTATACTAATGGTTAATTAAAACTACTACAACAAATATTTTGAGAAGTTGGAGCAATCTATCCCAGCAAGTGTTTCACAAAATATGACTTCAGCTAATAATACTCTTACATAATCTTTTTTCTTACCTCTGGCACACCTTGTGCTGAAAAAGCATTATATGGTGGTAGTATATCAGTAACATTTTCGTACCCCTGAGGAGGTGGTTCAAACAATGATGTATTGAAAATCTATCAATAAATAAGAGAAGTCTTTGGTCAGACACTCTACCTCCAGGCACAAGTTTGTACACTAAGCTTGGTTATTGCAAATGATATGCTAGATTACATAAATTGTTAGCAAAAAATACAATTCTAACCAGCACGCATAAGTTTAAACAAAAAAAACAGCTAGGGATACATAGCTGAATTTGTGTAACAGAATGCAGATATTAATATAGAGAGGTAGATCATTTGTCAGAAGATGCTCATCAGTCACTGCCTGAACCTAAGCAAAGAAGTAGCTGAAAATTGCCAAGAGGTGGCGGCAATAAAAAGACATAGTTCATCCATGCCAGCCCAGGTATTTTTTGTGATTACTTCCACCTGTATTATTACTCTTCTCTTCATCTCTTTGCTAGTTATGCTCCAGTTAAATGTGCTGCCTTTTATCACTATCTATTGTAACACTCATGTTGCCTCAAGATTCATGTCCACTTTTTGTCACCTTGTGAGATTATAGCTGAGAGATTGTTATGGGGTTTCTGGAAGAATTTCTCCATTCTTTCACCTCTAAGCTCATGTCACCCCCGAGCACATATTCCTTAGTTTCTGCCAGGGCTCTTCACCCCTACCTATGTGCTATGATGCTTCTCTAGCAGTCCCATCTCCTCTAGTCGCTCAGGCTCCTTGTCAGATTCTACATCTACTTCTTTATTCCCCTGTGTGTAGAAAATGGAGAATGGACTACAGCTGTAATGGACCAAATGATCATTATTATTTAGGAGACACCATAGGAAGCCAGTAGGATCAGGTTCAGATCAAATAAAAGGAGGTAGTACTTCATACAGTGGACAGTATCTGTGTGGCGTTCCTTACCTCAGCATGTTGTGGAAGCAAAAATTGTACAGATGTTCAAGCAGAGATTGGATAGGTACTTGGAGGAGAGGTCTAACAAGGGTCACTAACTGGATAAATACTTGGAAATGAGGTCTAATAAGGATTCTTAAAGAGACTAATTGCACCATGCTGGATTTTTTATCATATTATAAAGCACACGCTGGGATGACTGGGTGGGAGAGCAGAGGAAGACACTGTTTCTTTAAAGAAGTCTTAAACAAATATAGTTTAATCATTAAAAAGATCACCTCATTCCCTTGATCATCAATTACTGAGATGTAGTTTGGCTGCGTTTCATTTGGGTATGAAAGAAGCACATCATAATGAACGAGTTCTACTGAATCCAGTCCAAATTCCTTCCACTGGCCTTGAATTTGTTTGGCAAGAAGAAGATTCTGTTCCGTTCCTGCGAGGTGAGGCAACTTGGTAAATGAGCTAGAATAAAACAGAAAATTGCTAGTAAGCAGCAAATGCAGAGAGGCACAATAGTGAACAAGGATCAGTGTCTATAAAGCTTATCGTCAAGCCACATGCATGGAAAGTAAGGTCTTATGGTTAAAGTCTGGGCTGTATAACATGTTTGTTTATCAGAGTCTGCAACAGGATAAGCACAAAATGTTGTCACAGCAGAGGATCTTCCCTGAGGCCTTAAGATAAGTCAGCTGAACCTTTCTCTTTGCATAACAGAAATAGCCACATCTACACATAAGCAATGAAAATCAGTGTCCAAGACATTCAGCAAAAGAGTATGAACACTATGCAAGGAGCAGAAGTAGATACAGAAAAGCTACACATTCAGAAAGAAGCCCTCCAAATAGTTCTGGTATCTGATGATGGGTTTGTACATTGTTGGCATATTGTACCAATAAGTTTAACTTGAAAATCATTACGTCAAATTACTTGCACAGATTCGTTCTTTTTTTCTTAATCAAAAGCCTGAATAATCAAAGCCTTCTTAACATTTACATCCAGATCAGATATAACACATAACGGTGATAAATAGTCAGAAACAATACCCAGCCCTTCTGGGCTACCCTGCACAAATCTGTCTACAATTTGTTTGGTCCACTGAACAAATGATTTCTGGAGAACGCTGATCAGTCAGCCAGGTACTAAGCACTGCCTTTGAATTCCCAACATGCTACTTGTTAATGGCTGCCCCATTATGTCAGATACCATTAATTACCATTAATTAGTGGTACCAAATACCATGATTAGTACCACTTCAACATGTCAGTTCAGACTATTTTCAACCCCTGTAACAGCTTGTTCTTCAGTATGCGCTTCCTCAGCTTCCAAATGAGAATGCCACAGGAGACGACATCCAAAGCCTTGTTAAAGTCAAGGATGTTACAGCCACCGTAATGTCTCCACTCATCCACGTAGCCAGTCACTTCCTCACAGAAGGCCATCATGCTGATCATATAAACAACTAGTAAAGAAATGCTGACTGTTCCTAACTATCTTTGTGTCCTTCATGCGTTTGGAAACAGATTCAGGAAGGATGTTTGGTCACCCTTCCAGGGACTTATGTGAAGCTGACCGGCCCACAGTCCCCCCATGTTGTCCTTCCCTTACTTAAAGATGGGCACGTCAGCCCTTTTCAGCCACCAGGGATGTCTTTCAATCACCAGAACTTCTCATAGAGAACAGCCTTGCAAACATAACATCCAGGTCTTTCCTGTGAATCCCACCTGGCCCCCTAGATTTGAATCCATCTCGATTCGCTAAGTAGACCACAACCTTCTGTTCTCTGCTGTTGTCTTTCCTTCTCTTTAAACTGTGCAGGTATGCACCGAGGTCTGGAAGCAACCTTTGCCAAAGCTTATGGCCTGTCTCTTCTTGCGCTTTAATTCTCTAGAGTATTTCAAGTACCTGTTAATTCCTTAAGTACTCTAGTTTAAATACTACAAATGCCCTAAGGGAAAATATACTGAACAACACATGATGCCTTTTTTCAATTTTTCACTTCCAGTTTCATCCTTGCCAGAGGAAATGCTAAGGTCAAAGTGTCTGCATTTTCTGAGACTCATAGTTTCTTTTTCCCCACTTCATAAAAGCAGATTTAGTAGTCTGAAAAACTAAGAATATGGTCAAAATTCTCAAGTTCACATTTTTATGCTTTTAAAAAACTTTCTGGATAGTGTATTAATGTAATTTTTCTGCAGTTCCTGATTTTTATTTGAATTTAGGAAAAAACCCCAAAACAGTGTGAAGCATTTGGCCTATCATCAAAGCAAGCAGATAAACCGGATACCATTAATACCCTATGGCGAAGAAACTTTAGCATAATTACAGAGCTATTTTATACTGTCATCAATCTCTGTGTTGCCTAGATTCTCACTCAAACATAATCTTCAGGAACTCTCCAATCTACTGAGAGCAACAAATACAAAATAAGATAAGGCCTAGAGACTTAAAAAGCTAATTGATGTTAGAAATGAAACCTTTTGGGTTTAGAATGAATGTAGAGAAATCAAATTTGTCAGTAATCCTTTGATGTTTGTGATGCAGCTGCTGACTTACATGCTAAATACCAACATGTTACTAAGCAGAGATATTTGTTTACTTTTTCTGCGAATATATTTGTTCCTCTGTTGAAGATATAAATACATATAATAATGTTGGGTTTTTTTTCATTTCCAGTGGAATACACAGCAAAACAAGAGAGTATTTCTATATCCCTAGCATTTTAGATGTTTTGAAAGAACCATGTGGATGCATTAGGATGCAAAAAAGAATATTTAATAACAATTACATCATGCAAGACTTAACCAAACCATACACATACACTGCACATGGATAGGGCTTTTCATCTTCTGAAACAGAAGACAGGGTATAATGGGATCTGGCCACACTAAAGGAATTAATGCTACATTTAATATATTAATTTTCTACTTAGACTAGCTGCTCAAACTCAAAGTTTAAGGAGACACTGGACAGATTATCAATCGAATGTAATTAATAGCAGTAAGTGTATCCCAAATAAAGTAAAATCGTCTCAGTCTGAGACAAAGCAAAGTTATCCAGTGTTAGAACTTCAGACACTTGTGAGGAAAAACCAGACACTTATACTGCATTAAATCAAGACTATGGAAAATCATAATAAAAAAGCATGATAAGCACTGGCAGTAATGCAGGTTGAGGGAAGTACACTTAACAGTACAACCACTCCAAAAAGGTAACTTCAAAAATGGGGACGGGGGGAATGAAAGGGTTGCGAGTCTGTCCCTTCTCCTTCCCCCAGACATTCTGTACAAACCAAATACTTCAAAACCATCTTAACAGCTCTGCTTTCAGAGGCTGTTCCTTGGAGCTGATATTACCACTTTCTGTCTTTTTTAAGTGATAAAATTATTCAAAACCCAAGATGCACAGGGCTTACCGAAGGAATTGCTTGATGTTTTCTGCTTTCATTTCAGCCACAAGTTTCTGTCGCACATTTTGATCGACATCTGAAGAGTTGGGGTTTTTTTCAGTCAGTTTCGTAAACCATCCTGGAACACATTTGAGAAGCTTCCTGCTTAGCGAGAACCCCAGTCCTCACCTGTTTGAGTCCACATGCAACCTAAAGTACTAAAGTCTCATTAAAACCACGAGAATGAACAGGGCTTAGAGCACCCTCTGTCAGTGTTTGCTGGCTCAAACATAGAAATCAAGCAGAAAAATAAAATACACTTAATTGACTGAATTGCCAAAAAAGTGACAGAATTAAAACAACACACCCTAAATCTCTGCTAAATATAGTCCCCTTTTAAGGCAGATTCATTTCTCATTAATGTTAGACTAAAGTTTAAATGCTCAATTAACTGTCTCCAGTGTGAGGATTGAAGTCCTGATACTCATGATGAAATTCCCATATTTAATTTATACATATATTTAAAAATATGTGTGTAAGCATAATTAAAGTGAAGGTCTAGGACTCAACAGCCACCCTGCCAGCATTATAGTAGTTACAGGTTTGGGGAAGGGTGGGGTTAGTCTATTTAATAATTAAAGGAATAAAGTTAACTGTGACCCAAGTCAGTTTTAAAAAGGTAAGGATTTTTCAGTAGCCATAAATCTGAAAGGAGAGACTATGTATCAACTACATGAATTTGTCTGAAAAAAAACCCCAAACAACAAATCCTTTTATTATTATTATAGCTAGAAAACCCCAAACTGGGAAAACTGTCATAATAAAGCCAAGTATATGTGCTGTCACATGCACAATCTATATGACCTGTTAGACTTAAATGCAATTGTAGTAACAGTCTGAACATAATGGTGATACTGGATCAGACCAAAGGTCCATCATGCCCAGCATCCTGTTTTGGAGCATGGCAAAAAGATGTTGTTCAGGGAAATGTATAAGAATAGCACAAGCATCAGAAATTTGCAGCTCAGGAATCTTCTAAATCAAACTCATGTTTTTTATATTTAATAGCCCTCATGGACTTTTCTGTCATGCTTCAGCCTTAGGTATGTGCTACAACACAAGTTTAAAAAGGACAGATGCAGACATGCAATTTTAGACTTAAAATCAAATGCTGCAAGTGACTGCAGAAAAGAATCTAATGTTCTAGTACAGTTCATCGTACATGATGAAAAATTCAGCAACTCCACTCTTGGCTGTCAGTCAAAACTCCTCCTCTACACTCTGCCCTTAATTTCTAAAATAGCAACTGAATAGGAGCATTTAAATAGCTCTTCAGTAAAAATCAGGAAATACAAATAAAAAAATAATCCTGGAGGTTTAATCTCTCCTCTTTGAATGTCTGACTGCCTGTTAAGGGAAGCTATCCATTCACCGGGACTCATCCTGGGCTGAAGCACGCAGCTGTTATAGTCCTTGCTCCCTAAAGACCAAAATTGCTAAACAACCTCTTAGAAAAACAACGGGACGAGTATTTCATAGCATCCCTAAAAAGCAGTAAAAGCTCCCTGATGGGGAGTTAATCACAACAGGGGTTGCACATAAGGATCTGCAGAGGGCAAGGGCTGTGGGCTGAGCCCCTGTGTCTCTGTACTCACCTGCAAGAAAGCCCAGCAAGAAACAGGCCAGCAGCCCGGGGCAGCTCAGCCATGTGCGGAGGGTGGCCTTGCTCCTGGCCATGGGGACACGGAGGCCGGCAGCTTTGCAGGCGGCGAGGAGGGCAGGCAAGCGGCCGCCTTCCTCCTCCTCCCTCTCCTCCTCCTCCTCTTCCCGCCCTCAGCCCCAGGGCTGCCCCTGGCTTCTGTGTTTTTCAGCTCTCTTTCTGCCTAACCAGCCTTAATCCCTGGATGACGATGACATGATTTTCTGAGTACAATAAAGCACTCCTCCATTTCTTAGTCTGACCCCACAAGACAGCTTGTGTGTAGCTGTGTGTGTATCTGTGCAACAAGTATGCACCTAGACTGTGCACCAACCAATGCATAAGTACTATCTTCAAAGCTATTTTCTATTAATTATCAGGACTTTCTAGTTTTGAAAGTTCCTGGTTTAGGCTTAACCACAATCAGTATTTGTTCCCGTGGAAGTGGCCAAGAGATAAAATGGAGGAACGGAAAACTTGTTTTCTCTTTACCAAGGAAGCACTGAATTGCTCCCCTTTGTAATCTGTGGTTACATTAATCCTTGGCAAGTGATGAATGCTTAGAGCAGCTAAGAATGCAATTTAGATTATCCAATGGGGACACTTCCAGACGTCATCCAATTTGCAACTGCGAAAAGTTACAAAATTATTTCCTATATTCTCTAGCTTTTTACAGTTTGGATTACAAGGTTCTTAGGATCCTAGTCTAATTCAGCCAAATCCATCTGTGTCTCATGGGAAAGGACACAACTTCAGCCCAGGGAATAATCAAGATATTACATAGAATCACCATATTTTGTATGAACTTACCCTGGCCTTGCACATCACTCCGTGCTGGTAAGCTCCTGCACAGCTACACGGAAGCCAAGACCGAAGTTTCTGGAACTGAGGACTTGCCCATCGGAGACCAGTTATCTGGCTGAAGATGAGAAAATTTTTCTGGGAGCCTGGACATGCTCTGGGTTCTTACCACTTGCTCCAAAAGAGTCCAAAGTAGGTACATTTTGTGAAAGAAATGGAAGTACTCCAAGTTTCAAAACTTCCTTAAATACACTAGGTTGCACTGAAAACATTCAGAAACAGCTGAAAAGACTAGTTAATGTCCTAATTACTTCATTAAGGCTTTTCAGAGATTAGAGGAGAACTACATCACTCGGGTGTTCTGCACCAGTCACAGCCACTGTCTTAGGCATACGGCTGGATGTGTTTGTTCAAATGATAAGCACGTCCAGTTTTGTGATCTTTTTTTCTGTCATTTCCCAACTGCTCATAAGCCATCACAGATTCTGAACAGCAAGGACTTTTCACACCAACATCTCACTTGACATATACAAACCAGATGGAATTCCACCTACACGACTTATAAAGAATGAGCATATTGATGTATTATTAGCATTTATATAGCACCACAGGTGTAGGACTGGCACATAATAGACAGTAAAGTGACAAGAGCTTTTGGAGATTACTATCTAAATTAGATCTCACATGATGATAACATCAGTGGAGGAAGAAGGTAAGAATAGCAACAGTGTTAAAGTATGAAATGTATTTATTTCTATGCCTACGTCTTTTTAAAGCAATAAGGGCATCAGCAATGCCCAGGTTGAGCAATAGCAGGAACTGAGTGGCTTCTACCACTTAAAATACAGTCCTAGTACTATTAGTTATTAAGTTGTGGTATGTTCTTACATTCCATGGATTGGCCACTACTGGAGTATATTATATTCCATTTAAATGCAAGTATAACATACAGTATAAATCTACGCCTTGAATCACACACCCTTGACAACAGGACAGGGGCAGGAAACAAGATGAAAAAGCTCACGGGTTGAGATCAAGACAGGGATGTCACTTGCCAATTACCATCACAGGCAAAACAGACTTGACCTAGGGAAAAATAATTTTATTTATTGCAAATTAAAATAGACTTGGATAGTGAGAAACAAAGACAAAAATTAAAAAAAATCTTCTCCCACACTGCACCCAATTTTTCCAGCTTAACTTCGCCACTCCCAACTCCTCTATGCCATAGAGCTGCCATATATGACACAGGAGGCCTCCTGGGATCAGGCCAGTTACCCTAGGATATCGAAAGTGTGCTAAGCCCCAGTCTGCACCACTCCATGGCCTCACAGGCAGCTGGAAGTTCCCCACAGCCATGGACAAGGGAGCTCCACAACACCCGCCTTCTCCCACTGAAACTGACCTCACAATAAAATTTCTGATTTATGAACTCATTGGCTGGTTCTTCT
The DNA here is from genome assembly GCF_929443795.1 of Astur gentilis. Taxonomy (NCBI): domain Eukaryota; kingdom Metazoa; phylum Chordata; class Aves; order Accipitriformes; family Accipitridae; genus Astur; species Astur gentilis. The sequence goes on from NC_064898.1 coordinate 18,931,616, forward strand.
GGTTTGTGTAGGTTTTTGGGGGAAATCTTTTGGGCCTTTCTTTATGATTGTTATTTCCTTACTATATTTTTTATATATATATATATATATATCTGTATAATATATAGTGTGCAATATATACACATACATAAATACACATGTATTTATACACATAAAGTATATCTATGTATAAACAAATATCAATTTATACAAATTTGTACACTCACATGTATATATACAGAAATGTCTCTATATTCATCTGCATATTGTTCTATATAAGCACTTCCCAATCTAAAGGAAGCAGGGAGCCAATCAGAGGGTGGATCATGTGGTTATAATAGTTTCAAAACATACCGACTGGTCATGACGGTTTCAAAACATACTGACTGGTCCATCATAGAGCAGTATGGAAACCTGCAGGGTGCAAGCCAAGAGTCACGTCCTTAAGTCAGTCCGATGAGGAAGGACGTCGAGGGCATTCTGGGTTATATGGGCTCCACACAGACCTCACTACAAGGTCATTTGCTGACAAATGCGCAGCTAGGATGTTTTGCACTTAATTTTCACCTGAGGCCATCAAAGGAAAATTTTTCACTATCTTACCTGTTCTGTCTCAGACGACCTCCATTATCCATGGAATCCCTTATAGATTCACATACAGATGCATATGGCTGCTATACCACTGGGAAAGAAAGTGACAGTCTTCATAAACCAGTCCTGCAAACTTACCCAGTCATATTTAAATCCACAGTCTTTATTAGGCAAAGAAAAGTAAGGAACTTCACATATGTATTGCTTGAACAGATTACAAAATGACTGTGCAACCATCTGTTTTCAAGGAAGTTGGTCTCTGTCACAAATTGTTGTGGTCCTACTCCAGTGTTGAATAAAGGCACATTCTGAAACCTCCTATTTTCATAAATTGGAATATTTTGGTTCTTTGCTGACCCAAATTCTTGCAACATTTCTTCTTCTCTCCCAGCTGAATAAGGGACTATTTACTCCTTCTTTCACGGACCTGTTGAAGTTGGTCCAGAGGAGGGCCACAAAAATCATCAGAGGGATGGAACAGCTCTCCTATGAGGAAAGGCTGAGAGTGGGGGTTGTTCAGCCTGGAGAAGAAAAGGCTCCAGGGAGACCTTATTGTGGCCTTTCAGTACTGAAAGGGGGCTTATAAGAAAGATGGGCATAGACTTTTTAGCAGGGCCTGTTGCAATAGGGCAAGGGTTAATGGTTTTAAACTAAAAGAAGGTAGATTCAGATTAGATATAAGGAAGACATTTTTTATGATGAGGGTGGTGAAACAATGGCACAGGTTGCCCAGAGAGGTGGTAGACGCCCCATCCCTGGAAACGTTCAAGGTCAGGCTGGACGAGGCTCTGAGCAACCTGATCTAGTTGAAGATGTCCCTGCTCACTGCAGGGGGGTTGGACTAGATGATCTTTGGAGGTCCCTTCCAACCCAAACTATTCTATTCTATTCTATGAATTAGCTTGGTATGCTGTGGAGGCCAGTGTAAGCAGTGACATTACTACACAAGAATTTTTCTTGTCCCTTTTGCATCATATCTATTTTATACATAGATATTTGAAATTGCTTGCTGATACGTTGCAAAAGTACTCCTGAGCTATCTCATCTACACACTTTGTCGGAAGATGAGAAATACAGCATATAAATACCATTCACCCAGGTGAAACAGAAGTTTTGGCTTGATAACTGCCAGATGCCAGATGCTGCTGGATTCCCTTTTGGAAGGAGGAACAGGGTGCAGCAATCCACATGCTTCTTAAAGAATGTAGGGAGAGACCAGAGAGCAGCTAGAAGTAAGTCTTCCAAAAGAAGGGCAAGGAAATAAAGCAACCTCCTACTATACTAGCCTCCATTTTCCTCAGTGCCTAGGCTGGAAGCAGGGGTTCTTTTTAGCATTGTTTTGCTGCTCCTTTCTCATCCCCCTCTTTTTGTTTCTGTACCTCCTTTACTTCTCCCCTTCGCTGGTACTACCAGTTCCAAGATATGCAGTATAAAGAATGCAGTATCTATCCTGCACCTTCACTGTTCTCTGAGTCTTGGGACATGACCTAAATAACCCACTATACACATTACTAAATCACAAAGACAAAGTTGTAGTATCATGTCTAACAAATGCTCCTCAGAATAACTGAAGCCAGAGAAAAATGAGCCTGCCATGGTGAGATCTGAAGTACTGCATGCCTGAAATGCAAAGTCACATCTGTGAGGAGGTGGAAAAATCTGCTCTGAACCAAACCTCACCTCACTCTTAGCTGTTGCTGAGCATCTCACTTAGGAGCCAAGGAGAGAGCTCAGAGCTGTTAAGACGTGTCAGTATCCCGTAAGACTCATCTCTCTTTGAGTCGCTTCCTGATCAAATCAAAACCATATCTATCAGCTCCCCTATTCTTTTACGTGGGGCTTTTCCTGCTAGAACTAAGGTATTATCAGTGCGAGATACTGCTAAAACTGCTTCTCTGATAATAGTTGGGTATCTTATTCAATATTGAAAATACCAACCTTAGCCTAAGTTCAATCAAAGTTAAGACTTGAGATAAAGCTGGTCCTAACTAGTCACAAAAATTACGCAAGACAAGCAATGTGAAAAAATTACTAGGAAAAGAGATTTCTTTCCTCAGACCAGGTGACAATACTGGAAAAAGGTCCAAAACACAGACAAACTCCTGAACACACAGTACTTCTCCAAATTCATATCACTTTTAAAACTAGCAAGAAAACTATCAGGTACTGCACAGGACTCATACGGAGCTGAGGAGTGGTGAGAATTGCACATGTTGAGAGTGTAAACAAGACGGAGGTTCAGCTGAAGCTAGCAGAACTTGCAGATAGCTACATATATTCTACTTAGTTAAAAAAAAAATACCCCTGGTAAACTAGAAAAGCTCCAAAAATGGCAAAGATACACATGCCAAATGCAAAACTAGCATGCATTTGTTTGTTGAATGCATAATTATGCTACACAGCCCAATAGGCAAACCTAGCAACAGTACATAAAAATACATAATACACAGAACAAATGTCAGGGCTTGTAAATTGTAGGCTGTAGCTACTCAGCAACTGGGCCCCAAGGGTTAATATCTGCAGCAAGAAAGATATGCTACTGTTGCACTGCTTGACCTATTGTTTGACTAAAGGTTGAACTTGTGGCTTGAGAGATCAAAGGGCCCTGGTTTGTGGGAAAGGCAGCTCTTGCAGGAAAAATGGCAACAGGGGAATGCTCAATCGCAATTTCAAATCAGTAGTTTACTTCTGACACTGCCAGTTGCACAGTCCCCCAGAACTCTCTCACGGCCTCTGCAGTCTATCTGACTACCAGAGTAAAAGGGTAGCAGATTTTGATGCGTTGAGTTGGAGTCTGTTATCTTGAACTTCAGGGGTCCGTTATCAGATTCCAGTTAAAATAAAGTTTACATTGCTGGCAGCTGACAAGTTCAGCTTGCAAACTTTGACCCTTTCTTCTACAAGAGGAATGTACCCAGTGAGGCAGAGAGAGTAAAGGACTGTGCATTTAACATAAACCAAATTGCATCTTCCAGCATGTACAAGAAATTTCTCAAGGAGACAGAGCCAGCCTCTTCAGCGGTGCGCGACAGGAGGATGAGAAACAACAGTCACAAACTGAAACAACAAGAGGATCTGTCTGGAAATAAGGAAAAGCTTTTCAATCATGAGGGCAGTGAACCACTGGAATGTGTTGCACAGAGAAGTTATGTGGTCTCCATCCTTGGAGACTTTCAAGACTGGACTTGATAAAAATCTGTACAACCTAGTTTGACTTTGCAGCTCACCATGCTTTGAGCAGGAGTTTGGACTAGAGACCTCCTGAGTTCACTTCCAACCCTATGACTGTGTGATATTCTTCCATTCATTGCAATCCCCTGCCCTGGGGAGCTGCTGTCCGTCAAGTGAAAGAATACAATTTACTCTGACTCCAGCTGTCAGAGTGTGCTGCTCTGCTCTGCTCCACCACAGTATTGTTTATAGTCCAGCAGCACATTTCAAACTGCTCATACAAGCAGAGATAAGCACACCACCTCAAAGATCTTGACTACCGGTGATTGCACTGGTAGTCTCAGCTAAACCAACACTTGAACTAAGATCTGTGTTAACAGCATCTTAATTTAGAAATTATGCGGCCAGGTCAACAGCTTTTCCAGCCAAAGTAACATTGACATTGCTGGTTTCATGAAATCAATTATTCATTTTAATACAAGTATAGTTTCTACCTTTCCCACACATGGGTATGCTTTTATTTCATTTGATTTAGACTTTTAGTGCATAGGATGGTCATTACATGGAGTTCTTTAGAAAATTTTGACAGCATCTAATTTGTGATCATATGATAGGAAAGTACTTTCTTCAAAAAATACTGTTCCTTTTTCATTTCACCTGCAGATTCTTTTAATGTAATTGTTCAAATTGGAAAGGATGCTCTCAACAATGCCACAATGCCAGTTAGGTTCCTCCATCTGCTTACTAAATATTTCTAAAGCTCTTGTCTTGTAATTGAGTCATCTGCTGCTGTATATAAATCAATGACTTGGTGAGTTTGTCTGCAGTAACTGTAAAAGCCAAATGAGTGTTTCTAAGGAGCTGTCTGGAATTAGGGCTTTAGTTCTTCCAAGTATTAATTACAGCATATTTAGAAAATAAAAGAACTGAAAGTTGATTATAGTAAAAAACTCTGCTAACGGCCATCTCTAGCTGAAAACATCTGTAATTACATGAAAAACTGGCTCATGTTAGATGATCAATAAACTGTAAATTCAACATACTTAGTTTTGGGGTTTGTTCCTAAATTTTATTTTTTTACTTAATTCAACAGTATTTGTTGGCCAATTACTATGGAATAATGTCAAAGCTTGACAGCCAAAACAGCTAATTTGGTCAACAGCACTTGGCAGTATTAAGAGTGAATTTCAACTTACTGTGTAAGTCTAGAAAAAAAAAAGACTTTTTATGTTGTTTCATGTTCTACTTTGCTGAAGGAGAATTAGCACACAAACCTTATCTTGACTTCTTGTATAGGAAAGGATTTCACACTCACGGATTCAGTTAGCTAATAGCTATGCCACTGAGATGCCCTGGAAGTTCTAACAAAAAATACAGAAGCTTAAAAAGTAGTTATTCCTGTATCTGGCTTCTCATTGTCTGCCTTTCCTTAGTAGACTGCTTCATAGCATACACCTCCTCGCTCATGTGGCTGGTTCAGAACTTTTTTTGAGTTTTAAGAATCAGTGGACTGGAAATGTTTCTCAGACAGTGCTTTTAACGCATATTACTTATTTATTTAACCATTGTTCCCCACTTGTCTGGTAGGAACTAGATGTCTTCATTTGCTGGCACATGCCAACTGGCCTCATTTTGTTCATAAATGTGAAATGTGACCCTTGCTTCTTTGTATCGTCCTAGTAAATGAGTCATGTTAAAGGACATTTCTCAGTGCATACACAACTATTCTTTCATTTTTTGCTTTCATAATCCTAGTGACACATATAGGAAATGGACAGTTGCACATGCATCCATGCATATATTTTGACATATGGCTTGGACAGCTGGCTACAAATCATGTCGTTTCAGTAATTAGCTACATAGGCTTTGCCCTTTGCTGTCCAGTAATGACACCAGAAATTTCTGCCTGGCATAGTCTTTGAGGAACTGAAGGCTGCAGTGGCTATATTTAGACTCCATAGAACACTGACAATAAGACGTGATTTAGGGAGAAGAATGTTCTTATCAGAATTTCCACATAAGTTCTTGAAGGCTAAAAAGCATGTTTATTTTAAATTTAAAAACTGATCAAGAACTTCAGAAAGGGCCATAACGTGTCTCAACACTAGATGCTGCCACATCTAACTCAGGGCTTGCCAAACTAGACACCCGTGCTTCCTTCCTCACAGAAACAAAGGAGTCCAAGATATACACTTACAAGCACAGACAGCTTACCATGGAATACCTATCATGCTTATGACCTGCCACCTGTCTTCCCCTCTCTCAGTGAGTCCCAGGTAAAGAAGCAAAGGTGTCTTAGCAGCTCTTGAAGTAGGTGTTGAACAAGCACAAATTGCAGCCCAGAGTATTGAGGAAAAACAGAACGAGGGCTAGTTTGTTGTAACAAATTTGTACATTGTGGTGGCATTCTGCAGTGGGGCCAGGAACATCCAAGTTGATGCTTGGTAAGCTAAGGATAAGAATCACAGTGGCTGTCTCCAGAGAAGTCAGCACCAAGTATTAGGCTTCTCAGAATGGAGATCAGAAAAGCTTCATGCTAAGTGAGTGGGGAAACACCCCCACCAATAGCCTGCAGCATAGGGTCTTCGACCTCAAATCTCTGATAAGAGACTAGGTTAGGGCTTGGGGAAAGAGCTGGACTGAGTCCATCTAAAGATATTCTTCTCTTACAAAATTAAGCAAAGCTCCATTTGCTTTAAAAATTCAACTGCTACAGGTTGTGGTTTGTGCTGAACAAAGATGGGTCACAAAGCAGACCCAAACCTGGGAGATGGCACTGGACAGTTTGAATCCCACCTTACCAAAACATGATGTAAACCATCGTGTTACAAGCAGCCTTATGGGTGCTTCCTTTCTCTGGACCAGTTAGCCTTGAATTTTTTCTGTGAAGGGAAGCAGAGTCAATAGGAGAGAGAGAACTTATGTTCCTGTATCCTATTCCCCACAGTGGTTAGGGGACAGCCCACAGATTTTTTTTATTTTTTTTTTAAATGGATGTTGCTGTAGTTTAAAAGTGTAACTGTCTCTATTTTGTGAGATCCTGGGCCCTGACATTGTGTATTATCTGCTAGCTATTGCCAAAAATGGCCCTAATTAAACTTAAATGAAACAATGCTATGGTTCGGACAGAAATTAAAAAATTATGTCTTCTGGGCTGAGAGAAAAAGTTGCTGAGGAAGTTTATAGGTCATTTAGGGAAAGATCTCCACAATTTCTGAGTTTGGTGCTTCAGTCCATCCTCCTTAGCAATAGAAAAATACTCTTTTTGTATCCACCTGGTCAATAGAAGCTGTTTATTGCTGCCCCCCTCTGCATGTGGATTTGTGTTATCATTCCCTTGATTGCTGCAGACAAAATCCTCTAGGTTAACCTAACTGATGATCTAAACTAACCTGGCTAATTTTGCCAGAGGTGGACTAGAGACCGTCATAATGAATTCTCCATTGGCAAAAGGAACAGTGGAGCAGCCAGTAGCAACAAAACAGTTAGAGACAGCAATGTCTCCCATCAGCAGAACTAGATTTGGGGGAAGACATGTCTCTGTGGTTTTACTCCAATCACTTTCATAAAAAAGTGAAAATAACTGGGCAAGAACTGTGGGTGTAAGAGCATTTCCCATTATCTGGCAAACTGTATTATTTTATGAGAAAGACCAACAGTTACGTAAAGAAATGACTTAATTAGTAACTTGCCTAAAGGATTTTAATGTGAAGAGTAGAAATATTTATGAATAAATGAGTTCTTATGGAAAAGGAAAAAATCTACCATGATGCTAAAAACCATCAGATCATGGGACAGTCTTCTAAGACATGGTAGAGGCCTCAGCTAAAATGGCAGATCAAATTACACAAAATATTTGCTGTGAGAGGGGTTAGTAATCCTCCAGAGGCAGAGTGTCAGATGAAGGGATCTGATTTTCCTAGTCTTCTCTGTCTGATCATCCTTGTCCCCTTGTAGCCTTTTGAGCAGTCTGTCATAAGAGTAAGCTGCACACCAAAATTAGAAATATGGACTTTACAAAGATGGTAATAATTTGGTATCCTTTCAAACTAAGGACATGATGAATTTTCTTTGCTTCTAATTGTCTTCATATTAAAAATACCTTGATATGGACAAAGCATAGCAGATTTTGGATAAAAGAATAAAAGAAGGTCTTAAAATCGAATGACATGTTTTGTGGGATGATTATACGTTTGTCAAGATGTATTGCCTTGTTTTTACTCTGGTGACTAGAAGGCTTCTTGCTTAATTTTATTTGCAAACAGCTGCAAGACTCAGCATGTGAAAAGAAGAACGTCATGGATGAGTATTCTGGGCTGGCTGCCCAAAACTTGTTATGATCATTATACATCCCGCACACAGTATGTGACAGTCTTCCCATCTTCATATGTGATTCTTTGTGTAAAAGGAGAGCTGAAAGGCCTATCTTGGAGTATAAATATGCAACTCTAAGGTAAATAACAAAAGGCAACAACAAAATTAGAAACTGACAGAGACATGAAATGACTTCTGGTTTCCTGATGCACTATGAAGACTGCTATATAATCAAGCTAGAAAAATTCAAAGCTCTGAAAATAAACCCAGTGGTTAGAATTCTTAAAATATGAAGCTGAGAGATAACATGAAGCTTTTTCACTCTCACTTCACAAGATATCTAAAGCCTGAGTTCTTCAAATGGAGTACATTACCTTGTTAACATTGCTAAATGCATTCCACTTGGGTATATTATTTGCAAAGAAAAAGATTTTTTTAGATTTTGTGTTCTTTGTAATAATCTTCCTAGTGTTTTTAATTGCTCTGTTCTTAAAGGCTTCTGCAAGCTGTCAAATGTAGTCTTCATTGACGATTATGTTGTTGATATTTATGCTACTTCTTTCAGTGTTTCTGCTGCTGCCTGTACAGTGAAGGCTGCAATGGAAATCTGCCTCCTAACTTCGTCCCAGGCTTCGTGTTGATCAGCTTTGTTTTTAATGTCAAACATGGCATCATAGATCCCTGGGAATGATTCTCCTGCATACTTGTTATGGCTGCTTGGAGCAAAGACAACATGTCTGTAGGGAAGTTGAGGGAAAAAAACAACAATATCCTGCATTAGGAAAATAAAACATTTTATAATGGATAAAACTAATCTGTTTCTGTATCATCTGTTGAATTCTTGACACTAGAGATGTAAATAACTAAGATTATTGCAGCAATAATACCTATAATCTCCGAAGCAAGAAAATAACGTAAGCCACATTATTCCATGTGAATTCCAGAACTTTATAGGTAGGAAGACTTGAGATAAAGTTGACTGACTGAAGTATTTTCCTTTCCCTCACTTTAGATGAAATGGAAAGATAAAAAAAAAAACACAACCAGCTTCTTTTCTTGCAGATATACACAATCTCCAACAGATACAGGCATGCTCTGAGGTAGGAAAGCTGATGCTTTAACAAGAGACTGTTCTCAACAGATTTTTAATCACAAGCTATGAGAGGTACAAGGATTGTAGATCTTAAATTCTCCTTCTGGTTACTTTTTAGTGGAACTTTTTAGTGGAAATATTACTGTTCTGAATTATGCAGACTGGTGTAAGGACCAAAAAGCCAGACTTGACTTGAGTATTCTGCCTCTCAAACAAGATTTACTTCTTGAACTGGATGAGAGGACTACTGAATTCACTTCACTGCTATTGAACTACTGCCCTCTGCAATGCATTTGCTAGCATGACTGTTCTGCTATAATCGATCAAATTATAGATAGTCCAATTATACCTTATATCACTTTCAAATAAAAATAACTTCCTAAAGATCCTTTACCACTGAAATTACTTGAACTGAGCCCAGGGCCAAACTTTTACATCTGTTTAGAAGCCCAATGAAATCAATGGAAATGGGTTTACTGATCTGAATAGGCTTCCAACAAGACTTTTCCTCATTCTGTATAGTGTATCTCACTGAAGTTTTCCCTTATGTTGTTTTTCCTTTTCAGTCTTATTTGTCCCATTTAACCTACTTTTACCATGTTGAATAAAATCATTACAATTCCATTTAGAGACCTGTAAATCTTAAAGGAATACTTATAGGGTACTCCAGGCAGAAAGTGAAAAATAAGCCTTTCTTACCTATAGAATGGCCTGCCAGGTAATCCAAGAGGATCGATGAAAGCCCTTTCTAGAAACATGAGCTGATCATTTAGTGATCTGACAGCAAGTTGGCTAAAAAGAAAACAGGAATATGTTAGCTACAGAGTGTTTGGCCTACTCTCATCCTATGCCCCAATGTGTACAACTCTGGATCTATGAAGGACAGTAGATCCAAGATGTTGAACTTAAAGCATCGCCCACAAAAGACAGCCCATATCAGCTACCTGCACAACAGGATTATGCTGATCCATACTGTGGGACAGTCTGGTTCATAACCTGAAAGTCTCTTAAAGCTGTTTTTAAAGGCCAAGGAATAGTGTCAAAGAAGACACAGACTTTCAGGTGTTTTCTCTCATGTTTCATCTTATTGCTTTATCTCCTTTTCATTAGGATGCTTAGGCAGACCATTCACTTCTTTTGTACAACAGTTTTCTGAAGACTTTTATTTTCCACGAAGCCAGCCAGCTGCAAATTACTTCAATAAAATCACATTTATTTTTATGTAAAACCACAACATCTGAGAAACAGGAACCTTGTGATGTTAGAATAATCTTTTGATTCATCCAAGAATTGTGTTTTTCTGATGGCAGATTGTAAATTCCCTAGAGCAGAGACCATCTGTGTCTGTGTGCTTTGAATAGCTCTAAGCATACTACTGATGCTTAACAAATAAAAGAACTGTGAAGAAGTTTATACTGAATATATGTGGTTTGGTAGTTTACATCCAAAGTAACTTATTGTAAAGCTTCAAAGGTATTCACCAATAAAAAAATGGTAAAATTTATTTCACAGTAAGCCTGGAGTAACTCTACTACCATCAATGAAATTGTTTCAAGTTTATATTGGTGTAAACAGAAATCAAAACTGGTTGGTTGAATTAAAGCTTAGATTTAGGCCATCCATCAATGAAATCATTTTGAAAATGTCACATACATGTCATATGTCACAAACATAATATTTTACATATGAAATTATTGTTAACTCATTTATCTTGAAAGTTGCTGCCATTAAAAAGATGGCTTTTATGCTCACTTAGTCTTCCATAAGGGTAAGCATATGGCTAAATTAGATTCTTCTCAAGAAATGTAACATACACACATATACAAAAGGAAGTTTGGTTTGTCATTCTGGGCATGGCCTACAAAGAATAAATTAAGAACTAAGTCAAGTGCAAATTAGGCCTTTTGGCATAGGTGGTGCATAGAATTTTTTGAAAGCTCATCAAGAAGCTTGCCACAACTACGATCATGGTACAGCTATTTTAAATTATTTTTTTTTCCATTAAGTGGTACCAGTATCTTGAAAACTAGAGTGCTAGCAAACAAAGACCACAAGTCAACATTTGTTCTTTAATGATAATCCAGTGACAAAATCTTGGGACGTCTCTCTACTTAGAGGGAGTTACACACCTGAGCTGGCTCTGCTTATGCTAACCAGCATTCTAGTCACATCCATGTATCATCCTGGCACTGCTCCTCAACTAAAACCTGTCAAGAATTGACACTAATTAGCTTGGACACTTTTTGAAGCTAACATGGCTAGATTCCCAGGCTCTGCAGTGTCTCTGATGTCCACTAATTCAACATTTCTATACTTTGTTTCCTACAGTAACCAGATCCTTAAAGACAAGAGTCCAAAAGGACTTATAATGAAACAAATGACTGACAGTCATCTGTCACCAAGGTTATTCAGGGGACTAAATGCAAGAGAAGACTATGCCCTCTCAGCCCAGAGGAATACATAGAGTATTTGACTGGAAGAAAAAAGAATTAAACATACTTATTGATATCTATTTGTTGCAGTCTCTCATGAAAGCTAGCAGCAACTTCTGAAAAATTCTTCACAGCTGAAAAGAGAGTATCTGGAGGGAGCAGGAAAGAAGTATTTAACTTCAAATTCTGAAGAAATAATTTAACAAATCAAATTCTTCAAATTAAAGCTTTATCTTTCACTGTGACCATGATCTGTCAATTCCCACTGAATGAAAATCAGATGACCCCATATTCCTACTTTAGAAACTACATTTGCCTTGGAGACAACAGAAATCAGTATTTTTGTGAGTATTGTTTGTTATGTGCTACTTGCAGAATGTACTGAAATATCAAAAACTAGAGCATGGATTGCCAGAACCAGACTGTTCAAGTAGGTCTGGGATTTTATAAATCCCAACAACTGGTATGTCCCTCCACACATATGGATTTTTGAGAAAGACTGAGAGTATAAGCGTGTGTGTGCACATGCGTACGCATTCCTGATGTGGGTCATTAGCAGCCAAGTCCTAAACTGAATACTACATAATGTTGCCAATAAAATAAAGGCTTCTCAGGCGGGACACATATAGGGAATCCCTATAACATGAAATAAAATTTCACATGCCAGCACAGGATCCCTATTGTGGCATAGGGATGAACCATTCCTGCCTGACCAAGCCCCAAGGCAAACTTCTTATAGTGCTTGCACTTGCCATCATGTGCCCATAAACTGAAACAACAGAAGTTCTGACTGGATATAAGGAGAATCTTTTCACCCTGAGGACAGTCAAGCACTGTGGTCCAGAGAGGTTCTGTAGTCTCTGTCCTTGGAGGTTTTCAAGACCTGATGGTATGAAGCTCTGAGCAACCTGGTCTGACCTCAGAGCTGACCCTGCCTTGGGTAGGTTGACCTAGAGGCCTTCTGAGATTTCTTCTAACCTCAATTATCCTATGATCAGTGTTGGACAGAGAATTATCCAACACCAGAAGGTGCAAAGCGGTGTAATTTTTTTTACAGACCAAGACAAAGATATCTTGTTGCCAACATTGGTGAACCACGCACAGGTCAAAGAATATGCGACTGTAAGCGTTAGCTCTACTTGGCAGTGGCATAGTCTCTACACAGGCACACTAGTGACAAAACATTCAAATTTCAAATTATTGGAGGGTGTAGCTCTTGTTTTATTTACTGTTCATACAGCACAAGAAAAATACCAGGTCATGACTAAGACATACATTAAGATAAGACACTGCTAGCATTAACAGAGGAGGAATGTGATGAAAGACTGTACGTACCAAAGGATACATTGTATGTTGCCAGTTCCTCTTCATGATTCCTTGACAAATTATAGATGATGTGAGCATAGTTGCTCACAGCTGATGCATAATCTCTACAGTCGAAAGGAAGCACAATGGAGTCGGCCAATTCAAACACCAGCCCTCCCCGTACCTGAGCTACTGTCAGATGATTCTTGAAAGTGGGATCATAAAACCTCTCCACAATTTCATAGGTTTCATAGACACTGTGGTAAACTGGATAGCTGCTATATTTTTCTACATTCTGAAACAAACAAACCCAAACAAAACCATTATTCAGCAGTGGCTATTTCAGCTTTGCTTGAAAGCCATTGCTGTGGGATTCAAGGCACAGTAAAGTTAAGTGTTCAGGTCACACTAATCCTATGTAACCACTACAGACAGTTGCATGAGAAGAACTGCTCAGTGGTGGCTCTCTTAAACATCAACCTATGATGAGAGGAACGGTTGTTTGGAGATAACTCTCTCCAGTGACCATGTACAGAGACTAAAGAAGGTAATTAAGAACCGACACATAACTTTTAGTTGGCTAAATTAAGGTGAGATTGCCCATCCTCTCTTTGCTTGGATCTCAACAGTCATTTCCATTCATGTCTTTGGATATGTCTTTTCAGAGGAAAAGACCACATGGAATAGATTGCTCCTTGAACATTCCTCAATTAGTCTTATGTCACAGTATGCTCCAGAGTCAAACCAGTATTTTCCATGAAACATGAACCATTTTGAATTCAAAGCTTCATAAGTTATTACAAATCATTCAAAAGTCACCATAAGCCACTTATAAGCCTTCATCAGCCATAGGTGATTTTGAGCACATTCATTTACCCTGAACAAAGGTCCTTTTGCCTGACTGACACCAAGTTGACCATTTGTATTTATCAAATATTTGTGTTGTAGTAGCACACAGAGTTCTAGTAATGAACTGGGACTCCACTCTTGACACAGTAAACTGAACTACTCCAAAAAGCTGGCAGTCTAAATGGCTCAATTACAGGTGATATTATTCAGGCAGTTACAGGGGAGACAAAATTACAAAGATACAGACTTACCAAATTTTTACTGTAACGTGCTCTGCCTGAAGCGATGCCGAGACGTTGGAAAAAGACTTCAAAGTCATTGCCAGAACCCAGTTTATTTATTCTTTTAACAAGAAAGAGGAAAATGCCTTGAATGACAATATTTAAAGTGTAATTTTAGTCTGCTTCCAAGTACTGTGGCAATTATGTATTCTGCAGTTGTACTCACTACACAATCTTTCCCTAGTACACTCTTTCTGTCAATATACCATGAATTGGCTGTCATCCCTACATTACATGACCTTATCAACTGCATTCTTGGAGGAGCAGAATCATCATTCTCAGGGTCAAAATTCTCAAGCCTCCTGTTCATGCTACAAAGGCCAGTTCACAAAATTGTTGTACGATATGCAATCAAACTCTCAAGCAGAGAATTTAACTCACTGTCTTTAATCACTGAGAAGATCCAATGATCCTCCTTCTGCTGAACTTCCACTATCCCAAGCTCTCAATCAAGAGAAAACACAACAATACCAGCATGGCTCCATGGAACAGAATCAGTCTGTGAGATTCTATAGAGAAACCCTGGTAAATTTGAGGGACAGTGTTGTAAAATCCTGAATGATGTGCTCCCCAGCCACCCAAACTCAGAGGCCTTCCAGGAGACAGGAAGCAAGTGCAAGGGAAAACTGCTATGTTAGCATCTTGTGTGCCTGCCGCTGGCTTGTGCATACTACCCTTATTTGTCTAAATCTCTATAAACCACACAAATGCTTTACTTTTCATATCTAAAGCCTCCTGTTCATGCTGCAAAGGCAAGTTCACAAAACTGTTCTACAATAGTGTATGAGTTGCAATGAGTAAAACATTGAAATTTATACCAGCTAAGAATCACACCATTTCTTTTAGGCACTCAGTTTTTCAAGTGGATATTTCTTTAAAATCCACACTCTACAAGTTATAATAACTTTTGGTATATTGTTTATTTTCTTTTGCCACTGACCTGGGGACCTCTTTATATTCTCTTGATGGATTTTTTTTATACCAGCTCTCATAAAGAGATTTTCCTTCAAACCCCTCATCAGGACTTGGTATCTAGAAAAAAGTATATTGTAAAAAAAAGACAAAGGGTACAATTTTAAATGTTACCAAGCAACAAATCTACAACCTGTCATCACGTAAAGCCTATGGCTTAGGGCAATGAATAAGTCACAGTCTTAAGTCCCTCAACCTTTCTGCATTTCCATTTTAACTTTTCGAATGCATAGCATTTTCCAGACGAATACTTTATTTGCTAAAAAAAGATAATTTTAGATGGAAGAAAACACAGGGAAAGCAAAACATTTCAAGTCAATATTTACATTATGATACTTCTTTTTGAGATTTTCAGCCATTTAATTTAAATATTCAACACAAAAATCCCTCACAAAACCAAACCTTTTTGTTTCACTTTGGCAGGTAATTTCAATTTTGTCTTGGTTTAATTCAAAACTGTTTCCACCTTGTTTTAGTTCACAAAAATTATTTACATGGATGCAGCAGTAACCTTAGAAGGGCAAAGTGTACAGCACTTGGTATTTATGTCATCACAGCTGCTACAAGGGTATACAAATCATGATCATCCTAAAGTTCATTCCTATCACTCTGACTACTTTTCAGATTACTGAGCAGGTTAAACACTGTGAGTATTTTTTCATCTTTCTTTTTTATTGGTGGGCTGCTGAGGTTTTATCATCTTTAATCTAGTAAAGATTATTAATATCTATTCTATTATTAATATCTATATCTACTAAGAATAACTCCATAATAGGAAGCAAAATAAAACTAATACATTTGGGGGTTTTGGCCATGAAGCTAACTGGTCATAGAACAGCGTTAACAGCATTAACACTTTTTGCCACAGATTAATTTTGGATGAGATCACATGGGACCTGCTTCCTGATCAGCATTCTCTTCAGAAATCAGCTACCAACAAGCTGTGGTTACATGCATTCATCAGCCTTTGTTGCTGCTTCCCAGCTCGAGGAAGGGTTATGCAACCATATTTACTGGTATTTAGGTCAACATTTTAACAATGGCTCTTGGTGTCCAAACTGAGACTCTGCTGACCTGATTTTCTGACTGTTCTGAACACCTGCACTTAGCACAGGTTACCATGGGAACTGCAGGTGATCAGCTTTTCTGCAGTTCAGGACAGAAATATCTTTATCTGGGCACCTGATTTTAACAGAGTTAAATTTTATCTGTTGTCTTTCAATTGCCAGAAAATTATTATACTGAATTACTACATTTCCTTTACTTTTGTACCAGTCTAATGTCAGCTTCCAAGAGATAAGAAATTATTGACTCTGGAAAACACAGATGACTGAATATATACAACAGATGAAGACGGATATAATAGATTCATAGAATATATACAGTAGCTGAATGTACATGATATATATGTATATAAAACACAAAGAAGACTAATTAAATGTTCATGCTTTAATACAGATGAACATTAAAAAAAAACAGAAATAAAAAGCCCTTAGTGCCAGCCTCTAAGATCCACTCTCAAAGCAAGGAACATCTTACATCCAAGATGGTGAGGTTATTTCCTGAGAAAGGTCCCTTCCTTTTAATTTTGTGTGGCACATGTTTGAGAGCATCATGGTCAGAGTCAATGAATATCTAACAAGGTACACCAAAGCTGAGCACATTGACCAAACCTGTCACATCATGCTAAAAACAAAACTGTAGCAAGCATAATTTCTTCCCCTGCCTAGAGGGAGTCAAGAGTCTCCCACTACCATGGGCAGCCTAGTGGTTGGACTGGGCAGCTAGGTTTGTGCTTGTTTCTTTCCTTTGACTCATGGCATTTTTTTATTCTTTTATTCTTAGAAGGAATACTTTGACAGGAGGAGTGGAAAAATCCCCTAAACCTGAATAGCTAATAATTTAAAGGTATAAGCTTGAAATCCCTTTGCCACGTCTGGGAAAAAAGCTCCAGTTACTTAGCTATTGACTTGAAAGGGGTACTGCAGTCAGAAAAGAAAGAAATATCTGACACTGTATTCTATACGCAGAGCGCCATCCAGTAAGTGAGTATTGAACATGCCGGCTAAAAATTTCAACCAGTATTACCTCTTTAGTCAGACTGTACACCAGTCTGTACATCAGTGGTGTGCAATCCACTCGTAGTGTGTAGTTTCCTGAAAAACAGGAAAAACTATTTATTCAAAGAAGCAAGCTCTACTCAGCTGAAACCTCATGCCATTATCTGTTAATAAGAAAGGGCTAGAGACCTACACTCTTGACAAGGAACGAGCTGATCATCCCTGTAGAAGAGTTCTCCTGTGATCTTGTCAGTGCATTTGTATTGGTTAGGATGAATTACAGCCCAGCTTTTGAAGCAAGCCTTAAGAGCTTTTCTTATGTCTCTGTGTTTATTACGGACATTATAAGAGCAGAAGCTGACTCTAAAGAGTTGCCATAGAACTGCTGACAGGTGCACAACACTTCTTGTCCCTCCCCATGACTTCCCCAATAGTGTAACTACTGTAACAGACTTCTTCCCTGAAGCAACAGGAATATCTGAAGGATACTTTATGATTCTGGGTCATGGTTTCCCCCTATATTTACTCCCACACTAATGCAACAAAATTATCACATTGAAGCTTTGATGGAACTCCAAGCCAAAATGCCTCCCAGTCATCTGTATATACTATGACTATTACAGTAAAACACAAGTACAAACTAGGTACCTTCAATGGAGGAATCTGCATTGATGTAAGCCACTGCCCGTGCTTGCAAAACTTTGGCATTTTCCTATGGGAAGGAAAAGAGGAAGAAAATGCTGATGAACTTCTTTTTTCCTCAGAACTATTTTCCCATCCACTGAAGTAACAGCTGTTTCAGGGAAAGACATCATATACTGCAAGGAGCCATATATTCTTGGTAGTTCAAAAGGAAACTTAAGAGTCTGTGTGTGTGAGGGAGGGGGGGGGGAGAGGGAGAGGGGAAGAGGAAGAGAGGGGGAGGGAGGGAAGGAAGAAGTGATGCTTTCTAGTACAGATTTCTCAAAGATCCTCCACTGTGCAAATTCCTCTTTGAACACTATTGATTTACCTCAGCCCACTCAGTTGATCCTAACAAGCCAAATTCCTCTGCATCCCAGCTTGCAAATATCACTGTTCTCCTTGGCCTCCATCCTGCAATAAAAGACTATGAAAATTGTATTACAGAGATAAAGACTGCTTGTTACATATAACTAATGTGAAAATAAATGTCATTTTCTGGGGGCTCATCTTTTATCCTGATCTGTGGGGAAAGAGGTGTGTTTAAGGAACTTTAATACCAAGTCCTTCACTAACCTAATCTAAGCAATCTCACCTCTATTTCAATATTGTGCCAAATAATCTATTCTTTTTCTTCTCTCAGCTTTATCTGCAAGAAAATTTTCTAAAATTTAAAACTCTGAACAAGGAAAAATAACGTGCTTGTGCACAAATTCTTGAAAGAAAGCTTTTCTACTCTTTTTGCTCTGTTCAATTTAGTACACATTGTATACCAGTGTCTGCTTTGACAGAACAGTGTTTGGCACGTTTTCATATCAATTACTGAATTTCTTTGACCTGTCTCCCAAATGCTGGATTTCAAAACCTAAGAAATTCCCTGTAACTTTGACAGATCACCTTCAAAACAAAGATCCTTCACTTGAAGTTCTGCATTTGATTTAAACCCAGATCAAATGGAATAGGCTTTATTGCCCTGCCTCTGTATCTCTGCCCAAAGTTTTCTTTGAGGCTACTGGAACCTTTTAATCTTTTGCTCCCTTTCTTTTTTACCTTTGTTTTTGGGGTGGTTTTTTTTCAGCTTGCATTCTATAGACAGTTACCCCTTACATACAATAACTGGGAAGGAATGGAAAGAAAACTAAATGTCAATAGATTTTAAATGTAATGGATAGGCAAAGAAAGCTCCTCTAGCATAGTATTTGAGTTATGTTAGAGCTTCTTCCCATGGGATGTCAGATAGCGAGACAGCATTTGCTCTGACAGCAGCAGAAACTTGGTACAGTTGACATTTGTTCCTATTCTAATGTAACTAGTCGTGAGGTATTTTTAATCATTACCTCCTACTACATTTGCACAGCTCATTCTCTGCCTTACAGACATGCTTTATTCTTGGGCCTGTCTCCAAACTACAGTCAAGTGCTGAGAAGGCTCTTGATGTTGCTCTGATGAAGCCTTGATCAGTCCACCACTGTATAAATTTTATAGGACCATCGACACATCCAGTCTGAACAGCCTCAAATACACAGTAATCGATTGTACCTAAATGTACCTAAATGTCGTATTTATTTCAGTATCCCCTATTGTCTGTTTTGTCTTCCTTTAGGTGTACTTTCTCTTGAGTAGAAGTACCTCACATGTACCAAGGTTGTAACTGGAACTAGTTAACAGCTGCAGAGCAGCATGCTTATTTGAGATCAGTGAGATACATGTGTGTAATTCTAAGCATATGCTTAAATCCCAGTGAAATCAATGGGCACTGCTGAGAGCAATGATTTTGGTGGGCTTTATTCCTTCATTACATTACCTTTTTTTTTCAGTTTTCCAAAGCTCCTCACAATCTCATGAACCACAGCTGCCCCACTCTGAGGATCAATGCCACCAAATACCCATGAGTCACGGTGGCCTCCCAGGATGACGTATCTGTCTAGAGAAATTAATTTTGGGGGGTTTACTTAGAAAAACTTTTTTCCTGCCATACAGATGTTAATTCGAAGCAATTTCTAATTTTCAATGTAGGTGCAACAAAGCTTAATCGTTTATAATACACATGATAGAAAGGCAAAAGATATTTTAAATCTCCAAAGACATATTTCTGCATTTTCAGCCAGTGCTAAAGAATTTGTCAAGCACAGTAACTTGATCCCGTAAGACTTAAAACCTCTTAAATTCCATAATGTTACTTCTATTACTAGAAATACTGCAGCTTTCCTTTAAAGATAGAAGCATCTTTCCATATTTTACAATAGTGTGTTTCATGGTAAAGCTGATCCACTAATTATATTTGTATGCCAACTCACAACATTAAGGTGTGCTGAATACAATATTTCTCTCAATATATATATATAGTCAATCATAAAAAGGGTTGTCCAAATCATGACAGAGATGTGATTAATAAGATCAAAGTCAGACTAGATCTCCGTGCTACTATAATATGGTTAACAGTTGTGTTTCAGGCAACGTGGAAGTGCTGCAGTTACAAGTTAAATGATGCTATCATCATCCTAGGGATGTCTATATATCTATTTTTTTAGAGTGTATAATCACACTGGTTACAAGAGACTGTAAGATAGACAAAAAATCAATAGTGGTGGATATGAAGTCTTCAGATGGAATGCAAAATCCACACCTGGTTTAGTAGGGAAGAATATCCACTTAATATTCTTTCAGTTGCAAAGTTACTTGTCTGAAGACAAATATTTCTGTCTTGGTTATGACTCCCCCTTGAAAATCGGCATTTACAGTGAAAGTGCTGATGTACCCTGAACCATAAGAAACCTGGTGCAATAAATATTTCAACACCAATGATCATGTAGAGCAATATTTCAGAGACAACTATATTCCTCATTTTCCCCTTGTAACTATGAAGTGCATGTAGAGGTCATTGTATGCTCACATTACACTGAAAACAAATGACTTTACCTGGTTCCACTTCGCCTCTGATGGTACCAATCACATTGTAAATCCTTCTTACTTCATTGTGGCTATGAATGTGCATTTTCACCTTTCTAGTGTATGAGGAAGAAAATCCAAAGAGAAAATCCACCAGATTAGATAATAAAACATCTTGACGCCTTTCAAAAGTGTACAATATAAATTGTAAGGAAAGCATTTTGGCTGAATTTACCCTCCATTAAACCAAAGTAAATCCAAAAATATTTCAGTGTAGTTTTTTCTGGATTTATACTTGTGCAATTGAGAACAGCATTTTAGCCCTTGAAAGCTATGTACTGTTATTGATGTCAGTAAGATTTATACAGATAACAAGCTCAGAACTCCAAATTCAAAGACTTGCTAGCAGACAGTTTTTAAATTTGGAAGAGAAAGAAGAGAAATGAAAACCATCTAATGTTAAAAAGATAAATAGTTCTAATCAGCCAGAGGTTGCTGCGAATCAGAACCGACTCCAGTGCAGTCAATACTGACATGTCATCTCAGGCAGCAGAAAATCAGATAACCTGAGTTGCATCAACAGACTTTGTTTATCTACAACACAGCTGGAGGAGCAACAACTCAACCTCAGTGGTTGTCTGTGTATTTTTCAAAAAGAAGTTTTCATGTGGTATGACTAAGACATGGGGAAAAGGTCAAATGGTTCATATGAAGTCAGTACAATAGCTCAGCCAATATTGAAACACCTGGACTTTAGTCCTAAACTGTAATTACTAAATCAGTTTAAAAACGATCTGAAGCAATAAAAATGACATTGTAGTTAAAGCTTTTTTTCTGGAAAACTTGACTTGTAGGTTAATACTGTTTTATATGAGGCAATAGGTAAGACCAGAAGCTGGACCCAAATGAATTTAAAAAAGACAACAAATGCAGTTCTCAAAAAAATAATCAGTCTCATCAAGTATTTTGTCAAAGGCTAGATGCTTTTCAAGTTAAACTGGTTCAAGACTAGCCGGAAACTAAAGCAATTCAGTCACAACTGCTGTTCCCCAGGACATAGTACTGAGGCCAGTTCTGTTTAATACCTTTATCAATGATCTAAATGAGGGGATCGAGTGCACCCTCAGTAAGTTTGTAGGTGACACCAAGTTGGGCAGGAGGGTTGATCTGCTCGAGGGCAGGAAGGCTTTACAGAGGGATGTGGACAGGCTGAATCAATGGGCTGAGGGCAGTTGTATGAGGTTCAACAAGGCCAAGTGCTGGGTCCTGCCCTTGGGTCACAACAACCCCATGCAACCTGACAGGCTTGGGGAAGAGTGGCTGGAAAGCTGCCCGGTGGAAAAGGACCTGGGGGTGTTGGTCAACAGCCGGCTGAAGATGAGCCAGCAGTGTGCCCAGGTGGCCAAGAAGGCCAACGGCATCCTGGCCTGTACCAGAAAATGGTGTGGCCAGCAGGAGCAGGGCAGTGATCGTCCCCCTGTACTCGGCACTGATGAGGCCGCACCTCGAGTCCTGTGTTCAGTTTTGGGCCCCTCACTACAGGAAAGACATTGAGGGGCTGGAGCGTGTCCAGAGAAGGGCAATGAAGCTGGTGAAGGGTCTAGAGCACAAGTCTTATGAGGAGTGGCTGAGGGAGCTGGGGTTGTTCAGCCAGGAGAAAAGGAGGCTGAGGGGAGACCTTATGGGTCTCTACAACTACTTGAAAGGAGGTTGTAGAGAGGTGGGTGCTGGTCTCTTCTTCCAAGTAACAAGCAATAGGACAAGAAGAAATGGCCTCAAGTTGTGCCAGAGGAGGTTTAGATTGGATATATGGAAAAATTTCTTCACCGAAAGGGTTGTCAAGCATTGGAACAGGCTGCCCAGGGAAACGGTGGAGTCACCATCCCTGGAGGTATTGAACAGATGTGTAGATGTGGTGCTTAGGGACATGGTTTAGTGGTGCACTTGACAGTGCTAGGTTTACAGTTGGACTCTTAAAGGTCTTTTCCCATCTAACCGATTTTATGATTCTATGATTCTATATTCATCCAACCAAGAGGTAAATCTACTGAAGCTTTGCACTGAGAGCATTTTAGCCCAGGAAATGGTCATATTCAAAGGAATGATGCGAATAACCCCAAATACTCTATCTCTGGTCACATTCTATAGCTCTACCTGTTTTTCTTTGATTCCAAGCATGCCTTCCTTATGAAACAAAACTGACCTTGTAGAATAATCTGTTGTGAAACCAGGCCCAACATTGTAAGATACATTCAAATTTCCTTTCCAGCTACTATGCGGTGGTCCATATCCTCCCATATTACTATTATGAAAAAAAATAAAATTATCATTATTAGTTACAGACATCTTACAATAGCACCAAACACAAATGAGGAAGCAGGAACCACACTTGGTTAGGTCCCATGCACAAACAGACCACAGTGATGGTCTTTGTCTTAGACAATTTATACTACAAGCTTCTACAGAAGAATAATCTGGGGTTTTAGCTACATTAATACTAGTAAATTAACATAAAGGAATAGTCCTGGGTATTGAGATCAGTTTGGAATGGCCTACAGCTATCCTGGAAAACTGTGTTGGCCTCCAAAGATTTTGCATGCAAACTGCCTCTTGTAAATGGTCCCTGGAACTTTCTACTGCCTTGAACTGCATTTGCATTTGAGATAGCAGAGGGTAACTTGGACCATTCTAACAGTTTAACAACATAGGCAGTTGTCTTCCAGTGCCTGTTCCTGGACATTTGTTTAATCCAGTAGCATAGAGAGAGTTAATGTGTTTCAAAGATGTCTAAAACTGGAGAAACATGATCAGTCCAAGTCAACTTTTCTTGTTCCACTGTCAAAGGTCAGATGTTTTTTCTCAGTTAACACAAATGGAAATACAGTAATTCAGTGGATTGCAATCACCCATACATATTCACCTATTCTAAAGGATTTATATTTTTGACATGAACTTGTGAGAAACATAAAAAAATACTAAAAAGTATGCTGGATGTTCTGGTTCTTATTAGGCAAAATATATTTACTGTAAATGAAAGCATGTCCTTTACTGTAAATGCATGCTTCAGTCAAGCTTTATTCCACAGAACACTTCAGCATGTCTTCAAGTCCTCGGTATATTTTTTAAATGAAAATAAGATAGCAGGCATAACTAGAAGTTACAACTTCTCAAGAGAAAAGTGAAAACAAGGACCCAGTATTTTTAGATGATTTAGATTTCACTCATAATTATTAAAACCAAGTTCTAGAATTATTTACAACTTACTGAAGAGAAATACCTAGCTACATCATATTTATACATATTAATCTGCTCTACCACTACTAGTTGGTAGTGGAAAAAAGGTTTTTTAACCTATACCTTTATCATCATGAGCAGTTAACCTCCTAACAGTGACGACTGTAAAGATTTAAAGAAAAGACAGTTTGGAGATATATTAGTCCATAAAAGTTTGAGAGGAAATACGAAAAACACTAGAGCAGTTTTAATGAACATCAAGTATGCAAAAACACCAAAGACAGTAAAATTCTGCCTCATGTAAAAATAAATAGCTTCAATACTTCAGAGGAAACCTACATAGAGAACCAACATAGAATTTTATCTTTTTTGATACCACATTCAAACAGAGGCATCAGAGCAGAGCGATTGCTCATGTGATTTAGATGTAAAATTCCTACACAAATACACACCCAAGATTATGTTCACTTACTGCTCTAAACACTCACCTGTGGTACTGTTGCCAATCCTGGCATTTCCTGCTCTGTATCTCTACACTTGATACAGATGACATTTCCTGCTCTGTATCTCTACACTTGATACAGATGATTACTGCTACATTTTTAGGGGAATGTTACACTTGCCAACTCAATCACATCTTAGTTTTTTCAGAGAACTTATTTGGTTTAAGATAATTATGAATTTTAATGCTGTCACCTGGCAAGCTGGTAGCCTGTCTTCATGTCATGTGCATGTTTAGTAAGCACACTTAATTACACACAGATATCTATTAAATCCCCTATAATACTCCAGAGTTTCCTCGGTGTCCTTGTATTAGTTTGCTAGCATCATTTCATATTTATGCAACATAATACAACCAATGAGAGAAAGCACAAGCCTTCATTTAACAGAGGACAGTACAGATACTGTCTCATGAAACATGCATGACAAGTATATCCATGGACGAATGAATTACTTCATTTGTGGTCTTTTTTGCAAGACAGGTACCATGCCATCCTCAAATATTTTTGCCTTTATTCAAACTGAGAGGCACTTTATAACTTTATTATACTTGACTAATCTTGATATATTACAAATAACACTTTTCAGATCACTCTGCACATATCTGGTATGTAGTAACAGATAACATTTTTACCTCCTACAGAGAACCTAATGACAAACAAACATATACTTTTTCAACAGCTACAGAAGCACAGTGCAAAAGTCTTTTCCCTTTCTTTTCAAATACTCTCATAATTTTCAGAAAACGGTCTGCTTAAAATTCCTCATGTCTCCCACAGTCTTACCGCAGTAATGACTCAGCATCATGATAGCCAATGGGATGAACTGGAATTTTCGGGAGACCTACACCACTGGCTTTGTCTAATCGGTAGGTATATTCTGAAAGCAAAAGACACATATTTTCATATTTACAACTCTCAGAAGGAATCTGTACAGTTCATAGCACAGTCTGCAGTCATGCATTTAGGGCTGGCTGGAAATTTTTAAATTATTTGCTATGTTTTTGTGTTGAAATGCTTTTAGATAGAAATATTTCCTTCCATGGGAAAGAACTTCACAGTAAGCCACAGATAAAGAACAAGAGCAAAAAGGGAGCCCAAAGTCTGATGCTTGGAACATTCAGCTGGGAACTAAAAAACTTTTGCCGGTTGGTAAGAGATGCAGATAAAATCTTACACACTGGATTACTGAATGCCTTGTCTTGCTGGTTTTGTGAACAAAATGAAGTCTAGGTTTTGTTCTGCCAAAGCTCAAATAAAAAGAATGCGTTTTTTACAAATAAGAATCTTAATTTTCACAACGTGGACAAAATTTGATGTTTGCAAGCCAGCACATAAGGAAAACAATAGTTCACTCCTTAATACAACATTCACGGGGACCCCTGTTGAGGGAAGCAGACAGGGATTCATCTATGAGATCACTGACACTAGCATGAGGAACCAGAAATCTTTCTCATGGTCTGCTCCTGCCATGGACATACTGAAGATGTGCTGGCTGGAGGCAACTTTCCCCATCACTGAGGGACTACTCTTCTTGAGGTGACTGCCTCCCTCAGATATGCTGGCTCAAGTGCTGACATGAACAGTTCTTAAAGCATTTCAGTTAAAATGATCTGGGTTAGGTGCTAAATGAAACAGCTTAGGCAGAGCTCAAATAAGCAGCTGAGGAAGCATGAGCTGAAGGTGATGAACCAGTGGAGAAGGGTCATCTTCTCAGGGGACTCAGATGCAGCCAGGTGACATGAGTCCCAGCATGAAAGATCTCAGAATTGCCAGCAGGGGCTCTTGTAGAGGGAAAGGAGCCCAAATCCTGCAAAAACAAGAACTGCAAAAGCAAAAAAACCTGTGAGCTGTGCAGGCTGGTTCCTTGCTGACTGACTGATGAGAAGCATAAAGAAATGACAAGGGCTTCAGCTGTCAAATACCTGTGTCATGATCTCTGGGCTAACTTGGGTATGTCTATGAAGTTAAGCAGCCCAGCACTGCACTGTGTGGCTCCCTTAACATGCCCTCACTTTCTCTCATGCACCATTTGCAGAAGTGGTCTACTGACATGAAGACCAAAGCTGCCTCTTTTGAGCAACAGAAAGACTAAGAAAAAAATGTGGTTTGTTCCAAGGGAAAGAACATCCCCATTACCTTCCCCTGCCTTTCCTGAAACCAGATCCTCAGAGCACGACTTCTCTCGTGTCACTTACCTTTTGCAGGATAACCTGGTGTCAGAGGATCCCCTGCCCCGTTCAGATTTAACACATTTCCACGCTGGGCTCCTCCACCTGGAAGGTTCCACCCATTTGGATAGGGATCTACTCCTGGGGCGCAGTAGTCAGCAGGGTCAGAGTACAGAATAACTCCCTTGGCACCTGCCAATTCAGCATTCTTCACCTGCAAAGCACATCTCCGGTCCTTATCCAGTCCTTTATAGCTTTACACCAGAGTTCAAGGGGCAAAAGAAAGTAATATAAATTACAGTGATTATTCCTCAGGGCCTTTTACAGTGCTTGGGCTAAGTAAAGGGCCCACAGCATCTCATATCATAAAAATTCCTGAAAATAGATATGTAGATTATCAGGTTCCATATGAAAGTAAAAGGTTTGGTATTGCTTTGAATTTTAGTTAGGCGATAACGGCAGTGACACATCCTTCACAGTATTAGTACATAACCTGAGTTTGTATTCTGTCATTCTGATCAACACAATCAACTGACTATTGAAATGTACACATCATGGATGGAAAAAACTGTACCACATTGATGCAACCTTATCTTTTAGTTAGTCGTGTATTTACCTTATTTACCTAAATGATCTCCTGAATGTATCTCAGCATTCAGACTACAAAGACAGATTATTATTGGAGAGCTTGAAACTGTCCTTGGCTGTGAACAAGACTAACTCCAGAGTGTGTATCTTAGGCTTTTTATGGCAGAAGGACTGACCTCCATGCTATTTTGATTAAAAAAGTGTTCTCATGCAACTTTATTATTGTACAATACTGACTGGTAGACAGTGAGAGAAAATATATGTCATTCTGACATCCCAATCTGTTTTGCTACTAGATATGACAGTGATGTATAGTGACTGAGTGACAACTAATCCTCAACAGTTTTCAATTTGGGTATTTTAATTTAGAAATACCATAGCTTTTTTAAGGAAATACAGTACTTGCCTTCATCCTCTATCCTATTCTTGCACATCATTAGGAAGTTGGAAAATGACAGTACAATCCGCCAGATTTTATACGGGTTACTGAATTTTTCAGTATATAAACAGTCATTAGAAAGACTACCATAAGAATGAACATATCATCCCTTTGTGTCAACAAGAACATGTAATTTCCAAACCACAGGACAACTGCCCCTTTAGATATTAGTAACTCTGAGGTGTTTGTATTTCATTTTAAGAAAAGATTCATAGACAGCAATACCTTTTTCAATTTTTAAGTCTTTTCCATTCAGATAGTATCTTTAAGAGTGGTAAACAATTTAGTGAAAATATTATCTGACCCAGAATATGAGTTACATGTCACTTTTCACTGGTGAAAATGGTATGTATGTAAACCAGTAAGTTACCCACTTAAAAGCTCACAGAAGATTATTCAACAGCATATAATAAGAGCTGGCATTCCAGCAAGGAGATTCAGTGTTTGATACCCTTAGGTAACTGACAAATACAAATTATACTCCTGCCCAAATTAGGGTCAAACTAATTTTTGTACAGAAGCCAAACACACTTAAAATAGACTGTCTTCTTACATTCCTATTGAGGAAATAACTTCAGTGCATGCCTTAAGTATACACGTGATCATGTCCCTTCCTGTCAGGCCATGGAAATCTGCAGAAGTCTGTAGTTTAAAAATATTTATATGATAGGGACATTGAATAAACAAATACAGAATTTAAAATAACCTCCATATAGTTATAGTCTCTGCCTGGTGTACAGAAACCATTATAAAGAAACAAAATATAGGCATCTTAAATCACAGCTGAACCCATAGGGAAGAACGGTCTAGTTCAG
Organism: Astur gentilis; assembly: GCF_929443795.1. Lineage (NCBI taxonomy): Eukaryota > Metazoa > Chordata > Aves > Accipitriformes > Accipitridae > Astur > Astur gentilis. The sequence continues at coordinate 18,959,980 of NC_064898.1, forward strand.
AGTTAGAGCGTATTACCCAATAATGTTAGTAATATTTTGGAACAATTTATAGTATGCAAATGAATACAAAATTATGTAACATTTTCCAAGTTGTTTACTTTTATCCTATAGATGTATTATATACATATCAAATATATATTTTATATCTTCTATTAAAGAATCATTGTTGAACACAGCTCTGTGAAAACTCAGTTATACTAAAATCTCCAGAACACTTTAGGTAAGTGTTTCAGTCTCTTGAAATCAACTGAAGGACAACACAAGTAACGTTTTTATATAGAGACATTACCTTATTTCCTCTGAAGATCTTCCCATATCTGGCAATAACAATCTTTCCTGTACAGTTAATTTTCATTTCACGTTCTAGCTTAAAGAAGTCCTCAATGCGGCCATAATTCACGTACACTAACTCACCCTGATAGAAAGAGGTAGAATTTGAAACAAGAATGTCAATGAGCATATCAAAACGAGGACATGATCTAGTAAGAGAATAAGCTAGGAACAATGAGCTCTCAGAGTGGCTCCCGTATGAATTCTTTGATCATGAGACAATTAGGTAGGCAAGTGACTTCTGATGAATTTAGACTCCTACCATCCAAAGCTGCCAGACTTTGTCCACAATGGAGAATGTTAAGATATGACTTCTGAATCAGAAACTTAGAGTAAGTGCTCAGAGTATGGCATTTACTTCTCTTCCAAATCTGTTTAACCTGTAGTCCGTCTTGGACAGCTAGAGGTATTTTGGACCCAGCCACCACAGTAAATACCGATTGTATTTTATGCAGTAGACTGAATGATGGCAATATCGTATGAAATTCTCAGGACTTGATTCTAATTCAATACAGCAGAAGGGCCTGACTGTCAAAATAAATAGACTTTGCACATGAATAAAGTATTCTTCATGATTGTGTTTCAACCATGTTATTCAATACTTGGTGTGTGATTCATCTTCCTTAATGTCAGCTACCTAAAAGTTGTGTGCATTGTCCAAGAAGGTCCTGTAGTGCGCTCCATAGCCAGTGAAGAGCTGGGAAGTTCTCTGAGAACTCACCCTTTCCAAGACAATTCACCCCAAATCTGTTTTAAACACCTATTTTAGGAAGGAATAAATTGCCCTGTGGATATACCTCTCATTGATTATACCTCAGAGACTGTTTTAGAGTAAATGCCTATAAAAAGCTTTAAAGATTGGTTTAGGGAAGATGCCTACAATTTCAGACAACTAAAATTAGCTGACAGGAAACTCTTCCTTAGTGCATTTCTCCATATTACCAGACACCTCCAGAGAGATCAATTTAGTTTCAAAAAGGTATAAGCTCAAATCTCTTATACTGACAAAAATCACTGACTTCAGGTGGTCTTATATATCAGCATACGGCAAGTCCTGATAAGACTGTGATACAGTCATTGACTGTACTAGTTTCACCACTAATCTGCTCAAGTCGCAATTTCTTCTTAAACAAAGCAAAATGAACGCAGTTAGGATAAATTCATGAAATAAAGGGGACTGTATTTAAATAAGGCAAACAGTTTCACACCTTTAAGATTCCGGTCCTCTTTGTTCAGAGAATAATTTTTAAATGCAAGGATTATTCTTGGGGAGGCTTTTCTGAATTTATGGAGTAGTTTTCCCTCTCAGTAAAATGAAGTGTAACTCTACTGAAGTCATGACAGTCCTTCCAGTCTATTTAGATTAAGCAAAAGGAGAATGTGGTCCTCCATTTTAACAAAATTTCTTTAGAATATCTTACACAGAATACCTACATTCATAGGCTATTGTATTTTTCATGAGAAATACAAAAAATGTTGATTTTAATAGTTTGGCTTACATAATTGCAGACCTGTAATTATAACAATTAATAGCAACCTGCAGGATTCTCACATTCAGGGCCCTTGTTCTACAGTGAAGTGCAAAACAAGTTAACACGAGAGTTACATTTTATGGTGAAAACCCGTTCACACTTTACAGGGTTTTTTTAAATAATGTCTTTGATTAAGTAGATGCCATCACATAAAGAAAAGAACAGTTCTGATTTTTAGAAGAAACTCTCATAACTATATCTGATATAAAGTATACAATCCTTATTCATTGCTTTTTTCCTGGTGTTGCAGAACAACTCATACTTATTCAATCTCCAGATTTCTGAAACTACATTAAAAGGTACTTACTTGAAGATTCTGGCAGTATTCGATATCCTGCATAGTAAATCAGGCTTCCTTAATAAAATTCTTTTAGCACCTCTGAAAATTCTTCAACTTTAACTTTCATTAACAGGTCAAAGAACTACATCGATGTAATAAATGTCTCATCAGAGCATTGTGACAGTTTTGTATCATGATTTCCTAGTGATGTGATGAAATCCCTCATGTTTATAGAGCTATTACAAAATACAAGCTTTGAGAATGTATTGTGGACTCATAAAATGTCTTATCTGGGCTCTTTTAGCATAGTTAGAGATCTCAAGTATGCCTCTTATGTGTGACCATCATTAACTAGATAGGAGTACTTTTGCAGTCACTTAAAAAGGAAGTGAAGAGCAGAATTTTACCATTCTCTATGATGCTAATGTTCCAAACTACTACTACTGTCTGACAGAATGTGACTTTGCTATTTTGTCTGCTTTCTGCTTAATATTTCTGTTAAAAGAAGTTTCTGGTCAAAACTTAACTTTTTTCATCCAATTCTTTACTGGGATTTAGTTGAAATATACCACACAGAAAAAATGTACATTTTCTGACAATCTGTATGACAGACGAGGATATATTCCACCTTCCGTCTACTGAGAACTTGAAATGAGTGGGAACTACTTCTAAATCTCTGCAGGGTCTCACTCTAGCAGGCAAGTAGGTACTATCCCACTCTGACAGTATTTAACCTTCAAAACACAGTCACTGCCACTTATTTCTAAAAGGCAGCTGCAGGAAAAAGTAATAGTGCTAGCAGTGCCGAACTGTATTTCCACAACTCCCCGATTATAGCACTCACCCAGAAAATGTGTGAGCTGCATTCTTGGCCTCTCTCACTATGAAGAACTTTGACCATTTCTCCCACTTTCCAAGAAGGTGGCCTACTCGTGAGACTATGGTTAGCCTGGGATGTAGGTACTTTACAGCCTTCTCCCTTCATTGAACTTGGAGCTTTATGTAGGAATCAGTTGCAAAATTAATGAGCAGAAAGAGAACCTAAGACTGATGATTGCACTTAGCAAGATCCAAATATCTCTCTCCACAGCTTAGTTCTGTTTTTTTAATAGAATGGTTTTTAACATAACATACATAAACCAGCCTGGGAGAACTCAGAAGAGCTCTGAACCCACTGAGTATTTCCACTGCTGAGCTATATACATGTTCCCTCCTGTGCTGTTTGCAGTACAGGTGGAGACAACTGCTCACTGGAGGATGTTATCGCTAACAGCACTAGCCAGCTACCCAGAGCTTTGGTCAAAGTATTATGTAATAAGGGGAACATAAGCATCATATTTTGAAGACAATCTGTCTTTTAGTTACTGGGTTTTTTTTCAGAAACAAAGTTCTTATACATAATTAAAATAAAATCATTTTCTAAAGAAAGAAGCTGCACCTTCTTAAAACTTGTTTTTATTATTTCCCATATACATCACTTACTGTAGCTCTCCACAAACCAAATAAAGCAGTGAGGTTATTCTGTCTTTGGGGATATTACGTTACGATACAAAGTCAGAACCAATGAATTTTACCTTACATTATGTTCCAAAATTTCTACTGCAATTCTTGAAATACTCAAAGCTCTCACATCCTAGGGTACAGACTATCTGCCTGGTTCTCTAGCTTCCTTTGAGTATCTGAGGCAAATGAATACAGGATACCTTTTGTATCCTGAACTTGGACAGCTTATTAACAAACTTCAGACAGTATATGACTAATACTGGGCTGTGCGAGTAAAAGCACTGTTAGCAGGTTTCAAAGTCAGATCCAACTTTAGAGCAGAGATTGGACCAGATGACCTCCAGAGGGCCCTGCCAACCTATATTATTCTATGTATAGACAGGAGAGATACTGAGAATAACAAAAAAAAAAATCTGATCTTACAAAATATTAATTGAAACCACTAATGATCATAGGATAGAGAACTCCTGTTACACAGGCCAACTTTATAAAAGAAAGCCCGTCAGCTGGTACCATCTGTACAAGACAGAAAGGATTAGAGTTAAGCTCAGATCACAGCAACATTTTAATGCCAGCTAGAATAAAAGCCATTTTCAAGCATACTGTACACTGTGCTGTTATACCTGTCAGTGTGAGCCTTGGGCAAGCAGCATTTTGAAAATTATATTGTTCATTTGCCTACATAAATGTAACAGTCTTATTTGTTCAGCAAGATGGGAAACAATAGTGCATATTCACAGAAATATCTGGAGAAGCTTATAGCAACTGACAACATTAAAGGTTTATTACTGTATTTTTTAAGGAAAAGGTAAAAATAAAATCCAGTTCTGACTCAAACTCGAGGAAAAAATTAAACATATATGTATGACTGCTCAATTTGAACATTGCCCCATTGTGAAACTCCCAAGAACATGAGAGGTACAACATCTTTCCTACTGGTGATATGTCAAGTTTTGAACTAAAGCCTAAGACCCAGGAATTTCACATAATTCTGTATCATTCTATGCTATTCTGTGCTATGCTATGCTACACTACACTATGGTATTCCATCTTTTCTATTGCTATTATTTCTATTTCTGTTTCTATTTCTACTTCTGTTCCTACTTTTATTTCTGTTTCTATTTCTACTTCTATTTCTTTTACTATTCTACTATGTTACCTCAGGTATTCCTTGGGCTGAAAATGCACTGTAGGGTGGAACCACATCTCTAACAGCCTCATATCCTGGAGGAGGAGGCTCAGATAATGATGTGTTGAAAATCTAGTGGGAAAAGAAAAGAAAAAGGTAAGCCAGGCAATATGGAAAAGAAGTACTTTCTATTCAGGCACATTTCACATGCATTTGCAGTTTAAAGGACTCTAGTTTTAGAACTGTAAATGAGGAGTGGCCAAAACTTTAGCAATCACTGGGCAACCTTTTCAGCATGCAGGTTCAATGTGTGATCTTGCAAATCCCATCTCCAGTCTTCACAAAGAATCCTGCTTAAATGAACACAGGGTCCCTTAAGGTGGTCTCAGTACAGCAGATAAAAGCAGCTTAGATCATAATAGTAAAAAACACTTGCATTCTGCTCATCCCTGGAGCTTCTACAAGGACTAGAGCTGCTCTGTAATGAACTGATGTTACCTGTGATAGTGCATCTCAAGGCCTAAACTCTAATATCCAAGCAACTGAATTTAGCACAATCACCAACACTGTTTAATCAACCAATGCAAATAATGATACTGTCCATGGTTGCTTTCCTCTTTCTAAATAACAGAATAATTTTAAAACAATTTAATTACATGAAGTAATTGTCTTACATAATTCTCTTTTAATCCATATATTTCAGTATGCTGTATGAATCAGGGTAATTATTAGTATTCCTAGCACATACACCACGAAACAAAGATACAAAATATAAAAGCAAACTGGAGCCCCTGATTTCTGTGTGCTTTGGATCAGGCCCAACACCATTAACAGAGCAGAGAATAGCTTTCATTCCCAGGCTTCCCAGGTGTATGAAGGTGATTTTGTTCCCTGGTTGCAAAAAATGGTGTTTTCTGTACCTCATTTCCATGCTCATCAATTATTGAGATGTAGTTGGGCTTAGTGTCATCAGGGTAAGAGAGCAAGACATCATAATGAACCAACTGAACAGAATCCAAACCAAACTCTTTCCACTCAGCTTGGACTTGCTGTGCCAGATTCAGATTCTCCTTTGTTCCTGCTAGGTGAGGAAGCTGTGTAAAATTGCTAAACAAAAAGAAGCAACAAGACAGGATCAGGCATTGCAGCTCATAATCAGAACTCCTCTTAGCCTAGCTGGAAATAAACCCCCTAGAGATGACGAGATGTACCCAGGCTAAATAAGGACCCGGACTCCTGTGCATCTATGCTTTTGCCTGTCTTACACATAAATTGAGGTAAAGGGTTTCAGTCTGTCCTGAGCTATCGCAGGTGTTTGTATCTTCCTCACAGCATGGCTTAGCAAGAATGGCATGATGACATCGACTGTGGGGTCCTGTCCTCGCTTTACTCCTTGTCTTTTGGGTGACCTTAGGCCAATCACTCCTATGCACAATGAGGCTGACCTTCCTTGTGAAGTGATAAAAGAATTGAGTATAATTATCTTTGTGTATTCAGTTTAGAAATGTGCATAATTACTCTGATCCCTACTTTTAATTAACTGTATATCCTCCTTGGATCTCGCTATTTTAATTAATTTTGGCATAAATACTGATTTATCTAAAAGTTCACTCTGAGTGTGTCTTGTTGGTAAATAAGAGAGCGAGAGTGGCCTACAAACAAGGAACAGAAAAAAGTCATGCAGTGCGAATAACAAACAGTGAAAGATACCATGAATAGTGAGCAACCCATTGTCTGAAAAAACAATTGTCCAGACCATTGAGAAAGCACAGTGGTGAAGGGAGCTGAAGAAACTCCCAGCTGAATGAGGTTGTCATCACGATGTCCTCATCCTGTCATATGACCATGCCATCAACAAGCCACAGAAGCATGTGTTGCACCAGTTGGTGTTAAGGAAGGAAATTGGATCTTCGATAACGAAGGGGTATAAGATTGGGAAAAATCCCAAGTACAAGTGAGAACAAAGACATCAAAAAAGCATTTTGAAAGAACTATACACATAGAATAGAATAGAATAGAATATTTCAATTGGAAAGGACCTACAAGGATCATCCAGCCCAACTGCCTGACCAATTCAGGGCTGACCAAGTTAAAGCAAGTCATTAAGGGCATTGTCCAAATGCGTCTTAAACACTGACAGGCTTGGGGCACTGACCACCTCTCTAGGAAGCCTGTTCCAGCGTTTGACCTCCCTTTGGTAGAGAAATGCATCCTAATGTCCAGTCTGAACCTCCTCTGATGCAGCTTTGAGCCATTCTCTGCCATCTCATCACTGTATACCAGGGAGAAGAGATCGGCACCTCCCTCTCCCCTTCCCCTCTTCAGGGAGCTGTAGAAAGCAATGAGTTCGCCCCTCAGCCTCCTTTTCTCCAAACTAGACAAACCCAAAGTCCTTAGCAGCTGAATGCTGCTAGATAAAACCATGTTCTTCTGATAATGTCAACAACTCGTACCAACACTGTACTGAAAGTCCTTGTTACAGTGACAGTACCGTTTTCTGGATGACATACCAAACCAAGAGCACAGTTACATGTTATTGTTAGAGCCAACAGCTGTTTTCTGTAAGAGTTAGGAATGTTTAAGTCTCACGTTTTTATTAAAATTTGACATAAGCAATAACATTCTCCTGTATTATATTCCCATTTAACTGAATATTGTGTTTTTCTTCATTTCCTCTTCTAATCTGTTGACTGCCTGTACTGGTAGTTCTGAGCAGTGACTAAGTATCTGCCATATTTCACCACAGAACTGGCCGCATGACAGTAAATGTTTCCTGTTGGCATAGTCTAGAGAGCAGAAAGCTCTCCTTTCACAGAGCTCTTTAACAACAGTTGACTTTGTAAGAGCCAAAACACAGGTTAAGACTGTAAAAAATCCTAAGTCTTCAGTTTTCCATGTTTATATAGTCCAGGACATGACTGTTACATAGTAAAGAGAACACACTTTCCAGCTAATTTATTTAAAATAGTCTGTGGCAAGTGCACTTAAAATGAAATCAGTGAGGTTGCCACAATCTTATAAACTGAAAATGGTTTTTTTGTAATTTAGTTTTATAGCAACAAACAACTTCATGCTATGTAATCAGGCTGGGAATTTAAGGCAAACCCAAATTTGTTGATTACTCTTAAAATAACTGATAGTTAAACACTTTCTTTACACAGAGAGTAAATTTCTATCAACCACCTGTGACTTCTGGTCTGTTACTGACTGGAATAAATACATGCTTTTAAGAAATACTACACTGTCCTAAAAGAAAAAGAATTTGTTTACAAGATCCCTAAAAGAAACAAAAGCTTCCTTGTAGTTAAAACTCCTAAGTTACAGAAATTAAGAAATTAATCACAGTAATTAAACTGTAATAGATTTAAAAAATATCTATATTGTCATCTTCCATTGTTTGAATTTTCAAGAATAAATGTTAGCAGCTTTGTTTCTAGGATTTAATAAAAGAAACAGAGTATATTTGAAATCACTAATTTAAAGGGTAGATGAAATGAAAAAATTATTGGGAAAAAAACATTGTCTTAAAAAAGACTCTAAAACTTTAAGACTATTAGATGTGTTATGAGCAGTCTAATGTACCATGATGACTAGCTGGTATCTACTATGTCTGTTCTAGCTATTCACTGTGCAGAGGGAGAGAGCTTAGAAACATATCCTTTCTTCATGAATGTGAGTATAAGGCCAGAATGGTAACAGATTAACACATAAATTTGGTCACAGCATGACAAAGTGTGAAGAAAGAGTAGCAATAAGGTACTAAGGCCTAAGCTATAGGAAGAATTAAAGGCTGAAACACTGGTATGATTTTCTTCTCTTTTGCATTGATGTACTCTGCTATTTTCCATTTAATCTCTCCTGATTTAAGTTCATTCATACAGCCTAACTTGAAGTGAATCATTTTTCCATAAAAAACAATGTAAGATAAACATTGCTGTAGACTGAAAAAGGATACATAAGAGAAAGGCTGAACCTCTACATCATTGTACAAGCATTCACCAAATGCCGAGCAAGAGCTTGGCCAATTTTTAATTGCTTTATGTACTGAGATTACTGACAACTCCTCAGCTGTTTCCAACACAAACAAGAAAGAGAGGAACTGAGATGGACTATTTTGTGAATCACAGCTCACTGGGGCACATTAGATAAAACCTATGGCTGACAACCTGCACACCATCCTCTGTCTGGTGTCATCCTTGGGCTGGTTCCTGCTTGAATTTTTTCTTTTTTTTCTTTTTTGGACTGCTTAGTCTACACATTACTTACTAAAGAAACTGCTTGATGTTTTCAGCCTTCATTTCAGCCATAAATGCCGCCTTCATGTCCTGATGAGGACTCACAGATGTCTTTTCTGTAGGTTTTGCAAACCAGCCTGTGTAACACACAAAAATACAACACTAAAAACACCAGAGCAATATTCCCATGGCACACACCATTTCTCTTTGGTATCACCACAAGATTTTCACTGTGTATTTTACAACTGTTTTTATCTCAGCACAGACAAGCAGCCACAACCTAATGCAGGCTGCACAGTGATGGTAGAGGCAGTCCCCCACACAGTAAGAGAACTTATTTACCTAGGTAGATATTGAGGGGAATAAAATACTATATTATATTTACTCGTCACAGTTATTTTACTGTGGATGCTAAGGAGACTTATCTTCCTTTAGCACCAGAACATCATGCTGTCAGTCATGTCAGTCATATCAGTCACCTCAGTAATAAGGCAGCAGCTTTACAAAAATGCACAGAAACACAGACACCCTTTGTAAGGAACAGATGTCTTGTAACTCCTTTCTCACTCTCTGCTCTGTCTGGCTCTTATTCTGGAATCCTTCCCTTACTGTGCAGGCATTACCAGAGTAAGTGATGAGAGGAACACCTGGCTAGAAGGAAAGTGTTTCTGACATCTGTTTTTATTTTTAAGTCAGAGACTGGACATGTTCCGTGCAAATGCAGCAGCAGTTACATGGGTAGAGCAAATGAGAGAACTGGTGGGGGGCAGAGAGCCGGTAACAAGCTGGCACTGGCGAGGCACTGGTCACTGGCACAGCAAAAGGCTCTTTCCACATGGGAGAGCAATTCAGCTGGGGCTTCCCAATGGCACGAACCCCAAGTGCAGATGAAAAAAGGCATTTCAAAACACAAGTGGCTCCTTTGTTTTTCCTTCCTCCCCCAAACTGATCCCGATTCATCTGTGGACCGAAGGGGAGGTAAGGAGGGGTAACCTCACGGCAGCAACCCGCAGGCCGGCCTGCTTGGGCTGAGGGGGAGGTGGGACAACAAATTAAAGACCGTTTCACCCCTCCTGTCAGCGCTCCTCCAGCCCCGTATTCATCTTCCCGCCTTTCTCGTTTGGGCTGGTGCGGTTTCAACACAGCCGAGTTGTGAGGCCTGTCCTCTGTCCCCTCCTCACAAACCCAGCGCCTCTTCTCCTGCCCGTAGCAGAACCATTTCATTTCAAACGAAGTCGAAACAAGTCAAAAAGGCAAAGCCCCCCTTCCCCTGCGGAGGAGCTGGAAATCCCAGGAGGGGTCGGTGACTGCCCGGTGTGAAGGGTAGGAAGGGCGGGAGCTGTCGGCCGGCCGAGCACACCCTCACTGCGGGCACCCCTGGCACACGGCCCCGGCCGCTGGAAACCCGCCCGCTCCTTCCCCACACGCGGCCCTTTCGGCCCGGCTCCGAGCCCCGACCCCGGCTGGAAGAGCGGCGGGTGGCCGGGAGAGCCCCCCCGCCCCCGATCCGAAGGAGGGTTACTCCGCACTGTACCGATGAGAAACCCGACGAGAAAGACCCCCGCCGCTGCTCCCAGGACGACAGCCCAGAAGCGGCAGCTGGCTGCCCTGCGGCCGGCGGACTCCGTGACGGTGCCGAGGGACGTCCACATCGCCGTCCGTCCGTCCGTCCGTCCGCTCCGCGCCGCTTCCCTCAGCACCTGCCCCGCCGGCGGAAGGCCTGCGGCGGCCCGGCCCGCCCCGGAGGCGGCGCCGCCCGTCGGTCGCGGTTCCCTCACCGCTTCCCGCCTCGGGCCCGCCGCCTCACACGCACCCCCGGGCCCCCGGCCGTGAGGGCTCCGCTCTCCCCCACCGCCCGGGGGGAGGGGCCGCCCGCCGTCGCGCCCGGGCGAGGCTGGAGATGCCGGAGGCCGCCCGGGTGCCGAAGCCGCGGCCCCGGGCGCTTGGCGGTCTCTCGCTGAGGTGCGAGAGACAGTCCAAACGTGCTCACCTCCCTTCTGCTTTCCCCCCTCTCTCCCTGCATGTGCTAGCTGTCCTGCCACCCCATATTCCTTTTAACTTGCAGCGAAGTGTGGCGAGGAGGTAAAGTGATGGTTTGGACACCTGGTTCGCCGTGGCCGTTTCACACAGGGCTGCGCCGTGCCGTCCTCCATGTGGCACGCACCAGAGCGGACCACACACACCAGAGTGGACAACACCAGCATACCAAATGTGAGAGGAAAAGAAGGTAAAAGCCATTATTTTGAGAGATTTATTTTATGCGCTATTAGACCCCAGTAACACAACACTCTCTGAAAGGTTGTGAAGACTCTTCAGAGAGGTACGTGCCCCTGTGGATTCATTTACCAGGAGGTGGGTTGTCTACCAGACATCTCAGTGCTCTGTTTCTTTCCAGTTTACAGAGGTACAAGCCCAAAGAGTGCGGGTGCACCCCAGATGCTCTTTTGAGGAAAATCCTCAAACCCTGCACACACACTTGACTTTGCTGAGTCTTTTTTCCACCTCTTAAAATCTCCACTGTATCATTTTGGAAAAACCTCTCCATTCAATTCAGTCATCGCATTTGGGATGAGGCTGTACCTTTAGGTGCATGAACAGAGGAACTCTGCATGCAGAGGTGGCCTCCTGGGCTCTGCACAGGTTTTCGTCCTCAGAACCCTTGCTCAGGTGCTAGCTGGGGAGACAGCTGATGTTTAAGACATAAAGTCTGTAGTTACGTTGTGTCCATGTCCACATATAGTATGGGCAGCCTGTTCTCAAAAGCAGGTGCAAGCATTCTACAGGACTGCTCCTATTGCACCACTCTACTTGCTGATGCAGACAAAACCTAAGTCTAGGGTGAATTCCAGACACTGGACTTGGACCTCATCTGCAGAACCCTTTGCACTGGAAATCTTAGTACAAGACTACTAGATGGGCCCTGTGGGAAGCAGAAGTGTTGGTTGCAAAGAGCTGTATACCAATGACACACCAGTAACATGCTTTGAAATTTTATAAGCAACAGAAAAACTCCAAATGACCAGACAGATACTAAAAATAATGCCAGTATTTGTGATATTAGTCCTGTCTCTTGCTTTATACTATCCTACGCAGTCTGGCCCTGTTGTGCAAAAGCCCTGCTTTTAATGATACTCTGAGTGGGATACTCTGCCACATTGTCAAGGCAAAGCCAGATGCCTGCCAAGTTGCCCTCAGCATGCTGGCTGTTGTAGATACCATTCTGGAATGCCTAACTCTCCCCTATAACATATAGGGAACCTAAGTTTGGAAATGAGCACAGTGTAAGGTTGTACCCCTACCCAGCAGTCTACTTTCCTTCCCCATTCTGTACCCAGATGGGCATAATGTGCCTGTGTTTGCTACTCCACCACTACTCATTGACAGAAGCTGAAATCAATGTGGTGTTTAAGTGGGCTGAAGAATGGACATGTCTTCTGGTATTCCTAAAAAGATTAATATGGCCAGGACACCTTTGGACATAGGAGCCTGGAAGAGCTCCTGGATCAGCTAATTTGTGTTTGAAGCACTTGGAAATTAAGTTCATGAAGCACCATGGGACTAGGTGCTGAGCAAAAGCATACCTTATCCCTCGATCAATATTCCAGAGGGATTTATTCAGTCACAGTGGTTTATGGCCACACTTACTCAAGTAAAATAAGATGGAAAAGAACAGTGAAGAAAGTGAGTGAGGATATTGTCAAAAGTTTGGTGCTGTTCAGTACTCTGAAACTAATTGACCAGCCCACACCACTTAGAATTTCTGAGTTACTGCTTTGAGGCATTTTATATACAGTCTTCCAGTGTGCCTGCAGCTTGGACAGGACATTGTGACCCTTAAATACACAATAGCAGCAGCCAAAGGGCATAAGAAGGCTTTATTCAAGAACAAATTACAGTTACGATAAATGCATAAAATGTTATGCTTGTTCCTATATACAGAATCATATAGGTCATTTTGCAGGCAAAGCCATTTCACTAAACCAAAAATGTTCAATAAACCAAAAGTGGGAAAATTTAATGCTTCTCCTCTCTTTATGCTTTAGTGGAAAATCTTCTACTAATCAAAGTACTATAAGTTATTTTTCTTATCTCTGAGCTGTGATGAATGTATGAAAAAAAATTATTTTTCAATTCATCCACCTGCAGAAACAAACTCACTATTTTTTGAGATGCAAATCTTAGGCAATGTTTTGGTTATGATTATCCTTTTACATATCATTTATCATGATGCAGTTTTCCTTAGGTCCAATTGAAACCAATTTCATGTGACTATTTTAGGTAGGATCTGTACATGCAAGGTGTTGAGGAACCTACTTGTAAGTTAAGGTGCTGTTCAAACACAGATACAATAAGATCAACTTATGTGCTACTTTCTTTGCTATACCTGCAGGATTACTGCTTTATTCTTTGCCAGCCCTTCAGCATGTGAAAATGTTGTCACATTAATTTACTGCAAATAAGGCTTACAAATATTTGTGGGGAGGGTTCTTGATATAACTACTAAATGAATGCTGTGAGTTCACTCAGGTTTGGGATTTGGGGAAGGGTGGGGAAAAGTTGTCTCAGTGGCAGTTTTTGCAGTAGCCTTTCATTCTTCTGAGTCACAAAGCTAGTTTGATATGTGATTGGGACAGGAACTTCCAAACTTTTGGTTAGAGCAAAGTGAAGAAGGTGAAAGCAGTTATCACTTACAACCCACTGGAGGAACAGCCAGTGTGGAGACAACACTACTGTAGTGTCTGAGGACAGCTTTTATAGCTTGTCAAATAAAGGTGTGTTTGCTTATAGCTGCCAGTCTTTGTTACAGTTTTAACTGTGAAAGAGTGGATGCTCAAATGCATGGAATTCTGCTGTGGAATTGGTGACAGGCTGGCTGAGAGCTTATGTGCCAGGGTTCAAGGGAAGGCCAACAAGTGGACATCATGTGGGTCATCTGATACTGACTGCTCTCTCAAGATGAGAAAATGCATGAAGTCTTCTTTAAACGACTAGAAGTTTCATGATTACTGGTCCTTCAGCATGGGAGTGGATAAACACCAGAACAGGCTGCCCAAAAATGTAGCATATAAATTCTTGGAGCTTTTCAAAACACCTGAACAAAGCTCTGTGCAACATGATCTAACTTGGACGTTAGCTCTGTTTTGAGCAAGAGTTGGTCTGAATTGTCCTCCTGGGGTCCCTTCTAACATTTTTCTAAGATCCTGTGATTTTAATGGAGAGCTGCTTGTGGATTAATATGTGGTCTGCTTTGTAAATGTCAAAGTCTGTGTTTTCCTGTTACAAATCTGTGATACAGATAGTGAAATGAAAAGAATTGCCTAGCTCCCAAGGGTTCTGTAGGATTAAATCATTTATTCTGAAAAAAAAGTAAAGAAATTCATGAGTTCCAAGTCTCTATTATGCTATAGAACCACTCACAAATTAAATTTTAAGTGTTTCTGATAGAATTTATTGTTACATTCTTCATGAGTGAATTAAATTAGATGTATTGTTATAAAGGGTCAATAGAAGAGCAGGAAATGAAACCTAGAAGATTTTTCACCTAGAAAACTTTTCTTACACTTTATTCTAGCTTCATATTTTCAAACTATTCAAAATACCAGCTTCACACTTTTTTACTCATATAAGGCATGCAAATAATAAGTAGGTTTATAACTCATGTATTCCTTTCCCCTGCTATATACTCTTCTTGTATTTGCAATAGAAATTACATAGATAAAACTTTCCCATGGGCCTAGTAATCATGCTGCTTTTGATTTTCACATCACTGCGGTGCTTCTGAAACATCTCATTCTGCAAGGTACCACATATGCCTATGAACTGGAAACAAAACTTGAGCTTTCTTACTTTCTCCCTATAGGTGTCTGTATACAGAAGTCAGAATGCTGCTTCTGTGCCTACACGAAGCACTGAGCAATGATAAAAGTCAATGTAAACACCACCTCCCCAATTTTATTTTTTGGTAGTCAAGTTTATTAGCTTTCCGTGTTGGGTTTGTGCCTTGTCCCTATGCTGTACACGTAAAAGTTCTGTGTAGTATTTACATTCCTGTGATAAAATTCCTTCTGCTGAGGCTCTGGTGACTATCAAAAAAAGCAGCAGTGTCAGGACTGCTTTCCTGCTGTAATGGCTCACTCATTTTGTCCTCTTTCTCTTCTGAGTTCCTTTCGTACCCTCTTTCCTCTTCTCCCAGCTCTTAAAATTCTGCAAGTGAATCCGTTCTTACACCTTAGTAAAAATGGTAATGAATTGGCCATAGTAACTACCTGCTCAGGTGTGCTCTTCTGTTAACTCTCTTCTGTCTTGAGTGGTGACATTAGTTACTCTGTCAGAAATAATTATGCTCCCATTTTCTGGGGCTTGCTAATGAAATGCTGGAACACTTTAGCTTCTACAGGAGTCATAGAGAGGAATATCCATCTCTTTGCAGAACGGAGTCTGGTTATTCAAATATTACAGCATTTTGGGATAATACATTGTAAAAGAAGGATGAGGAAGGTACTGTGAACAAGTATAAAGGCCTCTAAGGATCTATACTACACATGGAAAGACCTGAGGTAATTCTGAATTGTAATAGAGATCATCTCAGCCCCAGTGTTGCAACATGCAGAAGGATGAAGCTCAGTAAAGATGCCTACACCGATTTAAGAGCTTACCATACTGAACGAGGGAGCTTTTGCTGCTTACTCCTGCTGTTGGCTTCACAAGTCAGTTCTCTCCCAGTTGTGATCCTTACTGGGCTGCTCATGAACTGATTCATTAGGCTTCATCAGTATGGCACAGAAGAGTATTTACTTCTCTCAACTTCAGTTTGCTGCTGGATTATGGTTTGAATTGGTCTATGGAGGAGTCAGACAAGTTGCAGACATGGCAAAAGGTGATCCAGGGAGTATCTGCCCCTTTTGTGGCAGTAGAATGTTAAATCAGCTCAAGCTGCCCTGTGTTGATGTCACCATGAGAACATAAATGGCCTGTTACTACTGCAGAATTAATTCCACCATGGCTGAACTGCCTTGAATTTTTCTATGGTTTGAGAAAAAGTTTTTACAGAAGGGCAATTTCTTCTGTGGCTGTTTTCACTTTTTGCCTTCCCAGGGCATTGATCTTTCACATATAGCAAGCACGGATTCCTCTGGTGGGTCTTCTAGCAAAGACTGGGATGCAAATATGGAAAGCAAGGAGAATGGACCAGAATTAATGATCAACACATGGAAAACTCTCAGGTGTTAGGGCATAGTTAATATCAAAATATGTGCCTTTCTGCTCCGAGAAATCAATAAACTGCAGTTCAGTCGTGTTGGAACTGCCTCAAGATGAGCATCCTGACCACATTTGCTTTCCTTATAGCTGCACTGGAGTGTTCTGAAGCCTACTAATATCCTAGTTTTTGCATGCTACAGGAGCAAAGGATAAGACTTTTTTTTTCTGCTTACCTACACAGACTTAAATTGTATTGCCTGTTAAATAAACACCTCTTTACTGATGGTGAGTCACAGTTAGCCAGTATGTATTCTTTGAATTTTACAGAATAGCGGTGTTGCTGTGGTTATCATTGTTATGTGTGTTTTCACAATTTTTTCTGCTCCTAGCTGTTTATTCTTTAAGATCTTCTACTGCAGCTGGAAGAGATTGAGTATGTGTAGTCAGATGCAGGGATCCATTTCAGTTCTGTTGGTGAACAAGACATAGCGGCTTTAAATTTTAAAAACAAGTTAAAAATAGGCACCACTGTTATGGACATTTGTGTTTGTTGTGTGATTGCATCATAATGCAAAATATGAAGCTTATTTTTTTAATAGTTTCCTGTTGTGAATTTAATTTTCTCAGAAATGAGAGGCTAATAATTCTCAGTGGGATTTTTTGTGGTCAGATGTAAGAAATAAATATTTGCTCCAGAAGTTTACAATGTCTGTTTCAATTTTTGTCCTATTCAGGATAGTTCTGTGGTTGGAGATTTCATATTCTTTTATTTCTTTTTATTTCTTTTATTATACGGAGAAATTAGAATACTTGGCCTTAGATAGCACCATTTCTCCTGAGTAGCTAGAAGCCCGTTATGCAGGGTACTTCTTTTAATTCTCACTGAGTCTGAAGTACAGAGTCTTTCTGACTTGTCTGAGGTCACTGTAGTAGACAGAAAGGTCTCTGATTTCTCAGCCCTGTGTCCTGACCACAAGACTACAATAACTCCCCTGAATCCAAAGTATGTAGTATTCCTTAAGTCTACACTTGACTTTCAGATGATGAGCTGACTAGCTCTTGGTCTTTGCAACTGCTGTTACTGCAAAGGCAAGTCGTTTTGACAAAGATAGTTATGCACTGTGTGCATTTAGAAAAAAATGCTACCGGGTAAAGTTCCATTTACTGTATCATAATTTCTGCTGTCAGTAAAAAGTGGGGAGGGTTCCCCACACACACACCTTTTGTCTGCATATTTCAAGCATTGTCTTTCCTTGAAAAATATCCCAAGTGACTCAAATGAACTGTCCCCCAAACAGGCACCTAAATACTTCACCGATTTTCAGTACTGGATACAAATCTGTAGTATTGGCCTGAATCACAGCAGTCTTACTTTCTAGTCTCTTTAAAAAGAAACTGCACTGGTGTGAAACTGGAATAATACACAAGTGAATTGTACTCCTGAACTTTGTGTGAAAACCATGCAAAGGACAAACTGAAGTACACTCAACCTCCTGATAAGAAAAGCAACTAAGAGAGAAATAAAAGGATATGCAGCTGTAGAAAAAAATATGAGGAAAGGACAGAGTTCAGATTAAAGACAGAGTCTGAAGAAAGGCAAAGCAAGAAATAAACAACTCGTTAAAATAACTCTTGTGAAAGTCCTGCGGTGTAAGGGGAAAAATGCTTTCTTCTGCCCTGAGCTCTAAAGAGAAGTCATCAGTTCTCTGAAACTTTATGTGGAAAGGAAGTGCTAACATCTGTTTCCCCATGTTCAGTCAGTGAATTTGATATTATTTGAAGAAAGAAATTCACTTCAAGAATTCAGTTATGTTAGCTGTTCTTCCCAGCAGTGTAAGGAAAGCCCTCTTCTGCTGAGCCTTTTTATGTTGAAAATGCATCATTCGAGCAAAGCTTGAAACAAGCACTAAACTAAATTGATTGAAATGAGAGTCTGGCAGATTGCAGGGTGAATTAAATTGGATCTGTGGGGTCCACTTCTTCCCTCAGTCACTACAAGATTAATTACTTCAGTTGTAAATGCCTTTCCTTCTTTTGTTAAGAGATACCTTAATAATTCCAACACCGCTGTGGTTCAGTTAAAATTACTATCTGCCTCTCAACCTTCAAGTATGAGGTCAATGAAATTAGTGAATCTGAGGAGACCTGCCTCGTCTACTTTTTTTTCTTTGTATGTGAATGGCAGGCTTGAGAGGGCAGGTCCCCTTCATGTCTTAGTCTATTTTCATTGCTGAATACCATTATCACAAAAAAAAATGTCCACACGCGTGTTTCAATTGCTATGCGAGAAGTGCAAACCAAACACATTTCCTGGACCTTCATAGTGGAAGATTGAAGTCAAAGTGTGTGTGGCAGTAGGTACACATGGGGATCAGTTGCACATGTCCTGCCTGAATCTTACTGGTGACACAGAATTCAGCTATGTCAAAGTATTTAGTGTAACAGCATTTAACTCACAGGTTCTTCCCCTTCAGCAGCTGCTGATGGTCAGTGAAATTGATGGAGACTTTAGGTATTAGTGCAAAAAGACTACTAAAACAAACCTGTGGATGAGGATCTTTCCTGGATGCTAAGAAGGAGCTGCAAATGTTGGCTATATTCTGCATCCATGTCTGTAAACGTGGTTATCTGAATAAAATTATGTTAGTTTTCTGTAGAACGTATGTGACATTTCATATGCTGTATTATTAATTTGTGTTATAGGAGCACCTATAGCCTCAGATGGGACTGGTGCTATGCATATGTAGGGATGCCTGTGAAATATGTCACTGTAACCATACACATCTGACTGAAGGTTTTATATGAGTATTTTACCAGAAGGTGTAATCATTTCTCCCTCACCTGAAGAGCTTAAATAAAGGCAGTGTAACTTACTATAGCATTTCATAGTCCTTGGAGAAATTGTGTTCTATATTCTGAACCCACATGGTGAATCCTTTAGACAGTCCTGCAGAGGGGGGGCAAAAAAGTAATGTTGCCAATAGCAACTTGTTCTTCTGTTGGAACAAGCCAAAGTTATTTGAAAAGACAGCATAGAAATATGGAAGCTGGGGAGAATGAATGGAAAGCTTGTATATTGGTATTTTTAAACTATAAATGAAACAGCCTTAAATTGTATCAGTCCTTCTTCTGATGCTCTTGGCCACCTCAGTATCAGCTTCCTGGACACCACAGTCAGTCGACAATATCTGTTACTGTCTAACAATATTGTCTAGATTCTACAGCATCTAGTGATGTGCTGGTACAGGGGCCGTGAGGGTGGCAGTATCTGTCGGGTTGGTGTTCTATTAGGCAAAGGATGACGACCACATGAGAATCTATTACTCTTCTACATGCAACTACTTTAAGTCTTTTTAGAGCTAGTCTGCAGAGAGTAAGTTACATGGAGGAGAGTGAAGGAGAAATCAGTAATTAAAGATTTCTGGAAGAAAAAGGTAAAAAAGACAACTTGAATTTCTAAGAACTTGCATATATAAATAATGAATCTTGGAATATCTTATACATGTTACTAACATGTTACCTGAAACAAAAGAAAATAGTTATAATACACGCATGTTCTTTAAAAATGCTGTTAAGAAAGCATGATCCGGAGATGGGAATATTTCTTTATTTTCATGTACTATTTACATGTAGCCACCAGATGGCAACCACAGACTGCCCACGAGTCTGAGCAGATTCGCCTCATGTTTATCTAACTTCTATGACCCGGGACCATAGTCCGACAGAGGCGCTTTGATTTCAAATCAGCCAGCAAAAAGAAATACAACTGTAAAGTGAACTTCACGGGTTTGGTTCTTCTGATTTCCACTTATACTTGCCTTATGTAAGTGCAGCTACATCTTTTACAGTTTGGGAAAGTGCGGAATCAGGCCTGCTGAATTCATATGCATGCAAAGATGTGCCTGTGTCATGCATTTCAATCCGTAGAGTAAATTCATTCTTCGAGAGTTACATTCTTCTCACAGCACTTTTTCTGGTCTGGTTAGGTAAGGTCAGGTCAGGTCCTCAGGTTGTGATATACATTCAGTTGAATTATATTGGCCTAAGCTAGTGAAAACAATAGTCCTAGTTTTACAGCATCATTAAATCTCATACATTCAATGTGAGAGGCTCTCTTCAACTTTGTTCACCCCCATTCATTCTTTCCTTCCTTCTTATGCCTCCTTTCATCCTTCATCACGCTTGCTAAATGGGAGATATAGCAGTACTGTAACTAACTTGGAATATGCCTCCTATGGGGAGCCTGCTAGGATCCCATCTCCTTGTTTCAGCCCAGCCTTCCACTTTTGTATACTAATGTTAAAAAAATACCCATGTTCTTCCATTCCAACATCATCAGTAGCATGAAAGTTGAAGTCTGACTTACATACCTTGAAAGCAGATTCTTAAATTCTTCAGTCAGAGAGATGATTGTCAGCATTTTGCAGAGATGGAGTTCTGCTGGACTGGACCCTGTGCAAATTTGTCATCCGATGGTACCTTCTTACAAGAGGATTTACAGTCTAAATAGTGGGGGCAAGTTATCATCAGAATGAGCAGGGACACATCCAAAATTCATACAGCTTATCAAGATAGAACCAAGAGGTGTTCCAAGATACTAGCACTGTAACATTCACTGAACAAACAACATCACTTAAGCCTATTGTTTTCCTGAGCTCTTAGAAATGGTTTTAATTTCAGCGCAGTGGCTACTTAATTTAGAAATTACTGTCCAAGGAGGACACAAGAATAGCAACACAAGAAGCTGAGTTTTACTGTGAGCTGCCAGATGTGTGCTTTGTATTTGGCTTTTATTTTGCTTTTGTGCTGTGATTTTTTCGGAGTTGGCAGAATTTGGGGAACATGCAAAACCCCAGCATTTTAATACCCTTGCTGCTCCAATGGATAATTTGGGTAGGCAGCTTGAAAGGGGCCATTAATAACAGAGATGTGTGCGAAACAAAGTGAGGCCTAGTGACTAAATGACATTTGTTTATTTCCAGAAGAAATCTCTTGATATTAATGGAGCTTCTCTGTATTTCCTGGATGCAAAGAAGGGCAGCAAATGGGTCTCTAAATCTAATTGGACTTTGGCCAGCTTTGAGACTATTGGTCTAAAAGGATTGTAGGATTTTTTACTTGGTTCTTTAAATAACTTTTTTCCTTAAAAGACAAAAAAAAAAGAAAAAAAAAGAAGCCTTCAAAGGAAGTTTAAATCCAAAAGAAAAACTTGTATGGATGAGTAGATGAGAAGAAAGGATGCTAGAACTTCACCAAATCTGCTTTGTAATGTAGAATGGTGCAGGTTAGGGGGAGTGTATGTCTTTATTGCAAAAGTCAAAACTTTTTGCACAGTTGGGGATTTAGGATGTGATAATGACTGGGGAATCTTGCACTTCAGTAGGCTGAGGAAGTGACAAGCCAAGTAACATAATTTTCTTTTCTTCAGTCACCATGTGATGCGGACGAACAATGGGAGGGTTTCCTCCTTGCTGCAGAGCTACTTTTCTATAGATAATTCTAATCACTCTCCAGCATAGCATCCTGGCCATCAGCAAGCTCCTGGCCCAGCAGGAGCTCTAGTGCCACTCGAGGTTACTACAGACTGATAGAAATCGAGTCATGTACAAGCTTAAATGGAAAATTGTAATAGAGTAATGGGATCACAGTGTCTCATAGTAAGACAGTGTGGTCTTTAACAGGATCCTGTTGAGTTGTAAATCTGTAGCTGAAGTACAGTGCCACAGGCTCTTCCCTTGCTCTGTTTACCTGATGGGAAGCTGCAGCATGGTGGTGGGATGCAGCTCAGCTCAGCTAGTTGCAGCCAACACATTAAATCAGTTAGCAGGAAGGAAGCTATGATGATGTACCTGTATGTACCTAGGAGGGAGCATAAAGTGAGAGCCACTTGGATGGGTCCCTCATACTTATGCCCTCTCTGTTACATATTGGCTGAAGGAGAGTGCAAGAGGCTGAAGCAGGGTGAAGCCTTGGTTCTGTGAGGAATTCAGTTTTCTTTTCCTTGGTTTTGATCTGAGGACTAGTCTTTGAAAGGGACATGGCTGTGAAGTTGATTCCTAAGTAGCCACTTATCTCAGTTCTACCTTAAACAGCAGCCTACACATTTGGAACACTGCATGGATGAGAAATCACAGGCCTACTTCTTTCCTTCCCACGTTTTTCATTTGCTGGTAGCTTTTATGAAAGGCTTTACCATTGACTGCTTCCTGACCTACTTTATTTCACATGTGTAGACTGGGAAGGATTTCAGCAGTTACTGTTCATTCTCTTCTGGAAAGAAGAGCTGGCAATACTATATTTATTTTCATCTTAGGCAAAAAGAATGTTACTCATGTCCTAAGGCAAGGTCATCATTTGCCTTCAGTTTAGGTAATATGAAAGAACATGCCTATTAGAGCTTCTGCTTTGCATATTAACTTCCAGTCCTTCACTAAAATAAAAGATGCTGCATCTTTATATCTTCAGGATGTTTTGAGTCCAACGTGGATACCACGAGCTGTTGGTGCCTTTCTGTTTCCAGTCTTGAAGATCAGGTGGTCAGTCTTGAATAGCTAAGCTACAGTTCAGTTCTATTAGAGCTTTTGAGACTTCCTAATGACTTAAAAAAAAACCAAGCAAACAAAAAAAAGCAAGTTCACACAGCTGAGAGTATAAAACTGACCCTCATTGCTGTAAAACAGTATTATGATTCATAATAAAACATTTGTTTTTGTTCAGCTTAATATTGCCCTAGAGCAGTGGTAAAACCTGATCTCCTAGAAGATGTATTTTATAATTTATAGGACTCTAATAGCTGCTATATGATAGACTTCTTCACTTTCAGTAGACAGATACACAGGAAAGAACAAACATGTTATATTGGTATTACTTAAGAGGGACACAGACTATAGAGCACTGCAGGAACTGTAAATTACTTTCCAGAGTCCTCTTTGCTGCAAAACCAGCATTATATTATTCTTTAAAAAATGCATTTGCAATGGTACTTTCTATGGAATATTTACATTATGAAAGAGCCTTGAGGTTGCTAACTGCTTTTGTTGAGGGTGGGAGATAATTTTTTATGTTAGATAAAGTACTCTTGCAGACTTCTTTATCTGGTATTTTGCTGAGCTGTTGGGATACTTCATCATTTTGTGAATGGAGTCGTTAGTAAGGATGGTGCTATGGTGCTTAGCCAGCCAATTGCTTTTAACAGGAGAAATGTTTGTGAAGCTTAGTCTGACGGTTGGTCCTTGCCTTGATCCTACCGCTTCAGGAACTGGTTGTGCAAGGACTGTACTCTTGGACCTTTTTGATGTGTTCTGTGCTGCATGGCAACAGAGGAGCTCAGTGGTTATTTTTACCAGATGTTATACATGAGGAAATTCCATCTTGCATATTTGTTTTTTTAGAATAGAAACATCTTGAACTTTTATTATTATTACGGAAGATATCTGTTTATATTCCAGTGAGCAATGTTGCTACTGCTCCTAAGATCACATGAAAATGCTTCTGTCTTTACATCCCCATCAATTGTATCCTTTACAATATATGCTCTTGTATCTTTGCTGCCTTCTCATATGCCACACTGGAATGCATGTTTTGGGGGAGAGAGTGTTATCTAACAAGTGCAATAGAAACCTGTGTTAAGACTTTAAAAAATGGCTAGTTATTGCAAGAATTCAATTTGAGAGAAAACAAAAGACCTTATCTTTTTTGTTGCTGTTGTTCATTTGATTTTGCAGACAGGCATGAGAATCTACTTTTGGAAAATCAGTCTCTCTGAGTTGTGTGAAGGGTTGCATCTGAGATCCTGTCTTTACTCTGGCTCTGACTTGCTGTGTCAACTGGAAAATGATCCCCTGTACTATTTTGGGCACTCACTGTTCTATAGAATAAAACACACTCAATTTTATTCAATTTTCACTTTCATTCACGTAAACGTATAAAGCAGTCCTCAAATTAAAATTGTTACAGTGAAACAGGTCTTGGTTTTTCACTCATTTGTACTCTTACAACTATGTAGAGGACAGTAGAGCAAAGGGAGATAGTGATCAAGCTAGAAAAGAAAGCCTGCTTCTGCAATAATAGCGATAGCATAGTAATTGTATCTACAAAATTCTTACTGAATAACTGAATTACACATTGGAACAAGGGGAGGAGGCAGAAAATAAGATGGGCATAGCTGAAAGGGTCTGTTGAACAGCCTAGATAAACAATGGATTGGCTAATCAGATCTGCTGCCTTGAATTTCACCCCAAAATAATTTGGAGGGTAGTTTTGTTAAAGAACTGCAGTGTTTTCTGTGTGTGATACCATAAAGAAGGCATTGCAGTGTTCCAGGCCAATGGTCTAGAAGATGTGAATGGTGCTGTGAGGCTAGAGATGAGCACTGTAGTCACATTAGGTCAAGAAATGTTGTGCTGTTGCATATACCTGTTTTTTAATTAATGTGTGTGTTTGGTTTCTAACATACCCTAAAGTACTATGACCCGTAGACTCCTCTGTGTATGAAATATAAGAGAATTCAGCAGAAGGTGAAGGAGTCTCAAACCAGAATATTGCCCACTACACTGTGACGTGGCATCCTTTCCTTCTATTACACAGTCCACCCTATCTCATCTCCACCACTGCCTCACTCAGACAATGAAGCTCCCCCTACCTTCACCCTTTTTTTTCCTTTTTGTACCCATCATTCAGCAATATACATCAATGTGACTTAATTTCTCTGCAGAGTGTTGACAGGTACTCAGACATCACTCTGGTTTATAAATGAGATACTTTTCTATATTAGGTAAGCAAATCTACCTACGCTGTGGCAATTGCTTTCCAGTTGCTCTGTGCTCCTGTGAAAGTCTCTGTCATAAAACTTTACTTCAGGAGGATGAGAACTTGCTTCCTTCCTGGCCTAGTATTTATAAGAGCTTTGAATAGTCTTATTCATTTTTCAAATGGTTCAGGAAAAAACCCTCTATATTTGACTTTTAATTCTCTGTATATTCATGTCCTATCTTTGTCCCCATAGCATCTGGTCTCCTTTTAGTTAAAAATAAGACTGAAGACTGATGTCTGTGAGGCTCCCTGTTTTCTCTCCTTGGAGGAATTTACACTTGTGTATCCTATCCCCTGGACCATTAGGGCAGCAATAGTATTCCTAAACTTAATCTTTCTTCACACACTGGCTTGGTAATGTCTAGTAGTAAGTAGTATTGTAGCATTGTTGCATTAAAAACCTTTTTTTACAAATTTTTTTTTTTTTTTTTTTTTTTGCTAGCATTCTTGTCTGGATCTGGTCCTTTACATTTAACAGGCAACTATGAAATGATGAACCTGTCCTCAAAACTGCTGTTTGGTATAACTTCCATCGAAAATTTCTGTTGACCTTTGGACATGTATTCTGATGTCATGCTTTCAGAAGACTTTTCATGATGATTTCCGGAGCAGTGATATTTGGATAAAAAAACCACCTTAGAATTGCAATATTTTCAAGTAAGGGTGTGAGACAGATGGTGCTTAGTTTCTAAATCATGTACCATTTATTTGAAATGAGTCAGTTACATGGTCAGATGTCTGTCTTCTTGCATCCTGTTTGAAAAGTGTTTATAGACTTGAGTCCTGCTTTTATTAAAGTCAGTGACAAATCTCAAACTATAATGAAAGTAAAACTACACCTCTTTGTTTAGGACTTATTTTAGGAAAGCTGCCAAAGCCCACAGACAACATGAAGAAATCTTAAGATGGTGTTGTCTGATGCCACAGTATAAATTCAGGTTTTAAATTTTGTTATATACATTACATGCATACATTTTCTTGGATGATTCTAAAATAATAATGGTGAAACAGTTTGTTTCATTAAGAATGAAACTTCCCTGTGCAGTGTTTGTAGCCTGCAAATTGCAGTTCCATGTTAGGATGAGAGCCAAAAAGTGAAACTACTAAGGAACAAATGAGCAATTCATTTGTAACAGCAATGCTGCTTCAAATGTAGGATTGCATAATTGGAGTTAAATCAGTTTTCTCTTGGCAAACCAAGAAGCTGGGATATTTTGTGGGATTAGAGCTCTACATTCGGAGATTCACATGCTTTCCTGTAAATCATAGTCTGGGTGGGGTTATCCTTCCCATTATTAGGGTTCACTAGGATGGTTTTTTTTTGAAGTTAGGTAAGAGTTTGATCAGCTTTGATAGCTTTTTTGAAGAACAGGACTAATGGCCTTTAGTCTCCAGGATTAATGTGTGTGTCTTATGAGTAGTTTAAGTTTGAAGACCCTGTCACAAAGTCTCCACTATGATTAAAGCTGTCACTAACTGAAAGCCAGGTCAATCTCAAAAAGATTTTTTAATATAATACATCATGCTGCCAACATCCTTTTCTTGCATGGCATTTATACTTGTCCTTATAGTAGCTGTCTGAAATGAATAGCAGTAGTGATATCAGTCCTTTGTGAACTTTGCAAAGATGTGATACTTCCTTCTTTTTAGAAAGGGTAGCAAGACTGCAAAGAAGTTCTTACTGGACTGAGTTTGGGTTTTAGTTAGTGTTTTTTCTTCTCTGGGCAGTGGGACACATTGACTGGTAAGAATTTAGGGAGAGTGAAGTGCCAATGTTGCCATGTATAATGAAAAGACCTTTTTTTCCTGGCAAAATAGGGTAAAAAATATCCATCAGCTTCCTTAAGAGGGGGGGCTCAGACTCTGGATTTACCTCTTGTCTGTATTTCTGCTTTCTTCTGTTATTTTCCTTTTTTTTTTGCCTTAGCTGTCACACTAAACAACTGTCTTTTTATGCCTCTTTTTAAGTAGTTTCTGTTCACTATTTAGCACAATTCCTACCAAAAAATTGAACAGAAATTAAGGGTTAACTCAGTGCTTGAATCTTAGGCCATTTCAACCAGCATCTTCATTCTGTAGCATTTTTCTCTCAGTGGTCTAACTAATTGTATTATTTTTGGTTTACAAATTTTTTAAGCCCACCTTGGTATCAGATGGTTGGGTTACATTTCTCTAATCCTAATCAAGTGCCATCATCTGTCCTCATGCACCTCTAGCGTTCAGCTATGCACATTGACTCAACAGTGCCAGGAGACAATAAATGATGATGATTTGTTCATAAGAGACCAAGTATCTGAGATCTGTTTTCACTCAGTTTGAAATGGGCACAGTCCTTTCTGCAGCAATTCAGTCTGTTGCTGAAGGTCATGTCCAGGACTTTACTGCCAGCTTATTTAAGCTGTATAATTTGAAGCATGAATCCTGAGACCTGGCCATCCCTTCCTGGGCTTAAAACAGGTATAAGGGAAAGAATTCAAAACAAGAAGACTCTTTGTTATGTATTTGACTGATGGCAAAACCAGACACAGTGGGTACAAAAACAGTGCCAGTATGAAAGCAGTGAGCTTACAGAAGCGCAGGGAGCAGAACTGATGATGAACTTAGATAAACCCAAAAAAGAGATGCTTATTGGACTTATCAGTGTGTGATATGCTATGTGATCTTTCTATTGCTGGACTGCCACGGGTGCTGTCTTGGTCTGTCTGTTCTTGTGGGAAATATAATCCGTCACTGACATTGCCCTTTTTTTCCTCTCAATGTGGCAAAAGAAGCAGGCATCACAATGTTAACGCGTGTATATCTGGGTGAATCTCCCTCTGCAATGACAAACTGGTGGTGGGGCCAACGTTGTCAGTGAGGCTTACAGGGCTTTTGGAGCCTGGTGCAGAAATCTTGCTTGAGGAGAAGTCACCAGACTTGCTGCACATTCACTGCCTACTAAGTAGGTCTTGCACAGCTGCTGCTAGGGCTAGTTTGTGCTGGGCCCCTTTCATATGATGGGTCTAGGAATGACATGATCCGCGACTGAAAACAGCACTGACAAGCTTACTAACTCTTACAACCCAAAGCATCCAGGCTGACTGAAATAGCTCTATAGTCACTGGAGCTCAGAAGCCTTCATCCCAGGTATCTGCTGCAAAATGGCAAACCTGTAAAAATACATAAAGTAGTTGTTTTTCTCTGTACATTGCTCTTGGAGTTGGTCTGAAGAAACTTTTCACACCCTTCCAAGCTTTCTTTGGAAGAGGATCCCAGTTCTCCATTTAACGTACCCATAAAATGAGCAAACCACTGTTATCAGGCTGTCTTTTCCTCCTCTAAGGTTTGTATGGTGTTTTTGCGGGATTTTAGACACCTTGTGAATGTACAGCTTGCAATGCTTGCCAGTTTAGCTGACAGTACTTCCACAAACTGTGTGTGTGCATGTGTATTTCTTTATCTGGTCTTCAAAATAATACTTGTGTCTGTCAGCATATCCTTCTGCATTTTTGCAGAAAGCCAATTAACCCCTCTGCACCCCTTTAAAAGCAGCCAGAAATCATTTGCTAGTGCTCACTGAAGTGCAACTGCTATACTCCTGTATCTTAAAATAGCATTTTTAAACTCCTGTAGTTAATAGTTTCCTTAGAAGGAAACCTTCCTCTAATCAAAATAGCATTACTGAAGCCTTGCAAAGGCATGTGCTCTTTATTTCCTCTCTGGAGCCCTAAAAATGTAAGGTTTTTTCCCCCTGGATATACCACCTTACAACTAATGAAGCCCTTGGGTATACCAGGATGGGAAAGCTAAGCAGGTTCATATTCTAAAACTGTTCTCTATAGCTCTAGTTAACATAATATTTATGTCCTTACCCTTTAAGAACACTGATTTCAGTGGAGACTTTCAGTCAGGTTTTTAATTTGGCTTTTTTACTTAGTATATTGTTTGAAGCAGAAAGCACTCTATGAAAGAAAAGCTGGACCGGAAGAGGAAAATTCCTAAAAAAACAAAAAAGATTTTAAAATGCTTTTCTTTCAAAAGATTAGAAAAAGCACGCTTTAATTTGGCATAGGTTCCTGTGTAATTCAAAGCCCTTTTCACAATTTCAGTTTATATTTTTGAAATAATATAATATATGATGATATTTGCATATTGTAGATATGTTCTACTCTTGTGTATCAAATGTGAAAAGGTAACCTATTTTTCCATGTTTTTAATTAATGAAACAGCAATAAAAAGAAACTTCCTAAGTTGTTTTTTCAGTGCAACACACCTGCACCTAAACAAAGCGGTCTTAAGGATTTAAGTTACGTCCCAGTATTCTTTTTCTTCAAATATTTGCCACATCTTTCTTAAGCAACAAAAAATAAAATTTCCTTATAAATTTCCCTTTTATCATTTTTTCCTCAAAGTCTAAAATCCCAGTTTGTTAAGTGAAGCTGTCCAAGGGGAGCCATGCTAGGAGAGGAAGAAACAGAAAACATCCGAAGAAGATTAAAATAACTTTGCTGAAACCACCTCATAACTGGGCTTGGTTACCAGCTCTCAGCCCAGAGCATTCCAAAATTTGCTCTGGTGTTTCATTCACTCAGGCATTTTACAAACTGGGGAACTCGAGGTTTTTTTTCAATTTGTCCTTTGGCAGTGTAGGTGAACCAGTAATTTATGCAGTTGCCTATCCTGAAGTATCTGACTACTGAAAGGTCTTCATGTATCATAAGCCCACACCTGAAAATGAATGAATGTCTATATTGTCTGCACTGCATCTAACATTTTTCACATCAAGGAAATATGCCTGGTAAATTAACAACAGGCCATCTGTACTAAATAGGCACTATTCCATGTTACTATTTCCTTAGTTGCTTCAGCTGTCTATCCACTAGCTAACAAGCAAAACTGTGTGATACCATTTTAATACCTCCAGAGTATGCTGCAGAGATGCTCCAAAATCTAAGAATTGTTCTTAGCATGCAGGAATCTTTATACTGAAGTTAGAGAAAGTATTAGACTGCTTCGTCATCTAATCTGTCTGAGGTATTTCTAGCTTCTTGTTTGCTGCAGAGTGTAGCCATCTAAAGCAGTTAATCTTTACAAGAGGCAGAGATTAATCAGGCAAATCAAACTAAAGAAGAAAATCGCAAGTATGATGAGGTGCTTCTGCAAAATGAGGATGTTAGTTCAATGTTAATTAAATAATGATTTTTAAAAGGCACATAAGCAATAATTTTAATAAATGCAACACGTTTTTTCTTACCTTTAATACCTGTTATATTTGTGTATATTTCTTTCATTGACAATCTTTGTCATCTTACATGTGACAAACACTGTTGGCTTTTTTACTTAGTATATTGTTTGAAGCAGAAAGCACTCTATGAAAGAAAAGCTGGACCAGAAGAGGAAAATTCCTAAAAAAACAAAAAAGATTTAAAAATGCTTTTCTTTCAAAAGATTAGAAAAAGCATGCTTATAATTTTTGCAAGAGTTTCTTTGTTGAAATAATAATTTTCCAATTTTATTTTTTTTTACAAAATCCTTTTTGCCTACTTGAAAATTAAAATGTTCCTGAAACAATGTCACTAGTTTTAGATAACCATTTGGGAAAAAAAGAAGAGGAACAGAAACTTTTTCAAGCAGAGGAGGGAAGGGAATCCTATTGTAAAAACCTTAATTGACTTAATTTGCTCTAGGCAGCAATTTCCAAAAGATAGGACTGCAATGTTTTCCTGAGCCCAATTCAGAGCACACTGAAGTCTATTAAGAGCCATGGCAGCAAGTGATAGTGGTGGAGACAGGTGAAATGGGGTATAAAATCTGAAACTTAACTGAACACCTTTGAAGCATTTCAAGTGATATTCACTACAATATAAATTGCAACACTGAATCTTGAATTAACCCTGAGTCTGTATAATTCTTCAGTATAGACTTTCCTTATTCTACATAGAATCTACCCTTTGCAGGTGAGTTTTAGGTTGTGTACTACAAAAAAAAAAAAAAGTGAGCAACTCTGGCTCAGTGATTTCCTAAGCCAGAATTCATTACAGCCAGTGAGGGTAGTCTGAAGAAGAAGTACTACTATGTGTTTGTCCTGTTATTACACCCTTCTGTTTATAGGTGCTGGAGATAAAATTCTGGACTACAAGGACCCTTGTGCTGACCTGGTATAGTTGTTCTTAGGCAGTCTAATTAATTTGCTCATGAATGAAAAATAGGAAGAGACTACCCACAGCGAGGGCATAATCGCTGTTTTTTGGAGGGTTTTAAGGGCAGGTGACATAAACTTATGTGGCTTTTGAGGGGAGAGGGAATGCTTAAGCCCGGAGATGGGCTCTATCCTTCAATTGTACTTCATGATTACAATGTCAAAAGTCAGGGAAGTGTGCCAGGAAAAGGGAAGAATGTGCCATTGGAAAAGCGCATAATCGGAAGTGGTTTTTTTTCAGTCACTTGTGCCAGTGACATACATGAATAATCCAGCCACTAGGGATAATGTGATAATGGCAATGCCATTCTGGATTGCATTTGTGTCACAGATGCCCACTGCTTACAGCCCTTCTCCATATTAGAGAACAGGGAAGATGTGTTTCCAGGTGAGCTGATAATGCTCTGTCAGGCAGGCAAGCTTCATCACTCACTGAATAAGCAATAATATATTGATCATTCAGGAAACATTTCCTGTAGAGCTGCTTGCCCTGGAAAATCAATCCTTGACTAATTGGTGAATTTTGTAGAAGCAGAATCTACAATAAGTCTGAAATGACTTGCATTTCACGTCCTGTACTTTCAGCTAGGTGTCTTGTATTTTTTTTTGTAGAGGATGCTTAAATATTTGTTCCGAGATCACTGTTTAGTGTTAAAAAATTGTACTAAGGCCCTTTTCTTAGATCTTCAATAACATTAGATTTTCTAAGTTTCTCAGATCTTCTGAGAGTTGGGAAGAAAATGGAGCTTAAGTAGGTAAACTTTCACTGTACTTCCACCATACCATGAGGAGTAGAGAACTGCAGAAGGATTGCAGTGGTGAAAAGAGAGGCTGAGCATTAGGACAATTTTTAAATTGTATATGGACTGAAACATTTTAGTAAGCTATGTAAGGTACTGCAGAATACTTTCTCTTCTGTAATGCAGCATTCTTCTGCCCTTCAGCAAAAATACAGTTTGACTTATGTTGATAGAGCTGGTGGCTGATTGTACTTTACAGTCGTCATTCAAGGGTCTAGAGCAAATTGTTAAGTTAATGAAATAAGTCACAAAGTGAACTAGAAAAATATAATATTATTGCAGCCTTGCTTTTTTCCCAGGACTGATTCAGATGAATCTTGGCAGCTTGGGATTTTCATATCAGAAAAGTCCATAAACAGTTATTTAATTTTCTATCAGTATTCTCTCTCATAAGACTTTCAGTAGAGATATATTTGAATCTTGTGCAGAAAAAAATCTAGCAAACAAGATATGTATAAGAAATAAAATGGGCATAATCAAAATTCTGTGGCCTGACACTAATAGAGAGTACTAAAATCCACTTATCACACAAGCCCTCCTAGATTTGGTATCTATGTATCAAAATAGTCGTTAGCTGCAACTCCATAGATATCTTTTTCTACCCAATCAATGGAAATGTCTAGAGAGAAAAAATGGCATATATTGGAGAGGCTGCAATTGCATTTCAGAGCCATAGAAAAAATCCATGACTTAAACATCAAACAATGAATCATCAGCTGAAATGCTTCTTTGTATTATCTGAAAATGTTAAAGTTGGAAGTACATCAAAAATCATAGACAGATGTCTAAGTGCCTTCTGAAGTGCATAGGGCTGCCTGAAAAACCTCTCTGAACCTGACTTAAAGGGAGGACTTGATCATAGAAAACAGGGTTGCAGAGGAGCACAGATGAAGAAAAGGATGGTATATATGAAGGTGTACATGAAGTAGGTGTTCATGAAATGGATTTCATTCCTGAAAGGTGCTTATCTAACAAATCCTTAAAATCTTCTATGGTAGAGGGTCCACCAACTTTGATTGACAACTTACTCCTGTGCTTCATCATCCTTATTACTAGGAAGCTTTTCCAGTGTTGAACAAAATATCTACTGCTGTAATTTAAAACACTTAAACTGGTTTTACTCATGGTAGGCATAGAGAGGAGTTATTCCCTTTATATTTTTATGGCTACGTCTTATGTATTTTAAAAGTCAATACACATCTCCCTAGTCTTCCTTCTCTAAATAAAAACAGCTCAATTTTTTTCTTTCTTCTAGTAAGTGTTGATTGTCTTTTACTAGCCCTGTTCTCTGAACTTTCTCTGGTTGATCCACATCCTTTCTGGATTGCCATGTGGAAAATTAAGTGACTTTACATACCAGACATGTAAAGAGGTGTTCTGGAAGAGATGGTAGATGGTAGATGGTAGTCTTTAATCTGAAAAAATGGAATGGTCCCAGATTCATGCATATGGAAAATTGAAATGCAGGCATAGGTGAAGCTGTGCTTAATCAGTCAAACCAACTGTCATTGCACTACATCAGAATCTGATGCCCCAGATAAGGTTGTCAGGCATTCCCAGATATATCAATTGCATTATGAATTCAATATATCTGGAGTCAGGTTCTGCTGCACTACACTTGTGAAGCTGAGACTTCTGTGCTTTAGAAGTTATGAAATGAAGTATGAAGTAGCTGTCATTTCTTTTGAACAGGCTGTTAGCATCAATCAGCTGGATTACTGTGCTTTGGTGCACTTGACTGAGGTAGCCATTCTAACAGACAGATATCCCAGGTGGGGTGATTGGTGATTTACCAGTTTTCCCTTTCACTTGATATTTTGCATGACACACACCTATTTTGAGTTCAACAGCATAAGGGTCTGCCGGAAAGAAAAAGCTTTATCTGATACCTCCTAGAAACACCTGTCATTTGCTTGTAAGTTTACATAAAAAAAAGCTCTCTTAATATGGTGTGTTTGAGAAATACCATTCAATCAAAAAACAATGTTTATTTGACAAGACAGAGGAGTTAGAACTGCATCTATTCATTTTTCTACATTAGAGTCTTTCACTGTATAAACAATGAAGTACATAAGATTAAAACGCTAAGGCAAACTTTACTAAATCATTGCTTTTCATGTAAAATAGCTATAAAAGGCAGTTAAACACATATTTTGCCCAAAAGAGAAGGAGGAAGGTCTAATGGCATTCAGTAGTCGCCATAACCTATGTGAAGGACATTTGGTGTGTATGATGCAAACTGAGGTGGAGAAAGGAGAAGTTGGAACTGAAGTTGGATGAAAGAATCAATCTAAATTCAGAAACATGGAGAATGGATTAGAAGACTGCTGGAAAGATGCTTTCTGTAAGCCAGGAAAATTCCTTTGTTTGTCTTCATCCCTTGTGTTTAAGAGGGTTCAGATGCTTATAAACCACCAGCAGCATCAAATATGCTGACACATAGCTTTTTCACAATTTCTTCTTCTACCTGATTTAAAAGAAGACGATTTAGCTTTTCTCTCTGGTCAGGAAGGTAACCTGAAGAATCAAGAAGATATGCTGTGAGCTAGTACCCACATATAATAATGTGGAATAAGTGGTGGAAGAACTTCATACAATCCAAAGACCGTTATATTTTTGTTACCATAAAGAGCAGGAAAAATGGCATTTAGTTGAATACTTTTGTTAGAACAATAAATGCAAAATGTCTAGGCAGGCTGAAGTGCACAGTTACAAAAGTCTTTTCTGTAACGGTAAGAAAGCTTAGATAGAGGGCCATTTGGCCAGAGGTCAGGATGTCTCAGCTTACATAAAAATGTGTAAGGATAGCTTATTTTCTTAGTTCAGCATTGCAGTACAAATAAATGACTAGGTGTGAAGGCATATCTTAATGGCTAAGCTAAGTCACCCAGGTCTAATAAAACTGAAGAATTTGCTCTCAGAAACAGATTGGTCTAGAAATGATGCAAGTCATGCAGTAGAAAGTCAGCTAGCTAAAGTGTGCCAAAAGCTAAATATCGAGGAGAGAATCAGCTGTCTCTGAGCTGATGGAGGGCCTGTGGCGGTCTGTGCTACTGACATACCAAGGGCTGTAAAACTAAGTTGACAATAAAACAATTATGAATGTTCAGCTGGACTTGAAATCTATAGAATGCCAAGGACATGAGCCAGCAAGGTGCCCTTGCGGCAAAGAAGGCTAAGGGTAATCTGGGCTGCATTAGACAAGTATTGCCACCAGGTCGAGCAAGGTGATTCAGAACTGATGAGGCCACACCTGGAGTACTGTGTCCAGTTCGGGGCTCCTTAGTACAAGAGAGACATAGACATACTGGATAGAGTCCAGCAAAGGGCCACAAAGATGATGAAGAGACTAGAGCATCTCTCCTGTGAGGAAAAGCTGAGAGAGCTGGGACTGTTCAGCCTGGAGAAGTGAAGGCTCAGGGGGATCTTATCGATGTCTATAAATACCTGCAGGGAGGGTGCAAAAAGGATGGAGCCAGACTCTTTTCAGTGGTGCCCAGTGACTGGACAAAGGGCAGTGGGTACAAACCGAAACACGGGAGGTTCCCTCTGAACATCAGGAAACACATTTTTACTGTGAGGGTGACTGAGCACTGGCACAGGTTTGCCAGGGAGGTTATGAGGTTTCCATCTTTGGAGATATCCAGAAACCACTTGGACTAGGTCTTGGGCAACCAGGTCTAGGTGACCCTGCTTGAGCAGGGATGTTTGACAGGATGATCTCCAGAGGTCCCTTCCAACCTCAACCATTCTGTGATTCTGTGATACTCAGAAAGTAAGACATTTCCTATGGCGCTAAACATGAGAATGAGAGAAGGTAAAATCTGGTCGTAAGTACAGCTCCATGTCCAGGGAAAAGAAGATTCTACCCTGGGTCATACCATTATTGAACTATTCAAACATAAAGAAAATTGGCAATAATGCAAAAAATAAAGGAAGCAGTTCCATGAAGTGCTGGCAGTGTAAAAATCCTGTTTATAAAAAGGATTGTTATAATAAAAGACTGGTGAGCAGAGAGCATCACACATGTCCAAAGAAAATCTCTTTCCTGGACTGAAAAACTACCTAGTTAAATGGGTAGGAGTGCAAGGAGATCATTAGGTCTGCAGCTGAATAACAGTATTTAGTTTTTGAAATGCTAAAAGGAAGTGGCAAACTCCTAGGGAAACTCTTGGAAAAGGCATTCTAAAAAAAATGTGGGAAGGGGTGTGTTCAGAGCAGAACTGCTCTAAATCAAGTTCATGATCCAGGAGCATGCAATCATCCAAAAATGGAATATGACTACTCTAAAATCCAAGAAAGAGGTTTTGGTCATGGAAAAACTGACCTGCATTTTAACATGGCTAATAACTTCAGAGTCAGTCCTGTGGCAAGTATCTGCAAATTTGGTCTACTGAAGTTGCTTTTTGAAAATCTGGCACAAGTTGAAGAGATGGTTTGTAGGCAATTGGCTTTCAGGAGCTACTCCAGGGGGAAGTCATTAGAACCTCTACATTCTGTAAGTTTTCTGCAGTTAAAGAAAAAAGGGATCAAGATGTAGAAGTGATGAAACAGTGAGAAGTCATAGTTCTCTGGCTGAATGTTTGAAAAACAACAGATAGGAGAAAAAATACGTTTATAGAATATAGATTTTGGAAAAACCTATACATCTATTGAACACTGGTAGAGAGGAAAATAGGGAGGAGAGGATGAAGGTAGAGTTCTAAAGATCTGTAGGAAATTGGTTTTTGTGAAAGCCATATGATTAAATGAGGGAGGGACAGCAAAACCATCAGGATTTCTGTTTTGGAATTATAGTTTTGACTCAAGGATCTATGTCAACGCTTCTGGTACAACATAAAATTGATACTGGATATCCCAACTCATTAAACAAACTCATGATTTTATTGGTAGGAATGAGGAATTCTAATTCACTTAAGAAAATACCATGAACAGTCCAGCAAGGTTTTAGTCCATAGTTCTGGTTAAGAAAAAGGACAGGAGCACCAAACTCTGCACAGAATTAAATGAAGTCATTTTAAACACTTCCTGACTGTAAAATAGATGATACCCTGGAGGAAGTAGCAGGTCATCCTGATGTCTGACACACAATGTTAAAATTGAACATCGGGAAGTATGAGAGGACATCAAAGATGTTCGACAACAATTGTTTTCATAGCAGATAGCTTAGAGATGAATTTGGGGCTGTAGACCTGTCTGATCTGAGGCTACTTTGTAGTAGTACTCTGTGGTGGACTGTTGGCCTCTTCCAGATCTACTAACATTGATAGGTCTGAAGGGGGTAGGTCTGACTTATCTGATCTCCCGTGTATGCACAATTTTATTGAAAGCCCCTCAGAAATCAGTGGAATGTCCTTTGACTCAACACAGCACAGATCACTAACACCAGTACTTCAGTGCTAAAAGTGGAAGGGTTAATCCACATGCCATGTTTCCCCAAGATGTTTATCCTAGAACAGTATAAAGCTTTTAAAGAAAAGCTGGTGTATTTGTAGATTGGCAGTGTGTGGAGTTGAAAGCTGACAACATGAACTAGAATACAAAAAAATAAAATTGGGTTCAGAGTCAGGAGGAAGAAGGAAGATACTTTTGCTAACAGACATTTAATGCTGCATGGAGCACAGCTCTCCATAAGCTTACAGAATTTCACAGCTCTCCCTTTAAAGAAGGTTTGGACATTTTAAGTTTTTTTCTTTTTCTTTTTTTTGGCAGTTTTGTTATTATTCCTACACTGCTACATGGACTGAGCAAATCACTGCAGCAACCGACCTGATGTTATGTAGCATTTTTAGGTTTGAGGTCTGTGCCCACGGTTTCTGTTCTCAACTAGCTGTGTTTTAAAAACCTTTTCATGTTAGGCAGTGCAAGTGCTGTTAATTTTGGGGAAGGTCTTGGTGCAGGAATATAAATTATTAAACAATAAAATGACTTGCAACTTTAAAAATGTAAATTCCCATGAGGAGCACTGAACCAGACTGATGAATTCCGAGAGATGATTAATGATTAGAAATGAACTCCTCAGTCATCAGTTGTGTGGGAAGAGCCTTGTGAGTGGAGTCCCTGTAGCAAATCCTTAGAATTTTGCAGGGCGATTTGCCAAATGGTTAAAGAAACTGTGATGGTGCTCTTCCAGTCAAAAGCGAGTGTAGGCACAAATGTGGTAACTCTGATGCCTTCTTTAAGGCTTCAGTAGAAAAGAAAGGAATTCGTTGCTCAAGGACATGAGCATACTCAGCATGAGAGTTGTCTCTTGAGAGTTGTCTCTTGGTTTTTATCCATATTTTGCAGAGGTGCAAGCGGTGCTGGCCTTTTTGCTAAGACACTGATTGCAAGGCTGCCAGAACAGACTGCAGTAATAAAAGTTCTGCAGAAGTAAAAATACATGTATATTCCAAGTCTGCTATTATGTAGATGCTTCTATACTGCTGTTTGTGGAGCTTTAATTTGCTAAAAGCAGCTAATATAGCGAGTTCTCATCTTTTCATATTGGTTTAGTTTCTGATGTTAAAATACATGAAATTGATTTATGCTTTTACCCAGCTTTTCCCTGCCTCCAATAATCCTTTGTTTGTTTGTTTGTTTTCTTTTCATGTTGTTCATGGCCCTGCCTTGTTTCTCTTCCTTCTTTATGTGCCACTTACATGTTGTGATTTCCTTGGAATCTAGGGAAAACCAATCAGCATTCACAGTCACCCCTAGACCCGTCTGTTAGAAAGCGTGTTGATGAAGAATAGCTGATGAATTCCCAGCACCAGATGTTCTGTCCAACTGCTAACAGGTCGATGAGAACTGTGCAAAAGTATATTGCTCAGTCATCTCCATGATCTAACAACATCCAGTTCATCCGCAGGTGCCCTCTGCCTCAGTAGCATTATATTAAATTCTGTGCACTGTATTGTAAAGGTAACTAATTTATTTTGTATCAGGCTCTGGGAAAAATAGCTGCTTTTGTCAGTAAATCAGTCTACTACTAGCTTTTGAAAGAAAATGACTAGAAATAAATGAGTTTATTTGCTGCTGTTTAGATTACCATCTTTCAGATAATCCAGAAATTTTAAGAGCTGTTTTCAGTCTAACTTAAGTTCTTCCCCTGCACAATTGTTAAAAAACCCCACCAAAACAACAACAACAACAAAACAGAAACGCAGAGATGCACGGTTATGCTTTCATTACTTTTATTATTTCTCAAAATACAGTCACAAGTTGTTAATCTCTTGATTGTGAAATTTCATAGTTCAGGAATTCAGAAAGTTATGCTTTTGGAAGATCAGATAGTTAGCAGAATGTCAAGCTGGGACAAAATTTATCTGCAGTGCAGTACTTTGGTAGAGTGATATGATACTGCCTTGTTCTACGCAATATTACAAAAGGGAAAACAGTGGTGTTAAATCCATGCTTGACTGGCATGCGCACAAGTGATTCCCACTGCTGGCAATCTGAGGCACTTTAGATTCCAACCTTTGTGATGCAGAATGGAGGATGGAGTGAAGATCCCCAGGTCAGTCCTGGTATCAACATGGTGTCTTCTCAAACATGAACTATGTTAACCAGTTTATTTCTTCTTAGCTCCCTTAGGTCCCATAGCTGATGTTATCTCTCTTGTATCATTAAAGACGGGAGCTACCTTGCTCTCCACTGATGTGCCTGGTACCTTGGACCTAGGTAGTGCAACGTCTTCTTGGTCCTGCAAATCAGTGTGGGGAAAGCAGAGGGAGCTGCAGGAATCTAGAATTGTAGCTGGGAAGCTCACTGGTTCTAATGGGATGTGTACTCCTACAGGTGTGGAAAGAAAGGCTGCTGTGAGGTCTGACAGAAGACATTATAGCCTCAACAGTAAGCTGTTTCTGCTGAGAATGGCCACAATTAAAACATCCCTATTGCAGGCAATCTAAAAAAAAAATATGACCCTACATTGTCTTTTCTTTGAGAACAGCTGAAAAAAATCTAAAATTAATTCTGCTTCTGCATGCAAGAGGCCAGATTAAATTTTTCATCAAAGATATGTGGCTCCTCCAGAGCCACATTTTTCTCTTTCATGCTTCCTCTCCTGTTTATCATGATGTAAAGACTTTCCAGAGATCCAGATCCAGAGATTTGATGGGAACACAATGAAATTCAATTCTTCTTTGTTCTTCTGAGGACTCAGTCTGTTTTAATTTGATTTGCCCACTAATCTCCTAGATTAGTAGAACACAAGGTACCTGTATGAAGGGACACACTGCTTCTTCCTGCTGAAATAGGATTTTAGTACTCTGTTTATTACAGGGCTTACTGTGATATCCTTTTTATTTCTTTTAATAGGTCTGTTCAGATACACAGAACTACTAGGGGTACCATAATCTGTCAACTAAGCACCGCCAAAATAATCCAATGAAATCTTGGGTTGGAAGTCTAATTTTATGATTGGTTACATTGGTACAATTACACAGATAAAGTTTTCATCAACTGCAGTGGGAGCTGCATCTATGAGAGTGGATCCGAACCATTTCCAACTTGGGGGCTGTGAATACTGCTTGGAAATATGAGCCATATTATCCTTTTTGGCTGGCATAAATCTGGTGAAGTATGAGCTGCACTTGGCCAGCATGCGGATCACTGTTGACACAGACATCTCCTTGTTGGTCATCAGGGTTAACAGCAAAAGAAATGCTCTGCCTAGTCCTGTTCCTCACTGTGTGTTTCTTCAAGTACTTTTTGTTGATGCTGTCTTTCTATTAGCCCAGTCTGCAATGGTGTGGTTACAGCAGCTCTGGCTGATGGTTGTTCTTCAGTTCAAACACTAAATACAAGAGGCTTCTATGTAATTAAGCCTTTCAGCTCTGCAATGAACATTAAGACTGTAGAACAGTACTTGACATTGATGGTTCGTATACAGAACTGTATATGAGATTCAGCTCTTCTGCCTCATTTAATGCATTCTCAGGGCAGGGTTAAAGATATTCCTCCCAAACAATCAGTTTAAAATGCACTGCCCTGTCTTGCTCTTAAAGCCTTTACAGACATCTTCACAGTAACATGATGCACTTACTGCAAATGAATTCACAAACACCACAATGAAAACATAAGGTTTTCTTCTCTGCTTCCTAGAATTGGTATCAATTAGATCAGAAGCTCTTTTTACAAGATGAGAGAGAGAGGCGTTTGGATGTTTGCAGTGTTGAATGCCTGTTGTTAATAGCTTTAGAAAGAGCTGAGGTATCTAGATACATATCTTATTTGCCAGTATTGACCTAGAGGAAAGAGCAGGCTTTAATTCTTAGAAATAATAGACAAAAAGCACGCTAAAACAATGTGATAGAAAAATCCCTGAGCTGTTGCTTGGTGGTTTTTAGAGAAAGAACTTGGTTGAAGTCGAGAACTATTTCTGAGGCATTTTTCTTCATGGAGTATAATGTGTGTCCTCATTCAGGCACTTTATCAGCTCCAGTTGTCTTGGTGTGGTTAGGGTCATAGATGGGGTTTTCTTTGTTAGTGACAGTGTGACTGACTTCTGTATTCTGTTTCCAGGCTGAGTTTCACATTCTGCGAGAAAGCAGCCTGTCAATCAGACTGTCCCTCATCCAGGGCCAGGGCTGTCACTCAGTCCAGACCAGCCACCAAGCTCTTGAACAGGGATGTGGTGTAGAGAATCTTTGCTGTGTGCTGTCCTCCCCAGAAAGCAGCTTCACAGAAAGCACAGAGATGTGTTAGTGTTGAACACCGTTAAATCCTCATCTAGAGATGCGGCTGTGGTGAAATTGAGCAGTGTTTCTATTTTTGCTGCATTCCACCCCATGCACCTTACTTCATAGCAAAGAAGGGTTGGGTAGCTTAAATGTGGGAAGATGAATATGAGTGCTATTG
Organism: Astur gentilis; assembly: GCF_929443795.1. NCBI lineage: Eukaryota > Metazoa > Chordata > Aves > Accipitriformes > Accipitridae > Astur > Astur gentilis. The sequence goes on from NC_064898.1 coordinate 19,001,821, forward strand.
ATTTTTGGAGCAGGTGAATTGCACTGTTGACAATATTTTACTATTAGTGATAGCATATTTTCTGCCTTGGAGATCAGCTGTGGATAACATTCCTTTGTTTTGTAGGTGGTTTTAGCACTGGTTCCCGTGTACTTCAATTGCCTTGAAGAAATCTGCTCTACTGAGTTATATATATAAATTGGGATAGTTGACTGAACATTGCATTTTTCCTGTCATAACAGTATATTAGGAGGAGAGTTGTCCTATGAATTTTGCTGAGCACAATGCATCTGCGTGTGTAAAGGCATCCTGCGTGAGGTTGTTTTGTTCTCTTTCCTCTGGGTTCACTTTTATATTCTTAGTTCCTTCCCAAGAGTGTGTTTGTTCAATTTGTGCTATATTTCTCTTTTACCTTTTTTTTTTTTTTATATTATCAGGTTCTTTGCTAGGGGTAGGTCACTCATCTGTGATCTGGCTAATAGCATTCTACTATTTGTTTTTATTTGAATGAGGTAGTTTTCATCCCCTGGAAGCTGCCAGTGACTGTAGCTAGATTTCTTTTAGATATAAATTTCCTGCATTATTTGTTTCCTTATAGCGTTGCCCTACTTTTTTCTAATATTAGACTTTATGATTAATCGGATTTTTATTATTACTATTATTATTATTATTATTATTATTATTATTATTATTAATTTTTCTTCTTTGTTTTCCAGAAGATTTAATGATTCTAGGAACTCATGCTTTCTTACTAGCTCTTCTGGTCAAGCGCTTTCTCTTTAAAACCTCATTGCTGTTGTGTTCTTCCTTTAATTTCTTTTTTGGCTTATCAGTCCAGAATAATCTAGACATATTTCCTCATAACTGGGCTATCTGTTTTGTAAAGAAAGGGATTTATTTTAATTACTCCATGTTCCTAAGTAAGTATTCATCCTTTTTTGCATTTCTTTGGGGCAACAAAATTGCCATCTCCTGTATTGTCCTGAAACACTTTTTCCTGTATAGGTTTGTTATTTCAGTGTCAAGGAGGGTTGCAGGACAGAAGATAATACTTCAGGGTTCTCTGATGTTCTCCTGAGATTTGGGTTTCATGTACATAAAATATTGGTGCAGTTGTGAATTCATTTTTACTTTGTTCTGCTTTTTTTCTTGATTTGATGGTGTGCTTGGTGATTTGGAGTAAGAGGATGGATACTCAAATTTGAAACAAGCATCACACAAGCCTAAAAATGTTAATGCAAGCACATTGTTTCTTCAGCCTTAACTTTCTTCTTCAAGGAGCAATGCTAACAGCTGATTTGTGATGCTACAGTCTCTCTGAGCTGAAGAAAACACATATTAATAGTGCAGACATGCGCTAGATTGTGCATCAGCAGGGGCTGACGTGGATCAATAGTTCCCTACCTTTCTGCATTGCTTAGATGTTTCTGACGTGAAAACACACAGAAAATGCATGGACTACTGTGGTTCAGCAGAAGTTGGGGACACATTCCCTGCACATCTGTTCTGAACATGTGTGTGCTTCAAAATCTGGGCAGCAGTTTGGGGCCATCTCTGCTTTGGATCCTGTGTGTATGTGAGTTACTGAAGTGGTTGTGAAAGGCTTTCAAGGTGTGTAGGTGTGATTTGGGAGTTCTCTTACTAATAAATTTGAGAGCTTGCTCTTGAAAAGCAACTGTTGACAATGAAACTTTAGTTTTGTGGCTTTTGCTTTTGAAGCATAGCTCTAAACTTTCATCCTTAAGTATTCTCAGAAAAATAGTTGTTAAAAAACTGCATGAGGATGGAATCAAACTCTTCCAGGTGTCTGTGACTGATGTTATTGTTAGTATTATTTAACTTAAACTTTTAAATCTGCCTGAGTGGCCTTTTCAGAATAGCCATTTCTCCTTGTCATCATTAGAAATTAGTCTCTTGCTATTGCTAAGGAATGGGGTAAGGTTTGTTGGGATCTTTTTGCTCATTGTTTGAGGGTAAAGGTAATGAAAGAGTAAAAAGGCAGGGAGCCAGAAATATTTATTGTCTGAAACCAGTATCTTTCCTGAAATAATAGTTTCAATAAAGCTGTCTTTTCTCATTTCCAGAATTCAATTTAAATAATACTACTACGGATAAAGCTGTTCATCTGGAGATTAGGCCTGTTGTCTGAGAAATTCAGGTCCATACAAGTTCAGTGCCTGAATTAGAGTATGCATTTCCCATCTCCCAGGTGAGTACTTTAATTTCATGGAAATGCTTCATAACTGAAAACACTGGTCTTGTATGGCACTTTTTAATTTCAGCTTCCAAAGAACTTCTCAATGCCAGACAAATTTAACAATTCCTGTTGTTTTGGGAGAGACAATTGAAGTACCAAGCAGACAGCATGCCTTGCTACACTTGTGCAGGACGTAGGACTAGAGCCAATGTCTCTTAGATATCCACTTGTCTCCCTAAATACCTTTGATTTTCTCACAGTTATTTCTATACACAGTAATAATAACAGGCTCTTCAGCAGAAATCGTCTCACTTATTCACTGTTATTATTTATGAACAGGAATGTTTGTAGGCATATCTTTCTTTGGATGATTTCTATTACCTCTCATGGCAAGAAGGATGCTTGATATGAAGATAAAATGTATGTATGGAAGGCAAGGTCCCTGGGATCTAGTTCTGACTGATGTACTTCAGTTTTGTCTGAGCAGTTATTCCTGTGCCTTAGTTTCAGCAGTTCTGAAGAATAAACTGTAAACAAGTTCTGGCTCAATCAGTGCTGTGGGGCTGAAAACAAAATAACTCTATAATGTGAAAAAGTGCTCTCATGAAGAAATTACTATCACAGAGCAAACAATGCCAGCGTTCTGTTCCTAGACTTGTTGTGAGACGTTGGGAAACTCAGATGTAATTACTACCCTGCCTCAAAGGGATAACTATGTGAGGATAAATATATTAAGACTTCAATGATCTGTGATGGTAGAAATGGTTGGCCATGGAAAGCCTACATGGAATTTGATACTAACCTTTTGTCAGCTCTTGAATTTGATTAAACAGATACCATTTTGCTTAGCATAAAAGTCCCAATTCTAATGTATTTTTCCCTTAAAAAGAAAAAAAGACACTGTACCTCATATTTATAGATTAAATCTGAAAAAACTGTTCAAAGTAGCTTGGATATTTAAATGTGAAAATATGCCTTTTTTAATTAGGTTTTTTTTTCAGTTGCATTCTTTGGAACTGACTCATAGATGTATTCTTAATGCTTGAGTTTGGCAATCTTCTACTAGCTGAATTGTCATCCAAAGGTAAAATCAAAATAATATTATAACTCTTAAACCAGGAAAAGAACATTTTATACAACAAAACAAGGTTAAAACTGATCTCTTGCTAAATGGGATAGAAAGAGAGTTGGATGTCACTCTTTTCTGAAATTTCTTGGCGGAGTTTGAAACCACTTTTTGATGTGTTCATAAGTTAACTACTGTGGAATTAGTCCCTGGTGCAAAGCTAGACTATTTCAATATGTGGTAAGAATAGAGAGAATTCATTTTCTTAACCTCATTTATCTCAGCAGTACCCTGGTCTGAGATGCATCCTGAGGATGGCTCTCTGATTTAAATAATTACTTACTAATATGTTTGAATTAACAAGAAAAACTGAGCAGCTACTGAATTTCTGGATGCAATAGGCTGAATGCTAGTTTTAACTCTGAAGTTCGGGTTATAACATGCTCTCCTGAAAGTCAGAGTTCCCCTTTTGGTGGCTGATTTTACTATTTGGGATATGTAGACTCTTATTCTCCTTGATTGGGGGATATTCTTGGAGAAATAATGCAAGAAACTATCTGGGTGTGACAAAGGACAGACATGGCAGAGTTTCCAATTTCCTCCTCTAGCAGCCACACTTCCAGTTGCTAGATGTGCTTCTGCTGTTGAGGTTTTGTATGAAGTACCTCAGCACCCTCAGAGCTGTCACCTTTCTTCAGAGCAGTAACAGACCCCAAGGCAGAACTTTGGTTATTCCCCTCAGTCTGAGAGAAGGAAGTTATTATTAGGGAAAATATCTTTACTGAAAGGGTTGTCAGGCATTGGAACAGGCTGCCCAGGGAAGTGGTTGAGTTACCATTCCTGGAGGTATTCAAAAAGCGTGTAAACAAGGCACTTCAGGACATGGTGTAGTGGGCATGGTTGACGGTAGGACTTGATGATCTTAAAGGTCTTTTCCAACCTAAACGAGTCTATGATTCTATTACCTGAACTGATACAAACCTGTGTCCATAGATTCACAACACTGGGATCATTCCTAGATGTCTGAAACCCATTAAGTGCAAAGGTCATGTGTGCACGTACTGCAAAATCAAAAGTGCATCAGAACAAGATGGCTTATTGCTCTATCGAATAATGTTCAGCTGCTGTTTCAAAATTACACTATTGTATCTATTAAAGATCTTCTGTAAGTATTTTAGAGGAACATAAACATCCTCCCTACATTGTGTTTGTTCGTTTAGAATAACTAAATGAAAGTACATGTCTGAATCATGGTTCATACTGATATGTTTGGAAATTTATTTCTCAGCTGAAAGCAATAATGAAGTCTATGCACGACCTAAATCCTGATTAAGCCCAGTGGCACCAGACAGAAACAACCCTCTTCATTTCGGCTTTGTCAGTCTACAGGTACTTGACTGATTTATGCTATGGCAACTGAGGACAGAATTTGGCCATTTACCTAAGAAAAATGGAACTTCTTTTTAGAGTGTATACATAATCATATTTTAGGGCAATGGACTAGAGGAATAACAGACTAACAACGGTGCACTGAAAGCAGCTGAGATTGTGGAGCTTGGACACCTGGAATGCTTTCATTGAATTTCTCTCCCTTGCAGTAAGAGAGTCCAGCAATAAGACTAAAACCACAGAACAGTGTCTCTTGGTATTTCCCTTCATTGTTATTTCAGCCCCATGTTATGGACACACAAATAGTTCCAAGGGGAATTATTATTGTTATAATTAATATTATCTACCAAATTAATATTTTTAGAACGCTAAGCACAGTAGGGATAACTGGGTGACTGCTCAGCTTGAAGGTAATATATGCAACTATATGAACTTGGCAATGCTGAATGTAGGTGATGTCCCCTGATCTTACAGCTGGGTCTTGTAATATGTCTACTTCATATAACATCTGTTTTCTATTATATTGAGTGTATTTTAGCTACCTAACTCTTTCTACTGTTTCCAGTTGTAAAAGTGTTACTTTTACAAATAAAACAGTTTCAATAGGCATGTCTCTACTAAGCAATGAATCTTGATCTCTAGGGAACTGGAAACGAGCCTTACCAACACTGACAAAGTTTGAATAACAGTGCTCTGTCTGTTTGCAGAGTGCTGAAGATAATTGCTTCCCTTCTTTGGACAAGGATAGCTTTCTTTAGTCCTAGACCTCTTGCTCTGCTCTCTTCTGCACCTGCTGTGTTTTCCTCCCACTTACCACTTCAACACTGACCTTGATTTATAGCAGTGTGACCCAGTGACCCTTCTGCAAAGGACAGGGAAGTCCTGTCCTTTGAAGGATATTCCAGTCGTTGTTACATAGCATAACTAGTCAATGTTGCAAGGAAGTGAAATTGGGACCAAATATTAATGTGTAAATATATAGTTTTTCACACATTCAGTCCAAGTATTAGGCACTGGTGGTATCTTTTCAGGATACCTTTCTCATGTCACTGGGTGAGTTCTTCATCCATAGAGGGCAGTGACACTTTTGTCAATTTTAAGTTTTAGCCAGAATGTTAATGGTTTTATGAAGAGAGCTTATGGCGTCCTCTGAAGAAGCCTAACACATCCCATGTTGTTTGTAATTTTTGTACCAAGTGTATAGAGCAAGCAAGCAAGCCTCCTAGTAATTCTAGTGATTTCTAACCTGCCTGTGTATGGACAAACATTGTAGAAATGATCTGTCTTTATAAATAGATTTGCACATAGGGGGAGCAGAATAAGGCTCTCAAAACTTGAATAATATGACAGAAATCCATTTAAATAGAAACATACCCTCTGTTGCTGTTAGTCTGCTGAACAGTCTGGTATCTTTCCTCAGTCATTAAGTCATCTTTTAACAAGGTGATGAAGGACTTTGATGTTACTGCCTTTTCTTGGCAGCTTAACTACCCAAGAAAACTGAAGAAAGTTAATTGCAAGCTCATCCAAAGTAGAGATGCAACAGAAGTAAACTCACTTCACAAATTTTATAACTTTGACTATTTCCAGTATCATTTGTTGCCTGCATACTGGAATTACTGGGCTAAGGCTCTGTGTCCCATGCTAGGAAGAGGACTGTATAAGATCAGTGAAATGCACTCCTACTGACTTTTAAAATGTATAATTTTAACATATGTTTGTTTGGAATCTGCATTTGTACACTATGAAGAGGGATGTACTCTGCATATCCCACATGGTAGACAATTTAAACTCTATCTATTTAAAACAAATAATAAAGAAAAAAAGATTTACAACTGTTGACCAAAATTCTTATGGCTGTCTTGGAAATTCCTGCTCTCCTGGGGTTACAGTGGAGGGAAAGCAGACACGGGCAGTGTGTCTGCTACAGACTGCTTTTACACTGCAAGTCTTTCCAGCAGCAACAGATGCTTACTGTGCAAATAACACCCACAACAATGGGAAGCCTTCTCTGTTTGAGGTCTCTCAGCAGCTCCACAACCCATTTAAATTCTCAGGTCCAGTCCAGGTCCTTATAGACTGAGGGGGTGGCCTCCTCTGTTTGGTGCAAGCTGGGCATCACCCTTTTTCCCATGGTATGGCAAGTTAGTTTCTCATTTGCAAACATGCAAGGAGTTATATTTCAAGGAAAAGGCATCAAGGATGAAAAAGATACCATTTATGCTGGGATTGATCCTTGTCTATTTTGGACGCTGAGCATCTTTCACATTTTAAGGTAGTAAAAGGAGTGTCAGAGGGGAAACAAGTAGCAGGCTGAGAAGAGGTGAGGAGGTGAGGTAGATAAATATGTATGTATTAATATGTATTTTATCTTGCTATAGAATTCACATCTGTGGTGTATCATAGTGGAATACAGCTCATGGACAGCCTTGTTTTCTTCAAGTCTCATACGGCCTAGGGCAGTATTGTTATTACTTTGCTATGCAGGAATCACAGCCATAAATCACCATCAAAACAAAAATGGATAAGCAGACATGCTTTGGGAGGTGAGCTGTTTAACACTGGGGCCCTTTTTAAACTTGTCTTCTCTGACTTAATTAAAACAGCTACTACAGAGCTATTCTATTTGCCCTAAACTTCATTTTCCATGACACTGAATGCATGACTACCATGATATGCGCTGACATCCCAGAGAGTGAACTAAGAATATCCTATGCAAAAAGCATTAAATAATTACAGCTAGAATTAAGGAACCAGTGTTTCCAAGTTGGTACTAGAACTAATCTCTGTCTTTGGTGATTCTGGCCCCACAGAGAGTGATCTGCAGTATGCACGAGAGGTGAAATTAGAATTCTGTAAAGATTTGGGGGAGAGCATGGATCTTAGCAGGCTAAGTACTTCCATGAATTCAGCTGTACTACTTAGTTCCTATTCTATTTTAGATCTCAGATATTTGGGTTGGATCCAGCTTATTTAAACTGGAACTGTATCAACAGCTATCCTTTTATTTCCACACTTGATTAGTGGTACCACAGTTAAAAAAGATTGTTTCCTCATGTCACGGCCAGCAAAGTTTATGAAAACCTCACAGATGAAATGTTCTGTTGTGCATCTGTCAAAATCCATGGTGTTCTGAGTTGCAACAAGGACTCGCTTTGGTCAATGAAAGAAAAGACGACGAAAAATAGACCATTAATCATTATTAGTTTTATACAGTCTTTTCTTAAATTCAAGATTGAGTGCCAATCCCATGTCTTCAAGGAGGCACAAATTACTTATATGATTTTATGTTGGATTTATTCTTTCTGATATGCTTATGAAGCTGCTCACTGAAAGATGCCATTGGAATAAGAACTTTAAAAGGATAAGTGACTGGGTGGCCACTGGATATCACCACCCCGTTAATATAATTATAGGCATTTTTACTCCATTTACAAACTTGCATTATATTTTACATCCCAGGTCAAAAATTGTTTATGTACTTTACAGATAAACCTTCTAAACTTTAGTTTGTCTAAATTAACTGTACCTCAAAAAGGCAGCAAGATAGTCTACTTGTCCTAAATTCTAATTCTCTGTAATAATTTTATATTTTTAATGGAACAGCCCAGGAAAAGACTGGAAAAATCTGAAGAGCTCATGTTACCAGTCACACAGATGGGCTCAGAATATTATGCAGACAAATTACATGCTGCCTGCTCAGGTCAACAGATTGCCCATTAACGATAGATAATCAGATAATGATTTAGGATGCATTTGTGGGCAGAGCAGAAGTTCTGGCCAAAGGTGTTCGCACTGAGTTGGAATAATACCAGTGGATGATAGTTTATCATCTAGAGCCCATAGAACTGAACTGCAGCTAGCTAGTTGGATATACAACCTCAACCTACCATGCCAGAAATGGGCAGCTGTACAAAAGCCACTGCTGAATTATACTCTGAGGATGCTTTGTGTTGGCTCTTTTCCACAGTGAGAATTGTGAAGGGCATGCAGTAAGTGTGCCACATCACCATAAAGTCAGATTTGTACTTACCACTTCTTACTTTGACCTCTTTTTCTGCAAACTAGATATTAGCACTCATGCTGATGATGCTTGCCTTTCCAATCCAGGTGGCTAATACTTGGTTATTTGATGTTAGAGCCAAATAAAATATTGCCTTTTAAACACAGAAGGCACAAAACAAGGGAGCATACCACTATCTAGCCTTAAAATCCAGCTCCAGTTCTTACTCCAGCTCCTGACTTTAATCTGTGTTCTTGATATATAGCACTTGAGAAGGTGGTTAGTAGGTTGCATTGAGCTAAGTAATGAACTCAATAAAGAAATTCTCTTTGGCTCACTTACTTTATATTAGCAAATATCTTTATTTCTGTTTGCTTATTTCATTAAGTGTTATCTGAACTGACAAACAGAGGTACGGTATTTTATGTTGTGTATTTCTAATGCTTGTAAGACCTTTGCACTAAGTGTCCTGATTTATGCATTACTGTCTAATATGAATAGTTATTAAAGTCCTTTTCTGTGGTGAAACTGATTTAGGTAAGTCATCATCCCGGAATGCTTCACACTGACAGTTTTGCTACCATCGTGGTATTAGCTGTTGCTGGCACCATGTATTTAAAAAGACTCTTCAAAATGAATTCTGAAGATGTTCCCCAAGCATGTACTCTGTACTGGGGACAAAAGATGGCTTTGAAACTGCATTTCCTTTTGGCAAGCTCTCTTGAAAAGGTAATAGGAAACTGCTAGAAATATATATTTTTTTTTACGCTATGAGAGTAATGGGATGTATATTTGGGGTCTTTGAAAAGGAGTTGCGATCTGCAATAGGAATGCTGCAGCACTGAACTATGCCAGGATTGGTAATGGATCTGTGGATGCTTTCTTCCATTTACTAATGACACTAAAATATCTGGTCAGTTTGGTCTTCTAAGACTTTTGTTCTTCATACAAAATAACTAATAGTCAGGAATTCCAAAATTTCAAAGAGATTCAGACATTATTTTATTATTTGCACAGCAATAATGCTTACGAGCCTCTGATTAGATCAGGATGCCTGTGAGCTTGGTACTATACTTTCTTCTTCCCTGACAACCTAAGTAAGAACAAAAATAGAAAAATATTGCCCCTTTATACAGTACCATTGGCATAACCTGAAATATTTTACAATATTTTATATGCAAAAACATTTTAAAACCCCTAAAAATCAAACAGACATTACTATCATAGTCTGGCTGGGAGAATTAAAACAATGAAATAAAGAATGAAAGTAAAAAAAGACTTGCTGGCAGCCAGGGGCTTGTGACTATCCCATGTAAAGATTCACTTGTCTAGACCTACTCTGGGTGTCTGGATCCTCTAAACATCGAATGTAATTTAGATAAGAGATCTGAACAAACACAACTTGTTTTGTTTCTAAGGCTGTATTCAGATTCTCAGCAGGAGCTCTGACTTACTATGCCTGGACTGCTTCTTGCAGGCAAGCTAACTTGTTTTCTGTACACTCAGTGGTAGAGTGCAATGTAGATGTGATGCCGAGACCACAGGAATCCTTGCCACAAAATTTGTGCCAAGATTCTTGAAAGTTCGGTTGTACAATTAAAAATTATTGTTTCTGTTGTGGTTTCTACCTGCCTGCTGAAGGGTGGTGATGGACTTGATAACCAGTGTTAGATGTCTGCAAATGAGAAGTAAATTGCCTTAGTTTTATGACTAATAAGCAATGAACTGTTACGCTGCAAGAATAAAATCACTTTTGTGTATGTAGGCTTACGCAAGCTATTCTTTTTGCACATCCTATTTTTTTCAATATATACAATATGTTTAAGCAGAGCACAATATAAGTGCTTATTTTTCAAAGTAGCACCTGTCCTCATTTTTTTAAAAGTATTGATCCTTTTTTTTTTTTTTAATATTAAATATAAAGGTAATAATTGCAGAGCTCCTTCTAAAGCGTGAGACAAATCAGAAAATCTGTAAGAAAGCCAGGTATGATACTTAGCCAGGAGACGCTCTTGGTAGCTTTGGGACTGGGAATTTATGACACTAAACAGTCTCACATGAATTGTTTCTCTAAAGAAATTCTATCTCTGAGAACAAGACAGACAGAAGACGACATTTAAGCTGACCTTCCAAGAAAACAAATTTTGTTTTTATTATTTTAACAAGAGCTACAGATGTTTATCTGGGCATCTGCTAAATTTACCCTGATTTTGACGTTTGATACAACAACTGAATGCTCAGTACATTAATATGAATTATTAATAGGTTTATAAAAATAAAAAGGAAGTTTTGACCCATCCTGGGTGGTCAAAGGCTGTAAACCCCTGACCTATGCTTCATCAGATTGTGAATCCAAGAAAGCATTATTGTAAAGTTAAAGGCATTGCCTCAGTTACTCATTTCATATTGGTGTAAAATTTGCAAATTGTGGCACCTTTCAAAAGCTGCATAAAAGCTAATAGGTGGCCTGGAGAATCATGCAGATGCTTGTATACATGAGTCATTCTGGGTCGTAGTAACTGAGACTATGAATAAATGAATGTTAACCATTTTTTTCCAAAATCTGCCTGTTTAGAAAGGAAGAAGCCCTTCAGCCCTTATTGCAATCACAGCATTCCAGTCACCTTATAAATAAAATACCAATCTAAAATTGGGTTAAAACACTGTAAAGCTTCCCACATTTTTATATAAAGCCATGCATTAGCTAGATGCATTTAGTTCTGCAACCCTGTGAATTGTTTTATCCACAGCAAACATATTAATGAAATTCAGGTGTCTTAGACATTTCTGTGTGGGCATTCCATTGGCTGTCCATGGACCTACTGCAGATCGCATAGGTCCCAAGGGGAGTAAGTGAATGTGGCAAAGCTGGGTACAACTAATGAAGTTACTGCCTCCAATTGTCCTTGTTACTGCTGCACAGGGGATGGGGCTGTTCATGGATTATCTCTGTCACTCTAAGTACATTAAAGGTAAATTGGCTTCTTGAAGCCTGAGGCTAATGAGTCATTGGGCGACCTCACCTCACTGATGGAAGGGGCAATGAAGCTGGAAGCACTGACCTGGTCAATGCTATTGTTCCTGCTTTCACCTAATCAGCTGGAATACAAAGAATAATTTACCAGAGCAGCATGGGGCTCATCATTGTACAAGCAAACAGCCTCAGTCTTTGTCCTGCTTCATGGCTGAGACTGTAACCTTGCTGATCTCACAACCACTGTAGCCTAGCGAGTCTGACACCGATTAAAATTTAGAAACATCTCCCATATCTTTTAAAAATTTTACTGATCCTGTATTACAAAGTGCATACTAATAGGCTCAGTGTCAGTTTCATGTTTGGATGGTTTTTTACTTTGATTTACCACTGGAGGTTTAGAGATTGTGTAATTTAAAAAAAGGGAGAAAGGGAAAAAAAAAGAAAAAAATACACATATGCCTAAAAATTCTGTAGTTCACACAACTGAACTGGCGTTCAAAGTCCCAGTCATTATGGCTGCTTGGTTTAATCATTAAGGGTAACAGCCCCCTCTTCCATTCTGTCCCAAATGAATTCTGTCTCAGAAAAGTCTCAGACTGCAGAAACCTGTGCAATTAGCACTCAGAAAAGAGAATGACAACAGTAGGAAAAGGCATAAGGACAGATCACTAGCTGACTAGCTGATATATTCCCGCTGAGAATCTGCCGCAGAAACAGATCAACAGCCTACACTATTTTTCTATGAGAAAGGCCTCTGCTAATACCTATGTGAACAGTAGTCTTATGGCACTTTTCCTGAGTAAGGACTACACTGATTAGCTCTGCTTCTGGTTTTCCCCAGTTCAGAGCAAGGACATTATAGCAGCTGACAAGTGGTGGAGCACTATCTGGGTTGGGGTGGATGTACAGCATGGAAAGAAAACATACCTCCTGCTCCAGAAACAAAGCAGATACATCCTTAGGTTCACTGGAGGGCAACTGGTCAGCTTCCAATGGACCTGAGCCATTGTACACATAATTGGATAACATACTATATTTGTTGCTGAAGTTGAAGTTACACTATTATTAGTATGGGTCAGGAAATATCTGCTTGCTCTCCCTGCTAAAAGGCACAAGTACTTAATTTTGGGATATGTTTGTTAGCTCCTCATTTCCAAGGGATTCATGATGGATTTAGTGTGATGCTAAATGTCTTGATTGATCCTCTGGGGTTAATTAAACTTAATTTCAAACACAGATTTGAAGACGACAGGCCAGATCTCTGAAGGACACATGCCTTCTGTTCCCTCAATTAGTGTGAATGCATGTTAATTGACATTTTGGTAATACCTCCTAGATCTGCTATTTTAAGGTGAAGCACAGAATTGTCTTTGCAATGTTGCCTGACTGGCCCTTTCAACTTATCAACTCAATGTGTCTATTCTGGAGTGAGAGCTTTGCTTTGTTTGGGTTTTTTTGTGGCACTTAGTGGCTGAACCTTAAAAATAAGGATTAAAGGTGGTAAAAATAGAAGATTACTCAATTATTATATAACAAATATGACAAGTTCCAACTTTAGAGGAATCCAAAAAAGGGTGGGAACAAGTAGAAGAAAAATAAAGAATTTCAAGGAAACATAGTTCAGTTCTTATCAGGCTTCTTCAAAAAGCAAAGGAATTCATGAGAAAGAACAATTTCTAATTTTTAAATAACACAGGATAACCAGTCATAACTCTTAAATTAATTTAGAGCCAAAGAAAGGGATTCATGTGTTAGTACATCTGTGCACTGTAGATTTATTAATCTGATTCACCAGTAGTTGTAGAAGCTAGTTTGAATTGCAAGGAACAAGTAAGATCGGAGGAAGTTTGGATGACGTAGAATTTTTTTTCCTTTGCTGGGAATTTTTTACCTTAAAAATATGATAACAGAGCATGAATATGCCTTGGACCAAAACAACTCTGAAGCAATTTTTCCTGCTAGTGCCTTCTGCTAGATGACTTTGCAATATTAGCAACATCCAGTTTTTAATGAAATAACTTTAATTAAGTAAAAAAATTCCAACTTTTGAAATCATGTTCTCCTCTTTCCACTAGGCCAAAGGGAGGCTTAATAATCAGAGAATTCTTTCTTTTTGTAGTGAACTGTAATTTTTTCTCCTTCCTTTACTTTGCCCCTCCCCTTTGTTGGCAAAGGAGTGATCATTATTGAAAAAAATGGGAGAATGATCAGGGGAGAAAACTACCTAGCTGAAATTTTATTTTGAAAGAGAAAGCAATTCTTTTACTCCACATTGTATTTATTTTTCTTTAACAATTGTCATTGGAAGAACATGGAACTTTGAATATTGAGCAAAATGTGAAGTTTTTTCCCTCTGAAACATTCCACTGAATTCCTCCCTTTTCCTTTGCCCTTCATCAGCTCTAGTTAGTGTGCAAGCTATCTTGATGTCATAGCATGATTATGAAGGAGTGGTCTAAATATTTATTAGAGACTTTAAATTTAGTCTTATACTTTCCTGTTCAACAGCTCAAGTCTCACTTAGCAGCTGCCTGTCTCTCTGGAAAGAGCTCTGAAAGAAGTAAGCAAAGGAAAGCACGAGGAATGGCTTCCAGGACCACGCGGTGCCAAGCAGGCATATGTGGGCTTCTTTTAGAAATTGTTCTTGAATTTTAAGGCCTCATAACTTCTGAAGATTCCCGCTTGTTTCTGGAAGTGAGTCACAGTTACTGCCCCTGCGCCTCTTCTCTGGAAACTGAATCATTTGTGAGGATGTCTGCTTGGACAGAGGGGAGGTTTCATGCTTAAGGCTGAGATGGAACAAGGGGAGCTCACTGCTACCAGGCTGGAGGTGCCATTCCCTGTTCCACCCCACACCAGCTCCCTGGAATTGTGTTCCTGCTGCTCCCTATGTGCTGTCTCTGGAGCTTGTCTGGTCTGACTGAGCCAGGTCTGCTCTATAACTCCAACAGAATTATTCATTTAATGGGGGTAGATGGTTTTTTCCTGCCCTTAGTGAGCACTACCAGCTCATGGCAAGGAAAGCATGAGCACAAGGCAGCACTTGAACATGGAGGAGATGGGAGTCCTTACTGCTTCTTTCAGCAATCCCCTAGATTTGAGTAGATTAGCTCTAGCATAACTCTTACTTTTTAAATTAGCATATTCAAACAGTCACTGTTATTTTCTTTAAAACTGAAGCAGTTTTGGAAGGTAATCAATAGGAACAGAGACATATCAGCTAGTCCAAATGTAAAAGTAATAATGAGAAAACTGTGCTTTTTCTACAGTCACCTTCACATCTCTCCCATGTTAATTAAGATTTCAATACTCTTGCCATTTAACTGAGGTATGAGAATATGAAGAATCTTGCCCAAGGTCACATAGCAAGGAACTAGCGGCTCCCAGGAGTCTCTGTCTTGCAACAGCGAACTTCCCTGCTGGAGTTAGAGGCAACAACAGTGCTGCTTAATTGAATTGGCATTCTGTGCCCCATTCTGTTCCCTAGAAACTGCAGAAGTCTAGTATCAGTAAAGGCAAAATATTCCTGCTCTCTGATCCAGGATTTGATTTGAACCAGATGCCCTTTTTGGTCCCTAATGAAGGCTCATTCCCTTTGGGAGTAACTCCCTGGCATATAAAAAATTCTTCTGGAGGAAATGCTACTGGGCTTGGCAGGTCCCAAGAGGAAGAGAGAGAGAGAGAGAGAGGTGACATTTCAAAGCGGGGCCAGACTGTCTTGGGAACCTTTTCTACCCTGAAGCTGAAGCCTCCATCATCTGAAATTTGGCATCCTTGGGTGCTGCTGGTGGTGTTTATTTACTTTTGGTTGCTATTTTATGTTTTAAATTGCACAAATGGGAAGTACTTTGCAGATTATCCATGAGAAATTGTCTCTTTTCCCAGGCACTGCCCAAGAAGCAGGTTTGTTGTTTTATTTTCTTTTTTAATGTGACTGTTGGCTGTCATTGTTGATCTTTCACTGGCGACCTTTCAGTCCCAGTACTCCCTCCAATCTGCAGTTAGTTAACTGTGAATATATTTAATTAAAGCTGTGTCTCACAGCAGGGGAAGTATTAGCAGTCTGTATATCATTAGGGTTTTTTTGTTTTTATTAGTCTTAGAGTGTTTTAGGACTCTCACTATGAAAATATCATGACATCCCCATCTGCTTTCTCTTGACAGAAGCTGTAGCCAGCTACAAAATGTAGACTTTGTGCAGTCTGTGAGCTGACAGAAAACTGTTTCCTCATCAACCTTGTCTTAATTGTAAAGCACTGTGACTGCAGTCATGCCTTAGGTTTGTGTCACCAGATTTTGCACTACTTCATGTAAAATCCTTCAGTGACGGAAGTTATATCAACACCTGTCAATGACTTGTGCCAGTGCAGTCAACAGAAAATGGGAAAGAGGGATTATGAAACAGAGAAAAAGACAGAGAGAGATTTGGAGGCACCAACCAAAAACCATCAATATTACCATATAAGCTAATAAGGGGAAAAAAGATTTTCTTTGGAGATATAATTACCTGACAGGACTTCATTTGCTTCCCACTCGTCTGCCCCCCTCTCTTCCAAACACACTCAAGCAGTTGCCATCGGAATTCCCTGGGTGGGGGTTGAACGTCTACCTGCTGGTTCAGGCCATGTTCTTCCACCTGTAAATCCCAGAATCCTTCAAAACCCAAATATGCATCCCCTGTCATTATAGCTTCTGTCTATCTTCTGCTGCATTGTCAACAAACCAGAAAACATTGTCACAGTATTTTCACCTTGTACTACCTTTGGTGAGGTTCTCTTGACAGTAAGAACTTAAGCCAGCCCCTACATTTACTGGCAATTTAGAAATGGCATCGAATGTGCTTGCAACTTGAGAAAGAGAAAGTGGCAGAAGACTTAAGTCACTATTAGAAATTGTCATTGATTTTGATGTTTTAAAACTTTCATTCTGTCTAGATGCATTGCTATGCAGCAGGTCTCTAATAGGAGATCACTTAATATAGTAAGACAAGTAGGTTTCTGAGCGCAATGGCAATTCAAATTGGTCAAATTGGTGCAAAAATGAAGTAAAGCTTTGATAAATCACAGCTTTGTTTTATTTGGGGGCAGGGCAGTCATAGTCTAATGAAAATCATAAACTCTTGTCTGAGGCTACAGGCTTGCCATCATAATTTTACAAATTATTGCCATCATATTTTCACAGTGAGAGTCCTAAAACACTCTAAGACTAATAAAAACAGTAAAGGGTTTCTTCTGTCTGCTGGATGCCTGCAGGAATGGGGGGCTATAAAGAGGTCAAAGTCAGGAAATTATTCATGCAGATATATTATATCCAGGCTCGTTCTCAAGTTCATGTTGTTCATCTTTTCCCTTTCTAGGGCTTAATTTTGTCAAATCCAAGCAGTGACTGGGAGTAGGGTAGGTACTGCTTTGCAAGACCACCATGGTTTGAGTGCACCAGCAGGCCTTAATTATCATGACTGACCTTACCTTGGGACCTCCACTCCATGCGCCCTCTGTCCATTTCTCCAGGAGCTCTGCTTCAGCTTACGCTGTGCCTGAGCTATACTGTATGTGTACATTTCTAGCCCTGTCTCTTGTCTGGATTTAGGACCTATCTGGTTGATTGTCTTGAGTCTTGTCTCCAACCTGTCTCTTGCTGCTCTGGACTGGATTCACCACCTTCCCTTGTCTGGGACTGCTGATAGATCCTGTTATCAGGATCCTGCTCTGGTGAGATACATGGGACTTGAACCATGCTTCTGCTGCAGCCACCTGCAGCTCCCGGCTCATCCTCCCTTGTGCAGTAGCCCTGCTCGTGCTGCTCCGTGACATGGGAAACATTTGTTTTCCTTTTTGCAGAAATTCTAGGTAGGATCTTAAGTATTATCTTACAAACAGCCAGAACAAAAGTTTCGTTCAATCCATATCTTGATTAAACTAGTTATGAAAACTAAAATTGCCAGAACTGAAGTAGAAGCTAATCTCAAAGTGCATCTAAGGGACAAAGTGTATATCTGGGGAGAATCAGATATATTTCATTCCAGAATTCTGATTTCATTAAAAATGAGTGTATTAGTGAGGATTATTGCCAGATGGTGGGGGAAGAAGGGGAGACATGAGAGAGAGACATTATATGTAACTTTTAGAGAGGACAAAACAATCTGAACATGTTAGACTGAGTTGGTTATAAGACTTTACAATGTAATTTGAAGAAGAAAATCCTTTACCGATGGGATGGTGTGTGTGAGAAATGGAGAAAAAGTAACGAGAATTTCCCAAGAGCAAGCAATATTCAGTAACCCAACTATTTGCCCTGATAAGATTTCTGGTTTTTGCTAAATAAAGGGATGCAATAAATTTCCCTTATCTTGCCTTCAGTGAAGAATTTTAAAACAACAAACACAATGCTGTGATATATTGGACAACATATATCAACCAGAGAGAAGGAAGTATTAATGCCATTGACCAAGGCTCTGGAAACCTGTCTGTGATTGTGGCCTCTTCCTAGCAAGGAGTCATAACCCAGCCTTGGTACACATCTGGGACGCAGGACTTCAGACTACCCCAGAAAATATCCCTGTTCCATGTTTGGCTTAGCAAAGCAGAGCTTCAGTGGACAGGTCATTGCATTGGGAAAGAACAACTGAGAAAAAGAGAAATTAAACTAAAAGAGAATAGTGGAACAAATTCAGGATGGAATTCTGAGAACGTAAATACATTTAAGCTGGATAACAGAAGAAAGTAAAGGTATCTGAAGAAGGAAGCTGTGTGATGATCATTCAGTAGTAACAGGAGGAGCAGAACCGAATTTAGAATGAATTTTAAGACAGAGTTTAATCAGTTTATGAGATAAACCTCCCTGATTGGTTCCTCAAAGGTCTGAAGATGTTCTTCCCAGTCATGTTGGTTTTTTTCAGTGGACTGAGAATGGATTGATGGTGACAAGAATAAGACTATTCAGCAACTCTGACAACTGTCATTTCCACTTTATACTTGTATATGGTCTATTTTTTACTACTATGTCCTTCAGACTATTTAATTTTCCCCTGAATAATGAGAAATATTTATGTTATGCTGAACTAGCTGGTCCTGTGTTGTTGGTTAATGGATGACTTATGGAGACAAAGATCTTTTTCCATTATTGAGTGGTGGTAAGACTGTGTCCACTGTGATACAGAGAAAGTCAACACAATGCAAAATGATGTTCCCTGCTCCAAATAGATGATTGTACCTATTTTCACAGAAGCTTATCTTAAAAATTCTTTCCTGTCTGGCAACATCCTAGAAAGTTACAACTTCTGGTGCCTTCTTGCAGCACTTGAATAATTAGAGCAGCAATATACCACCAAGACAAAGGTTTACTAAGAGCAAAATGCTAACTGGCCCAAAGCTGTCCTTTTAATACATAGGCAAAAAAAAAAAAAGAAAAAAAAAATTAATTTCTTACAATTTTCTGCTAAAGAGAATGACATCTCTTCAAGTACTAACATGAGCTATGATGAAGTGTATCATAAACAAACCATGACGGGACAGTTAAAATTTTTCAAACCATGAATGATCTGCCAAGTAGTTGCAGTTTTTTATGTTCAGGGACCTGACATTTCTTTAAAAGCAAAGACAAAAATATTTTATTTCTAATTTCCATGAAATGAACCAGTTAAGGTCCACAAAACTGAAATAATTTGTTTCACAGTCACACTAAGAATTAACATCAGTGTGTTGCGGTATACAGGGGTTTGACTGTTAAGTCTTGTCCTTGAGGAAGTTTTACTTATCAACAGAACTTTCTGCTTTTGAACTACAGTAAAGAAACAAACTTTAAAAGACATTTGAGATCTTTCCACTTGCATTTTTTTGCCTGTACATGAACTCAGTCAACAAGCCAGTGATGCAGAGGATGCCACAGGAATATTGCTGCTCACAGGAATATCTTTTTTGTTAAGACCTTAAAAACAAATATAAAACCCCAGAGAGTTGCCAAGAATGGACCTATTAAATGTCCAATATTAACAAACTGCAGTTTCTTCTGCTGAAGGGAAAGTAGAACCTTGTTCATAGTCTCTTAAGCCTGAAAACATAACGAGAAAATTGAAGCACAGTAAAGTACCACATGAATTTCCTTGAAAATGTGCATCATAGGTCCAAGGCAGCATTTTCTGTAAATGCTGAGGATCTTAAAGTTCTCCTGGAGCTGAGAAAATGTAGCTTGAACTCCCAGGACAACTTAAGAGTTAATGGTATCTTCCAGGGAGAAGACTTATATTGAGGTCAGTGCAAAAGTCGCCTTTGGTTTGTGTGAGGGAGTATCAGGGATGTAGAACAAGAGCATTAATGGCTACAGGATCTTCCTTGGGGAGGAGGAGCAGCAGGGCTGGGAGCTGGAGCAGTGGGAGGAAGGCAAATGAACATCCTGCCCCAAGCACTGAAATGCCTCTGGTACGGCTCTGCCACCTGTAAACTGAGGTCTGATACTTCCTCCGGTGAAAGGAAGAGAGGTGGAAATGATGCCATGCCCGCTCTTACACCTTTGCAAGATTAGGGTGAGAGAGTAGCATCTCTGTGAAACAACTGAGCTGCTTACAATACAGAAATTCCTGTAAGGATGTATCAAGGTGCCTGGCACCCTGCTGCTCGGGAGCATATAGGAAGCAACAATCTCCCTCCCATTATACAATTAACTAATTATGCTTCTCAGTAGAATTAATTATATATAAAATTCACTCATTCATATTCATAATTCTTGTGTCTCTACATGGTAGCTATGATTTTCCTTTACTCAGTTTGAATTATAGGAGCCTAAATCTGCTCATGTTTCCACTTCTGAACATTTCTTATCCTTTTCATATCTTTAACACAGCTGCTATTTCTGAAGCAAAGGCAAAAAGGGAACGCAGCATTTTCCTCCCTTCTGTGAATTCTCAGAACTGTTTTATTGCCCCATTGGGAAAACATTTTAACAAGGCTACACATTACACATGAACTGTTCCCTGTTTTCTCTGGCGGAAACCATCATGCCTTCTGCTCTGCGGTCTAGAAAGGGATTCACTGTCGTTACTGAGCTTGTGTAACCTAGAAACTTATGTGTAATGTAAACTTCTTCCATTACATGCAGCATCTCATGGCTGAAGACCAGTTTTCACTATTAGAGATAAGGATGTGCTGAATGAGGTACTTGAAACTCTCAGGAAAAAAACCCTCAACATTTGATAGCTAGTTATGCAAACACACTGAGAATTTGTCACAGATATGCAGCCCTTTTACCTTCACCTCAGCTACTATCTTGCTGTGAGTGTAAACCCTTAGTGCAGAGGAAAGAGATTTGGTTGCACAAGTGTCCGTGTACACTGCAAACATCACTTAAACATTTGAAACAAAACTGAATTTCATTTGCATTGTGGTAATCTAGAGAAATGTGACTGAGTTTAATGAAATTATTTTGGATTAGGCTTAAAGAAATGGCAACAGAATTTAGCTCCAAGCTTGCAAATCTTTTCCCTAAATTTCTAACATTTTTTTCACATGTAAAGACGTGCCAAGAAGAAATAATTTATAGGCCACACAATGTTGTCTTGATTTAAAAAACCCCCACAACCCAAACCCCTCAAATAAACATCTCCAGGAATAGAGCTAGCTTTTCATTTGTTCCTTTAACAGAAAATATGAATTACAGTCCTAATATATTTTAGGGAAATAAGTTTTGTTACTGTGTTCTGTCAAAATATTGGAGAGAGGTTATCTCTGTGTATATGTATACCTACGCCTTACTGCAACAAGGAGAAAGACATGTAGCCCCATTGCAGCCTGGAACCCCTGTGTTTCTCATTTCCTTTAAAAAAGGAGAAAGCTGTGTCCCAGCTTGGTGGTGAAATAGCTTTGTGCTGGAATCAATGCGTTTGAGCAGATGACATAGTTCTGGATGTGCATAACTACAAGTAAGAAGTCTGTTTTAGCTAGTGTATTGTATGACCTTCTCCCAGTTTGCTAGAAAGGTAGTCCTGGTTAGTCTGAGAAGGTTTTTATTGGAAAGCAGGTGAGGGATACAGCTTGCTTGCTGAAAACTTAAGAAACGGCTAAGAGGAGAACAGACTGAGACCTAAGTTAAGGCTTAGACCAATGTAACAAGATTGACTCTGTCAAGAGAGATAATTAATAAAGCTGAATGCTGTGTGGAGCTTCGTGGGTTTGGGATACTCATTAAGCATGCTGGAGGACAGGAAACAAGAATATGAACAGCATAAGATGAACTTGCAGAGACACCCTCACTAGAAAATAACTTTTAGGTTAGTCCTTTTCATTTTGATTTCATTTTTTAAGTGAAAGCAGATTTTTCCTTTGTTTTTCTCAGAAGAGAAATTAAAAGCAATGTCCTTGTTAAATGGTGTCTTAAGAAGCGTACAGGCATTCAGGAGTGAATTTATTTGCTCTAATTTCTTCATAATGTTTCCTACTGTAAAAAAATATCTTGGATAATTTCTCTTTCTGCTTACAGTGCATACTGTGATATATTCCTTTATGATGTTAATCATAATTCCTTCTTAATATTTTTATGGGAGAACTAACCTTTCTGTTTCCTTTAATTTTTTTTGCATTTTAAAATTACAAAATATCCACTGTATTAATGTGGAGAAAGAGGAACTGCATTGCTGCTCTTAATGGTGAACTTGAGTTCTCCAAAGAATTGCTCAAAGAGATTCATGGCCAGCTCACTTCTTACAACCAGCCGACTCAGGCAAAAATAGGATGAGGTCATCTCTTTCCAGTGTCTGAACATTTTATGCTGTGCTACTGTTTTGAGTACATCTTCTTTTCCCTTAGGTTCATGTGCATCCCTCTCCAGACAGGCAAATATTTTTTAAAAAATAAAAAAATCAACAAGTTGGTCTAGGAAATTAAAAACAGATAATCTTGCCAGGAAAAAAAAGATATTTAAACTTGGTTATTCAGTCTCTGTTTATCTCATTTGGAATAACTGCTGGCTGTTTTTCTTCTGCTCTTTGGCTGTTTCCTCTTCTCCAACTTGAGTTTAAAAACTTCATAACATTATTTAAACTTCAAGTAATAATAATATCTAAACATCCTAAATCTTGAAGTGCAAATACTTAAGATACTTAGCTTAGTCTTCAAAATTGCTCAGTGGACAAGTTTATTAACTTGCTAAGACTGTCTGCAGCAAAGCAACGATACCAGTTATGTTTAATGTATTGATAAATTTTAATTGCTTGAGGACAAGTTAAGAAACTATACTCACATGTGCATATGTCTAGCATATATTGAATGATAGAAATATTATTATTTTCCTTACACGAAACAGCAAACATCTGATTTTTCCTTATGGTGGTCTTCTCCCAGTGCTTCTGAGCTGTTTTTTATGGCTCAAAAGAAAATATAAAATGAACACACATGCAGTTTTCAAATAACAAGCAAGTTGGAGGACAGGTCAATTACACCAACAGGTTTCTACAGCTTGATATGGAGTGTAACTATGAATAATTTACTTCCTAAAAAAGTTATAGGGAATGCCAAGGAAAAAAAGCGTATACATATGGTGAGGAACTGTCTCCTGGAAATATGATTCTGAGATAGGAGCTGGGACATGATCCACAGCAAATCAAGTTCAAACTTCAAATGTGGTGGTGTAGCTAAGGGTAAACATGGTACTTGGATCTACCATCACAGGAACTTCAGCTAGAATAAAGAGGTGTTGTTACAGTCATGCGCAGAACAGAGAATACCACTACTGGAGTATTTTTTCTATATCTGGTTACTCTGTTCAAACAGAAGCGTCAAGTAATTCCTAAGCATTCTGAAAAGAAATGAGAGATTGGAAGTTTAGTTTTAGGTGTGATAACTGAGCCTAATTAGTTTGCAAATTAAATATTACAAATCTGATGAAGGTACCTTTTGACTATACCAACAGAAGAAAAGAAATTTGACAGTACATGCTGTCTGATCTAGGAGAACAAGGTATGTCTGAGATCTAATCTCTAGAAATTGATTATGTATCAATTCAGATTG
This sequence comes from Astur gentilis, assembly GCF_929443795.1. Taxonomy (NCBI): domain Eukaryota; kingdom Metazoa; phylum Chordata; class Aves; order Accipitriformes; family Accipitridae; genus Astur; species Astur gentilis. The sequence goes on from NC_064898.1 coordinate 19,025,428, forward strand.
AGAATGGAGTGAAACATTTGAACAGGGATGTTAATAAACTACTAAGAACTATTACCAATAGCAGTGGAAGATTTTTTATTTATCACTTGAGTGTTTAAATGAGAGTGGGTATCTTTAAGAAATATGGCTTTGGCATCAAGTATTTCTTCTATATGCTCACTGTAGGAATTGCTGGATAAAGTCCTTAACCTGTGACACTCCAAAAGTAAGGCAGGATTACCTTAATTGTATATTGCTTTTAAAATGCTGACTGTTTTTTGAAAAGTAGTTGCTGTTGAAATCCCCACTCTATCGTGCATCAGGTTTGACAGAATTTCTCAATCAGATCTGTAAATCATGATTGGCCAACCAATGGCATCTTCCTTTGGAGACTGTGATTTAAGCCCTCTCTCCTTCCAATCAAAAGCAAAGAATTCCAATACTTCACAGCAAGTCCTAAAAGAATGGAGCTAGCTGTGGAAATAGAGTGGGAAAAGACCATTGAAACCCATCTCTTTGAAGAATGTGAAGATACAAATAATGACAGAAGAGGTTGTTTTCTCAGAAGCTTGCTGTTGGAAAAAAAAATGATGTGTAATGGCTTGTAGGAATCCCTGTTGATGCTGAGGGTACTGATATGTAGCTAGTATCATTATCCACCAAGTTCTTCTGAGTGTAAAGTGCTTTACAATTTCTTAAGGTGAGCATTATGGACACAGTAAATGATGATTCTTTTATGGGGCGTGAAGAAGGGAACCACTTGCTCTCTTCTTCCTGCTGGGTCTCCCTTAATGCATTCTTTTTCTAAAAAAAAGTTGTCACTTGCCCTCTGCCATGTCCTGGCTCTATTCCTGCCACTTGTGCATTGACCATTTCCTCTGTCACTGCAATAAAGATGTGGCACACAGTGGGGAGGGATTACATGAAGCAGAGGGAGAGTACACCTATAGCAATATTTTATTGCAATTGGTTGCCCCCAGAAGAGTAAGATGTCTTTTACTGGTAAGATTCACCTAAATTCACTTTATACAGAGCTCAAAACACAAACAGTAAGTTTGATTTGTAGCAGAGCAAGAGATTCAGTTCTTGGCTCTGAAATTAGAAGCACCATTTCAAAAGAAAACCCCAGATACAGGAAGGCATAGGTTGCAGAAACACACGGTGCTGATGTCTTGTCCCAGCTGACACTTGCTGCAGCCTCAGACTTGAAGGTTTCCATCTCCAGCAGCCTCTGGAGGCTGCTCTTACTCCTCTTCCACCTGTGCAAGAGGGTTATAAGATGGCATTGAATGCAAATGAGAATTCAGAGCAGTTCCAAGGAACTCTCAGTTCTTCCTCCATAACAATGGAGATTTATTATACAATGACTTCTATTAATTTTATTCTTTGTGAGGACAAACCCACTCTTTGTCTGGATCTGAACTGCATTTTGAAATTCCATGAGGCTTAGTTGTGTTGCTTTCTACCTCAGGATGACCTTCCTGTTATGAAGTCAACTGCATTAAAGTCTGATCTGATTTTTTTCCCATCCCAATGTGATTTGCCCTGTGAAACTTTGTAGGACTTCATAACAACTGATCGTAACAAAATATTTATCTATAGACTTTGATAGTCTTAAAATCCTTCACGTCTCTGGCTTTGCAAGAACCCTCATTCCATGTTACTGATACAGAAGTCCAGGGCAGTCTTTAGGGTGGCTTCGCTGCAGCATTTTAAAGATTTCTCCTCCTGCCTGCAACTTTTGGTTGGTTTTAAGGGCCAGGGCTGATGACTCACTCTACGAACTTCTGCAGCAGCCTGATCCTTGTTTTTATGCTTTCTGTGGATTGTTATGTTTGAATGCTTTACAGAATTAAACTCAGCAAAATCCCATTTAATAAGGACAAGGACTGGACTTTCTCTCCTTATTCCCATTTCTCAATTTTTAAAATGTTGTTTACCATTTTCCTGTGTTTCTTAGCAGCTTTGCATTCTTTCAGATGACCTTTCTTCTATTTGTCTTCAGATGTGGCTAAAATGAGCTCTGTTGAGATAATTAAATCATATCCATTTTCCACTCTTTCCCAGTCTGTGTTCAGTTATCTTTCTTCTGTGCAACTATGTGATTGGAGGCTGTCATACTGCAGCTTCTTCCAAGCTAGCAGTAACACTTCTGTCTTCACTATCTTCTCCCAAATTATTTCTTCAACCTCTTTCAGGTGATCCCTGAAGTACCATCCTTCTTCAATAATGTCTCTTTTCACAGTTTGTTTCAGATACTTTTTGACACTGCTCATTTTTTCTAAAGCTCCCTTTTCCTTTGATTTTCTTTAGTTTGTCCTCCTGTTAGGCCACAATGTACCATCACTTAGTAAGTAGGATTCTTGATGGGATTTAGCAGGTAGTTAAGTGGCTCAGTACCATCCAAAATGTTTGTAACTTAGGTCACTGCATCTTTTAATGATTCCAAATCAGCTTTGTTCCATCACCTGTAGCTCTTTGATGTTACTTAATGTTCATTCACATCTTTTCTAGTTTAGTCAACATAAAAAAAACCAAAAACAAAACCAAACAAGCTTTTCTGTTTTAATTCCAATTGTTCATTTTGTTTCATAAATTTGAGCTACAATGTGACATTATTCTTCTGCATTTTCTAGTAAATTTTTTCTCTGCATATTCAGTGCAACCTTTACATGTCACAGTATTTGTTCTTGGTTTTATTCATCAAGCTGTTAATTGGTCCTGTTCTGACTAAACCTGACCATTGTCTTAGTTGATTATACAAATCTGTTGCACTTACTTCTAAAATTCTCAGTTTCTTCTGTGTAAACCTTTGTTCCTTACATATATTTGAATTACAGAGTCCAGAAGCAATGTCAGTGCTCTGTTGAACCAGTGCTACACAAACAGCGTCCATCACTTTCCAAAAAGTTATATAGTACAACTGGCAGAGCAACAGAGAAGGCAACCAAAGTGATTCAAGTTTGAGAAATAACTAATAGCAGAATTAGGGGCTATTGTCCAGGAAGAAACATACCTTTGGGGAGGAGGGTATATACAGGTCTTCAAAATCCTGAGCGCTTTAGTAAAAATTGGTACAGAGCAATTGTACTTCTAAAACAATAAACAGGAGATGTCAGATGAAAATGGTAGGTAAGTGGTCTTAAGTAGGCAAAGAAAATATTTGTTCATCTATAGTTCAGCTGTAGAATTTCTTACCAGTGGAGGCAGTGGACACTGAAAGGCTACATGGTTCTTAAAGTGATGGACAATCAATGGAAGAAAAAACATCTCAAGGATTAAAAAATACTGACTCTCAGGAACTCCCTGGACCATGAATAGTGAGATGCTGGAATACTATTGTGCAGAGGCATCCCTAAGACTCTCACTGTTTTAATCTGTTCTTTTTCCTTAGGCATCTGACCCTGGCCGCCCTCAGAGACAGGGCAGTATAAGAGGCCATTTGCCTGACCTGGAATGGATATTGCACACTAAAGCATTTTTTCAGGCTTTTATAATCAGAACTTGGATGTTTGGAATTCAATAAATAATAATACAAATTACATGTTGTCTTTCTTCATTTGGGGTCATTTAACATTGCACAGAGACTGGAGCCTCCAGGACAGTCAACTTTGAAAACTGGACTGGCTTTGCAGTGCTGGAGAGACATATCTGTTATGTTTAGTCTACAGAAATACATGTACTTGTGGGCTGGAGAGCACATAGTCCCTAAAGCAATTGCCTTCTGAACTGAATCTGTCTGTATGTTGCATAGCCTAGAGAACTATTTTGAAAAAGTAGAGGCAAAGAAAAGGTAGTGAGAGTCCAAACTTTCTTTCTTCCCCAAACTGTTGTTTAACTAACTAATACTTGACATGTGCCTGGCAAGATGGCCAGAACCACAAATTCTTTCTCAATCTGTGTGGGAAATAATTATTTTCTATCATCCTGCTTTGTTTGTTTAGCACTGACAAGGCACAAAGATGAGGAGGGCTATTGGTCTTGTAAAGCTTGTAATGTAACAAGTGGAAAGCCGACATAATTGGAGATCAGAAGAGGGAAAAAATGAAGGATGTAGGAACTGAAGACCCTCACCTACTCAGAATCAGTAAGCATTTTAGGGACAAATCACTCCACTTTCTTATCTGTAAAATGAAGACATCTCACAAGGCTTCATGCAAATTTGTGAAAGTTAGAGATGCATATTTTCTGCAGTAGTGCACAAAATATAAAAGTTCCTGAGGAAACAGAATATTCTGTGTGCGATGCAATGTGGAGAAGTGTGAGCCCACACACTGGATGAAGATGATAAAAAAAAAGAAATAAAGAAATAAAAAGAAAATTCTGAACAGCAAGATGGGTCATTTGTTGAGCTCCATCAAGGGATCTAATTAAAAAAAAAAACCCAAACAACAAGATTTATTAAGAGTAGAGAGACAGTCCTCTGAAGACAAAAGAAACAGCCTGATTAACACATCTTGTCCTACAGTGTGTCTGGGTTAACGTGAAAGGATGGCATGTTATTTTATTTTCTTTTTTTTTCTGAGAGGTGGGGATTTTTTCTTCCTTTTTTTCCCCCTTTTTAACTCTCTTAACTAGTCAGCCTGCTACCATATTCTTCTGAATATCTATCCTCTGTCCTCTACAACCTTGTGAGGTTTCTGAAGTCTTTGTGGACCTTGTCGCACAAATGTCTGTTCCCTGGAGCTGTCCCCAAACCATTCATTTGTTTGTACTATGTCAGTTCGCTCAGTCTTTGTGGTTATGGTTCTGGATGCCAAAGGTATGTGCATGGCCCTAATTACCACAGTTCCTGACTCTCCTACCCTGCGCAGTAAGATCATATCTCCATTTTATCTGAGCCCAGTCACTACTTCATGCTCTTTTAGATGCATAATTTTAACACTGGCAATTCTCAAGCATCCTAAAGGTTGTACTTCTACCCAGGCGTAGGCATCTCTTGTTCCCAGCAGGTATCAAGCTGCCCATTACATGCTCTCACCCAAGTCATGTTCTCATCTGAAAATTTCAATGACAGTTGGGCTACATCTGGTAGGTCTTCTCAAAACTCTTATCAAACTGGGAACTTTGTTATATGTTATTTTAATAATTAATTTTTCTTTCAGATGCAGAATAAAATGATATGTTTTCATTCAGTATCCTGATAGTGAGAGCACACAGGCAAGATGCTGGAAGATTAATGATGAAAGTACTCCTCAACCTCAGGGAATTAAACTCACCCTACGTGCTATGCAGGAGGGTTCCCTAACCACCAGGCTGGGCTGGAGGCCATGTCTTCCCTCTGGTGACAGTATGACACTCTGCTCTTCTACACAAAGACTGACTGTAGGATTCTATAGGGTAGAAGACAGCTCTCTGAGCAAAGGAGGAAGATCCAGCAACCTCGTTTCCAGTCTCTGCTCCAAAGTCTTTGATATCTAAGACATCTGACTCTAAAAACAGAAGGTTTAAAAAAAAAAATCATCTCTTATAATCAAAGTAGTTGCTTGTTTTTGAGCTGCCTTTGACTGCTACCTTAGTGAGACAAAGAATCTGGGTATTAACCTCACAGAAAAAAAAACACCGCCTGTTTATCTAGGTTTCTATGGCTCTGATCATGTTAGGATTAGTAAAAACAGTAATACTTCCCTACATTACACAAATACTGAAAGATTAGGGATCTATCACTGATCTCCTTTTACAGACAGGTTGTGAAGATATTGCAGCTTCTCCCTGCCATCAGTACTTTGGTTTTTGACACTGATTTGTGAACTGTCCTTCTTCATATGGAAAATTCCTCTTTATTTTTATTAGTCACCGTGGGGAATTGTTCCTTTTTACTGACACATCAAACATAAAATACTTAGGCTATGAAGTACCTTGGTGGTTATTACCTTTCATTTGCTATCACAATGTCAATCGCCAACCTTAGTCAGCCAGTACTGTTGACTTTCCTTGTCCACTTACTAAATTCATCAGCAAATGTAAATGGGGCTTTTCCCCATTTTGCCTTTCTTGCTAAAAGGAGCTTGCTGTAAAACTCCTGAAAGCCACTTCATTGACCTCCTTCAAAGCCTTCAGTATCATGCTTACCAAAAAACTTGGCCATGCTGGTGGTCTTGTACCACCTATTATAGTATTAATATCCTTGATATTAATTGCCTTGACTTCAGTTCATCTTCTTGTGTCTTTTGTATCTTTGGAAAAGATGGGAAGTCACAGTCAAGGATGATGTTAGCCAGTGGTAGTGATGTTCTTAACATGAGTGGTTACTTATATAAAAAACATGTCTGTCATTCTCCTTATGTATTCACTCATTGAGAAAGTTTCTATTAAGTGTGTTTTTTAAACACAAACACATGAATTTTGATGTAAACCAGTGATGCCTTTCTAGATACAACACTGCCAGACCTTTTCTGTATTATGTTAGCTTTATTATCTCTGGAATGAAACCAATGCAAAAGCAAACTTTCCAGCCCCCAGGCTAGGTTACCCCAAGGAACTGACATTTCTAGGAAGTTTGTTGTACTGTTGAGAGTTACTTCATTTTAGTTCATTGAAATCCAGGAAGATAATTTTTAATGTAACAAACATTAAATAATAAACAAGTCTAAAAGTTATATTGCAAAAAGGTTTTGGTTTCCTTTTTTTTTAATGTGGCATGATAAAGGCACTCATTATACTTCAGTTTATGACTTCCTTATGTTTCTTTCATTTATATGGTTTGATAATCAAAGCATGAGAAACGTCCAGCTAGATTAGAATTGCACTGCTCACACATCAGTTATGTCTGACACTCCTTTGTAATATCACTGTCTAGGCTAGCTTAAAATAACGCAAGTGATGGAAGGGTGACAGTTGTGATTAGAAATGTTACATAACACCAATACTTTGTCAATTATTCTTGCTTCAGAAAGTAGATGTGCTATGAGTTGTGTGAACTAACGCACAGCGGTGTTGCAAATCTCCAGGGGTTTGTGTTGTTTTTTTTAAATTTCTGCAACTCTGCACACAAGTCATTCTTGCTACCTTTGTTCCTGGAGAAGGAAGGTGGCGTGAGCAAGCACTGTTCCTCAAAATACGTGGCTATTTACTTTCTTTGAACAACAGGGTTTCTAAATACCAGTTCTTCATTTCTATAGCAAAGACAAAGAATAAAGCTCAATGAGAAACCTAAAGTCAAATGTTATCTTGGCATTCAGTAGACAATTGTGAATTCTGTCATTTAGAAATTATATGGAACAACAGGTAAACAAATAAAAAAATTCCCCAGTGAGAAGGACAGTTTCTCTGTGGTAGGTACAGGTTCTTTGTTTGATGAGAACAATTTTATTCCAAAACACTGGGAGTTCTTTATTTAAAAAGGTAACCTGTATACGTTTTTATAGCTACAGCAATCATAAAAAAGGAAATGGATGTAAAAAGTGTTCCTGTTAGGTACTTAAAATTGAAAATAATGATGCTTACAAATATTGTGGGACATAAATGGATGAAAATATAAAATACTATCAGGATCTTTAAGACGCATTTTCCAATTTATCATCACAATGGTTTCTTTGGTTGTGGCTATAACAAAAAGATAATACTTTCAGTAAATATATATTTGTCTTTATACATACATAAGCACAAGTACTGTGGATTTTTGTTAAAAGAGATTGAAGTTTAGGATTGTGGCCATACAAACAGCACTCAGATGATGCACAGGTTTGCCTGGAAGATGGGATGAACTGCTGTAACACTCCCGTATTAGCACTGCTCAGTGAGTGATGCCTATTTTTGTGTCCTGGGGGTGCTCAGCACTCCCGTCCAGGCATAACTGTTGACCTAACACCTGGCTGGTGCACAGCAGATGATGATTGCAACATGCTAGTGGAATTACTGCTCTCAGCTAAAAGGGTAAATATTTCTATTAAGTGCAACAGATGATACTGTTCAAACTCCTATGAGATACACATATATTTATGTATTTAGTAATCCTACTAAACCTCTTAGAAACAGTTCACTAGGTTTTGAGGTGACTCTGGCTGTGGGCACTGTTCCCCTTCTCCTTCCTTTCTTTCTTCCCTACCCAAACTTGCCAAGACACCAAATGTTCCTTGAGAACTTTACCTCAAGTTAAGGGCTGCAGAAAGTTGCTGGACTCCCTGTTCCTCATTCACTTTCTGAACACACAGGACTACCCCTGCTCTGCAAGCCTCTACGTTCCTCACTCACCTTCTGAGACTGCTAATCCCAAATGCTCAGCAGCACTGCTCTACGAAGTGTTATCCCTCAGGGAGGAGAGAAAAGGGATGTGTGGTTTGCTTCTAGTCCCATCTCCTTCTAGCTGCAGGAGAAGGAAGCCCAGGCAGACACCAGAGAGTACTGGGAGGAGACACAGATGTATCAAGGGCGTTTGGTACAGAAGCAGAACATAGGCTGGAAGTCATGGATTCTGTGGTATACTTGGGGCATAGCTATGTTGGTACAGCATCTACTACTACCACCGTATTCATTGCCCATCACTGAGTTTTTTAGAGGTTGTTAAAAGAAAGGAAAGAAAATGTCCGTTTTGCAGAAAACATTGGTACTCTGAACCACAATGAAAACTATCTTCCAGATTTGTTCCAAAGTGGAAATTATAAAAATCTTATTTTGGAAAAACATAGAGGTGGTTTTAATTTTTATAGTTACATTTTGTAATGTGTTGTTAACATTTATCACATCTTCTTGAAACATATCACAGCATGTCAGAAGAAACACTGTGAAATTCTGTATCTCAAATTACAACAGTCATTGAATACTAATAAAAACATCTGATTTTCTGGATCCATCTGCATCTACTGTAATAGCATGACATATCACACAAAAGACGAAGGTAGGCACCTGGTGAACTAATTTAAGGAGCAGCTGTTTTCAACAAGTTGTGTTAGCTTGTTAATGTGCTACTGGGCTAGGAGCTGGGACTGCAACTGCAAATTTATACTTTCTATTTGTGCTTTTCCACTTGTGGCAGAGTCAAGATACAATTTGTGTTCTTCTTCCTTTTTGGTGCCTGAATTCTGCATCATTTACTGCACTGGATGAGAGTTTCTGTGGCATATCCACACTCCAGCCTACCCTGGAAAAATGGTGGTAGGGAAATACAAGTCTAAATTTCCTTGTGTTGAGGATACAATGCATAGGCTTAATATCAGATGCGACTCAGTGATAAGCTCTAGACCTAATGGTCATCCTCAATGATCTGGGATTCATTCAACTGTTTTCTTACTTGCTCCACTACCACCACAGACTGTGTTTTGGTTTCTTGGAGCGAACTGATCGTCTGTTTCCAAAAAAACCCTTCATGAAGGACCTACTTCCAAACCAGAGTTGAAATCTTTACAGAGATCAACTGTTACACACTGATCAAATTGCTCTATGTCCGGAAATTTTAGATGGGTAACTAAAGTCCTCAGTTTCCCTCAAGAGAACATGTCTTGGCAGAAGAAGGTGTATCTACAGTCCAGATGACAGGTAGCTCTACTGGCAGAGAAACCTGATGAGAATGTATCATCTGTGATTTCCTTTACCAATGTGTATCAAAACAAGGAAAGGAGAGAAACATTGAGAATGAAAGTGAGCAGCTAATAAAAGCAATTTTCTGCTGAATGAGCTTTTTCCTATTAAAAGCATAAAATAGGAATAATGTCAAATCAAATCTTACAGATTTACATACTTAAAAATGCCAGTACCTTAGTGTTCCAGCACTCTCCTTGTAGACGCTGGGGAATGTTATCTGATAAAAGACTCTGGCATTGAAATGAAAAATGTATTTCCTTTGGGAAGCAGTTTAATTACAGAAAAGTGTTTTTCATTTTCACAGAGAATTGACTATATCTTGTTTGTTTGTTTCTTTTTGTCTCCGATGTCAGTCAGTTACCTTTACTGGCAGGAAAATGTAAATGCATTTCATTCCTGGCAAGCGTATTTCACCTTCCCCTAGTGTCTCTTAATCAAATAGCAAAATTTGCTTTGTATTAAATTATTGAAAAATGATGCTGTTTACTGACCTTTGGATTTTAAACATCTTTATAAATCTTTCCACTCTAAATTCTTTAAAATTAATTAATATGAACTGTTTAGTTGATACCGCAATTCACATTTTTGGCTTCCAAAGTAGATGATGATAGCTTAAATTCCACTGAGGGTACAGGGCAATAAAAAGAACATCCAAAAAATCTGCTCAAGAATACTTGGTGTATCATTCATCATTTAAACGATTTAATGTGATTCAAATTGTGTATGTGAAAGAAAAAACTTTTCCTTTTTAATAACATTTAAAGAGTGAAACTGCTTTTAGGCAACAAATTACCAAGTAAGGAGGAATTACTGCTGTAATTCCAAAAGCCCAGCATAATTGAAAATAGATGTTATTCATCTATTCTAGTTTATAAAGCGTTCATAATACTTTAAACAAAAAAGGATGAATAACGATAGAAGAATTCTTACTTGGGGGAACAAGAGCAATTTTTGTTAAGTTAGTTATATCTTATATATTTTTGCTGAGATGAAAATTGGAATTACTGAACAATTAATTTTAAATGAATTGAAGAAACCATGTCATTATTATCTACACTATTCCTTTATTTTTTAATCAGTGAAGCTAGACTTGCAGAAAGAAAAAAATGTTTGAAGAGAATATGTATTAAGAAACCAAGCAATTCCTGATACAGTAAGTATTTGCAGAAAGTGTTTGTTCATAAAGAATGTACATTTATATTTTCCTAGCATGGGATCTAGTAACAAAAAAGGTTATCTTTGTAGGTACTCCACGCTTTTTTCATCAGCTACAAATCTTGATACTCTTATACAAGGTGTCCCAGTTTTTCTATTTCTTCCATTTGTTTCTTTTGTTTTTAGCTTGCAATACTCTTACCTACAAATGTAAACTTTGCTCTTCTTAATTGATATGTAGCAAACTCTCCCCTGTAATAAATTCGGCTTTGGCACACTTGCCTTTTGGAGCAGTAATGTGCCTCTTTTCTGGGGATATTTCCTTTCAACAACCTTTTTCACTGACAGACCTCTGTGACTTCTTATGCTTCTCTTATATGAGAGAAATGAGGCAAGTGAGTTGGTTACAGCCTTTAGTTTTAGTGAGGCTTAACATCACCTACAGTGGCCTTGTTCTTAGGGGGAGGCCTTTGGCAAACATAGTTTGGAGGTGCAATACAGAAAGGTGACTGCAGCAAATTTTTCAGAGGCACCATGTAAATAAGGAAAAAGAGAACAGTGCTGTCATAAAACATGGTCGGGGGGATACTAAATGTTTATGGAAATAGTTCGCTTACTGCGTAGCTGAGAGGTGTGACTGCCATGCAAGAGTATTTATTTCTCAGTTGTGGAATTGGTCTCACACAAACTCAAGACCCGGCTTTCATGATGCTCTTGGTTGGTTCAGTTTAAGTAGCCCCACCAGAAACTGTGTTTCATTAATTTGCAAGGGTTTGTGTAATGCTTGTGGCTCCAGAGGAATAAAGAACATTAAGTCCTTATTACACAGTGAGGACACCTTCAGCTTCTCCCAGAAGACTGTCTAGTAAGAAAGCCCAAAATAGTTTCAGATAACGAAGACTTGTCCTAACTTTCTACTAGATACTTTGCAAAAGAATGGCGTGGTCTGAAAAAAAATCATAACATCAGCTACAAGCATATCTATGCAAGAAAATCATAAGCCTCTAGATATTCAGTAACACTGAAATGTGTTATTAAACTTTAATTGCATTTAAAATTAAGGTTCTCAAGCCAGCAGCACTTTGTGTCAAGGTTTGTCATAATGGCTGTTTCTAATAAAACTGGCTCTGCTTACTCAGAATACTAAGGGGACAACAAGGAGAAATACCAGCCATATTTTGTTATCAGTCTAACTGACATAATTCCAAGCACTTCAGTAATATTGCTTCTCATTTACTCCTGTGCAAGACTTTGATTCAACAAAGCACTTACATATGTGCTGGAAGCCCTCACCAAGCAAAGAAATCCCTTTACTTAACTGTAAGGAAAGTGAGACTGGACCTCAGTGCTTGGTTTTTTTCAAGTTAAATGTGTGCCTAAGACCTTCACTGGATGACAGCCTAATTGAATAAAACAGGGGATTCGAGTCTATCCCCTATAATCTTCTCCATAATGTTCACAATCTTTCTTCTCTAAACTATCTTGCCTAATGCTGTTTACCTTGTCTTAGCACTAAATGCAACATGATCCACAGAAAGTTCCACATGTCATTGGGCTTCATCAAACTGAACAGGGGGTGGGGATCCTCTAACATTGTGAGATTGCCTCTGTAGGTCGTGCGAAGCAAGGAGTGTGAGTTAAATTCCCAGTGCAGTTAATTGCCAAGTAAGAATATTAAGTATTACTTCTACAAAAATAGTTGAATTCTGGAGTAAGGCTCCATAACTGTGACAATAATGGTTGCATTCTCAAGAAAGTTCAAGAGGATTTTAATTAAAAGAAGGAGAGAGAAACATTGTGTTCAATATTAAATTGAATGTAAAATGTCAGAAATAACTTAGCAGTTCTCACCCCAAAAACTGCTACTAAAAACAGACGGAGTGGTGAAGTCAGGACTGTGCGCCTGACTGTTGGGAGTCCTTGGTGGCAGTCCCCAGTCATTGTAGTGATTGCTGGAAGGTGTGTTTGGAGTGGAAGACATTTTCTGAAACTGGATTGTTTAACAGTCTTCCACTTACCTCTGGAAGATATTATACAGTCCTTTTCATAAAATGATAGAGCTCTAACATTTAACAAGGGGTTTTTTTTTTTTCCCCACTACTCTTACTGGAAAGCTGTTCCAGCACTTCACTGCACCTCGTCTAGTTTCCAGGCTAAATTTAATCATGAAGAGGGTATAAATATTTATTCACGTACTGGTGTTACCCTTTATTTAAAGAGTGGTAGAGTGCTTTCCCTCATTAGTATTTACACTTTTACTGCCAACTATAGCTGCTTTGTCTGACTGAATCCCATAGCACCATTTCTCTCCAAGCTAAGCAGATCTTGCTCTTTCATCATATTTGCATTACTCCTCAACTCCCCAGCAAGTGCAGCTGTATGGCACAGTCAACTTTTCCGCCTTAAGTTTGTACTATCGGCCTGGCAGGTTCCAGTCATTGATTATGTGTTTTTCTTGGGGTTTTTTTTTTGGTGGTTTTTGTTTGGTTGGTTGGTTTTGGTTTGTTGGTTTTTTTAATTGGTACTGTTACAACCTTTCATCTGCACGTGAGCATCTGGAGATTTTCATATCTCTGGCAATAGCATGTACTGCACTTCAGATTCTCTATCTCTGCAGGCAGCGAGATGCATCCTGAAGGCAGCCTAAAGGCATCTTTCAGAAGGCAAACTTTTTAAGACAAAGAAATTAGGGGAGAAATACCTGAATATCTCTTTTTCTGCATTCCCATGGGAATTTCTTTCTCAAATGTACAGGCGGCAGTGAACTTGAGTGATTTGAGCAAGTTTTACAAAGACAAATATAACCCCAGATTAAATAAGAGTAATAAAGTTGGCACTTTTCTAAGAGGATTCTGTGGTGTGACAATGTGAATAGACAAAGAATGAACTCTTCCTCAGGTAGTAATTTCTAGTATCTGGGATATTGGACCAAAATCTGGTCACTTTTTATCTTGAAGTATCAAAAGTGCTTTCCTGATTTTACTTTTTTTTGATCATAGATAAAAGTCAGCTTTAGTTCTCAGAGCTCCTCTGTTAGCTTTGTGCCCTCCTTTGCCCTTGCTTTTCCAATTTTTTGTCGTGTCCCGCTAACTTTGTAGTAAGAGTGCAAACACCAGTTTGGCAGAGTTAATGTGGAAGAATGTGCCAATTTCTTGGATCTGCAGTCTTGATGCTTTTAACTTTACAGTCATCCGAGGAAAAACGTTTTTCCAAGAATTGGGGAATTATGAGTGTTTACTCAATGCTGATATTTATGATGCTTGCACAAGCATGTTATTGGATGTTGCACTGTAGACTTCAAGAGTTTCTGTAAACTATGCTCAGTAAATTGTAAGAGCTGTAGTTTGTACTGTAATTGTTTAAAATTTTTCAGTTAACCAGGACTGACGTGTTCTCGATGAGCCCCCTGGGAAACTTGGATACTGCAGATTATTTGCCACTGACCTTCATGTCCTGGCACTGAATCAGGATGCCCTGGCACAATGTTAGCACACACTATGTCACCTTGGGATGCAAGTTACTGGAGATGTAAAAGAATGAATTTCTTGTCTTAAATTATTGCTGCACACTCTTAACCAGCCGTCCTCTTCTACCTGAGAAGTAACTGTGCTGATATGAGGCATTTCTTGCCCAGTTCTTACTTATTCCATGGATTGTTCCATGACTCAGTTATTAATGATTCCACTAAAGCTCTGGCCTCTCTTTGAAGGATATCACTTTTTTATTACGTGCATATCACAAGGAATTGTCATTCAGTGGTAGTGTGTTAGTGTGATTGTTCAGTAACTTTTTTTCCACACCAGCTCTGTTCAACAGCTTTTATTCATGGTCTGGAAGCATTAATAATCTTCAGTGCAGTGCTGCAGCTAAATTGGCAAATGCAGTAACTTAGCATATAAGCAGAGGAGTGTCCTGTAATGTATTAAGATACTCATACTCCTACCTATAGTATATATTAGTGAGCCTGGTTTCGGACTGTTATATAAAAAGAAGGAGTTTTCTCTTCAGAAAGAAAGATGAAATGTCTACTAAAATGCTTCTAATGCTGGCAACCTTGTCTTGGAGGGAAGAATTAAGAACTAAATGCACAGTCTATTCAGTTAACCAGGAAAAAAGTAAAAAGGTGACTTATAATAAGTTACCTGAAACTGAAGAGAAAAGGGATTTCTGAGGGTAGATTCATTTCCGTGTAACAGCAAAATACATGATAAAGCCAGTGCTCCCAAAATGTTTTTAGTCTTGTTTGGTCTAAAAATATGGTGCATCCAAAAAAAAAAACAACCAGAAAGCAAAGAATAATGAATTAAAGGATCATTTAGCTTGGTAGGTTGTGTTTATTTCCCTCTTCAAAGACTGTAAAATAAGGCTAGCAATTTTTTTTTTTACAGAACTGGTCGAGCTCAAACAGAGTTGATGATTGGCCAAATACAGAAATAATTGCTTGAGTATCTCTGGAAAGCCAGTGCGGGGGAATATAATAGTTCCTTTAACCTCTAAAATCAATGCAATGTACATTTTAACTCCTGTACTATTCTCAGACCTGGTCCCCACTCGCAGTGAAATCAAGGAAAGGCCTATAAATTCATTGGAAGCTGGATTTGACCTAAAACCTTTTAAAAGGTACAAGATGCTGCGTGTTAATGATCTGTAGATATGTGGTTCAATTTTGTAATAAGTGTTCAAGAAAATCTTACAAACAGTTGAAAAATAAATGTAACTGACATTTCTCTCAAATTGTCACGGAATGCACTCCAGCTGTATTTATTATACACATTTTCCCCATGTGCTATGTGCTTGCATTCTTTCGTGATGAACGATGTTGCCGTGTGTTGGAGTTGTCATGCTATCTTTGTTGTTTAAATCAGGAACGTGTAGGAGGTTATTTGAGGACAAAATACTGTAGGACCTCCTGTCATATTTTTGAACTTGTAGCGTGGAGCTGAGCAGTGGCTGAATGGCTTGATTTAGGAGAGAGTTTCAACAGAAGCAAAACACAGCCTGCTAATGCTAGCGGTGCACTCGCGCCTTGCTGCCTGTTTTGCTGTGTCTACAAGAACCGAGGATCAGATCTCCATCTGCCATTGTCTGACTTTTCATTTGAAGTCTTTGGGCATAGATTTTACTTTTCTGGTAAGGTAAAGCGTGGGCCTGGGCCATGCCCAGTACTTCTAGACACTACAGCAGCAGTAAATAATGCATTACCATGAATCACTGCAGCTTCATTGAAATTAATAAACTTGGCTGTCGCCCAAATCTGGAGAAGCATTTCACCCTAGGGAGGCCTCTGAGTCCGTCAGGGAGCGTGCAAGAAAGCAAGCTGATCTTGTGGTATGCAGCAAATGTAAAGATCCAGTTTAAAAAAAGGAAAGAAATGACACAACATGTAATGCCATAAAAGCCATATGCCATCGCACAGGATATTACATGGCACAGATCTTAAGGGTGACATACATTTTGATTGCTATTTTACCCTTATGTTGTGACTACACACTAGAGTTACAGTAAAAATGATGAAGGCAAACAGCATGTAGTTTAAGTTTAATGAGAAAGTTTCTAAGAAATACAAGAAGTTCATTTGTGGGGGAAACCTTTTTGTTTCTGGTTTCTCCTGTGATTGCAGTTTTCTCCTGAAGATTTTGAAATTTGTTCTGCATTATTTCTTCCAATAGAAACAAGAAATGAACCAGTATCCCAAATCTCCTTTTCCTAGATGATCCTCTCCCTTCCTTAGATGCGTGCTGTTACCACTTGGCCAGCATGCTTTTCTGATTTTCTTTGACCTCTCTTTCTTGCATTCCTGGCTGCACAGTGGCTCACTTGGAGATTGTTTCCTTCCTTAACCCTAGTGAAGGGCAGCAGTTAGGAAACTTTCCTGGGATGTGAATGCCAGGCTTCAGTTCTTTGAGAAAGATCCAGCTCTCCCACTGTTGGGCAAGTGCTCTAATCACTCAGCTATTATGCAGAAACTGCACTTTTCCCGTTCTCTGTAATGAAATCAGTGCCAACATTTCCTTCTCCTCCCATGAGCTCAGTGTTAAGGGAAAATACTCTGAGAAGGCATACTGGATCAACCCCCTTAGGGATGCAGGCAGAATTTGAGGGCCTGTCTGCCTAAATCTAGATTGCAACAGAGCAGAAGACGAGGTGCCTGGATCGCTCCCCAGACTGGAAGGACGCAGCGTTGTGCTCACAACACGTGCAGTCACTGCGGGAACTTGCAGGACGATCATGATAGGCTGAGTGATGGAGACATCCAGGAGTTTAGGTGATTTGAATCTGGATTACTCTCAGGTACTTAAGCAAAATTTTGGCAGCAGATGTCTTTTAAGCCGTGTCTGTAACATCAACTACAACACCCAGCAAAGTGTTGTAAAGTACCTCAATAAGCTCTGGGAGAGTAGACCTGAGTGTAGCGGATGTTGACAAGGAAGTAGGCTTGGAAGTCGAATGTGCGGTCAGGGTGACTTTGCTGATGCAGTAGAAGCAACGTTTTCAGAGCAAGTACGTGCTCAGTCTCTAAGAGGGACTGCCTGCCATGACAGTGGTCTGTCGGCTGGTAGGACAAAGCACAAAGACTGTCATAACTGAAGAATGGATGTTCAGGAGGCAGAGAAGAGGTGAGCTGGTGCTCAAGTGATGTTTGAGAGTCGTGTTATAACTTTTCTAATTATTCAGGTTATAACTAGCATCTATGGTAATTTCTGAGTGCTCTTACCGAGAAGTTTAAAACACATGCTCATAATACAGCTGGGATGGTTTAAAAACAGAGGAAGAAGACAGGAAACTTCCAGAGATCCCTGGGAAGGCATGTTTTAGCCATGTGCAAACTCAGCCTTTTCTACGGAGGAGGAACGCAGTTGTATTAAGTGCGTCTGGTCTCTGCCAGCCTCTTCTTGGCATACTGATTCAAAACCCCTGGTTGCTTCCAGGGAGAAAGAAAAAGGGGATGTTTTCTACAAAAACACACTCCTTGCTCTGTACCTAGATATGATGTAGGATCCGATGTCAACTGGAGCATGAGTCATGTACTCCACGTGCATTACAGCACTTGGTATGTGGGCAGTGAAGTGCAGTCACTGGCTCATGAGTCATCAGCTTCATGTAAGTGGGCAGTGAAATCCTGCATAAGCTAATTTTTCAGAGACATTTCTAAGAGTATTTTGAGGTATAGGATATGGCACGGGCAAATTATTTGGGTTTTGTTTGTGCTTGCTGCGGCGTCAGCTTTGGCCGAGGCCCCACGTTATTAGGCATGACATATCCTCGAAGTCTGTTCTGTCATTCCAGCTTTGACATGGTTGTCTAGAGAAGTTTCATCATCTGGTTCTCCATGAGCAGCTTCCGTTTCTCTTACGTTCCAACAGAAATGAGGAAGTGAATGGGAACAGCAAACAGGATAAATAAACTATACTATTTCTTCTGCTTAGAGCTGCTCTGGCATCAAACTGGCTCTGGTGAGCCTTAAATTCAAAATATGTATTTTCCCTTTCACTAGTTCTCCTTTTAGTGTCACTTGATGATACGAAATAGCTGTAATTCTCTGTCCTGCTGTTCCAGAACTTTACCTGGCACCTCATACTGCCACTTTCTGAGACAGGGCTCCTGCCGCAGACAAAGTAGCCCCAACGGAGTTTCACAGGAGCCATGCCCTACTCGTCCTCTTTACGCTTAGGGCCACATATGTGTCAGACGTTCCCTCCATCTTTATATGGAACTGGAGGAAGAAGGTATTTAGCCTCCTCCCAGTTTTCTCTGGACCTTTGGTATGTGGCTCGTGAGGAACACAAAACCCGGCAACTTTCCGAGTTGTAAGAGAAAGACAGCCAGCTCAGGCTGGACTGGATGAGGCTTTTCGGCACTGCTCCTTGGACTTGGCATCTCCTGGCAAACGCTGCCTTGCTCTGCTGCCAGCTGTCATTGCTGCCGCTGTATCAAGGAGCAGCCGTGTGTACCACGATGCCTGGTCTGGAGTGGAAGCTCCCCTGGTGACTCACGAGGGTGTTGTATTTAAAAGCTGCTAGCAACAAGGGGTTTTTTTTTAAAAAAAAGCTTTTTCTTAATATAAAAATCAGTATCCGGTGCAACTCCCACTCCAAAAAAAAAACCCAAAAACCCAAACCAAAATCCCAAACGCAAACCAAACCCAAAGACCACCACAAAAAGCAGACTGGTTGCAAAGCACAGCAATGGGAACTCGGGACGCGGTGGATGTGGAGGTGCCCCCAGCACCCCTTTCTGGCGGCTGCGGCAGGATTACACACCCGGCTGCTTTGTGCCGGGCACAGGACCCTGCCTCTTCCCCTGCCCCTCCGGGACACCTGATGGAGCAGGATCAAGCCCCTTCCAGCCCACTCCGGCCCTCCCCAGCTTTCGCAGACCTCACGTACAGCCCCACAGCAGTTCCTCGGACAGCCCAGCCCCTTTGTCTCCCCCCCGAATTGCAGTACAGTTGCATGCGCCGCTGCTCCCCCACTCCCTCCTGCCTTTTCGGATCACATTTCAGCCGGCCGAGAGTAGAGGGGGGGTGGGGGGGGGAGCCCCACGGAGGGGTTTTTCCCCACGGGGAAATGCGCTTTTCGAGGTGTGTGTGTGTGTGGGGGGAGATGCCAGAAGCCGGCCACGTCGCTCCGGGGCAGAGGCGCTGGCGGCCCAAAACGCCTTTGGGCCTCCCCCCCCCCCCCCCCACCTCCGCCGCGGTTCCCGGGGGAGCCCCCGCGGGCGGCAGACAAAAGCGGGGGGGTGAGGAGGCGGGGGGGGGGGGGGGGGGGGGGGGCAGCGCCCGGTGGTCCGCGGCGGGGCCGGAGCGCGGCGCGGCGGGGCTGGAGCCCGGCGGCCGGAAGACAGGGCGGGGGGTGAGGGGTGGGGAGAGGGGGAGGACCGGCTCAGCCCGGCTGAAAAGGAGGGCTCGATCGCCCGCCCGTCACCCCCCCCACCCCCCACCCCCCCGACCCACCTTCCCACCCGCACCCCCCCCCCCCCCCATCTGGGTGCTGCTGCCCCGCAAGGCGGCCCGCACCATGGCTCTGTCTTGGAGGAGCTGGCTGGCTAATGAGGGGAGCAAACATCTCTTTCTGGTAGGGGGGGCTGCCCCCTTCCCCGGGGCAAGGCGGCGGCGGGGAGGGTGTCCCCTCGGCGGGGCTGACCTGCGGGAAAGGCTCGGGGGTGCTGCCGGGTGGGCGGCCGGGGGGTCGGGGCGGTTCGGCCGCGGCAAAAGGGTGCAGGAGGTGCCGGGCTGAGGTGCCCGGGGGTGGGGGGGGTGGGCACCACGGCGGGTGGGATGTAGGTGCGGGGGGTGTCGGGGATGTGCTCCGTGCGTGTCCCGGTGGGCGGCGGGCAGAGGTACACGCGGGTGGCCGCGGCCCCGGGGACGAGGACGGAGTCCGTGGTGGCGGTGGGGCTGGGCGGACGCTGGACGTGTGTTTGCCCTTTGTTTAGAGGCTCTTTGGCGAAGTTTGGGGGAGAAGATGCGTCTTCTCGGAGGTTAAGTTCTTCCTGCCTTTGTCTCTTTGTTGGCAGTTTTTAGGCTTTGAGCCTCTAGCTGCGGTACCGAACGAAAGGCTGGAGTAGGGCTTTGTACGCGGGGGGGGGGGGGTCGCCAGCTCAGTGAAAGTGAAAATTTCTCACACGGCGGCTATTCCTTTTAATATTTTAAAATGTTTTACGCTAAATGCTTGCAGTTTGTTTTCCCTTCCCATGTACATGTGTTTATGAAACTGCAGGCGTATGAGTTCTGCGAATGAAATGAACGCTGAAAAATTTGCACGTGTAACTTTCTTTCACTTACAATCTCTTGTTTCTATTTCATTTTAGTTTTTCTGGCTCTCCCTCAATGTATGGCTCTTCTGGAAAACCTTCCTGCTCTATTATCAAGGGCTGCAGTATTATTATTTGCATCAGATGTTAGGGGTGAGTGACCCAGCCTTTACTTTTTGCCCTGAAAATCGGGATGCTGGGAGATGGGAAAGGGACAGAATGCATCTGCTAATCGAGGATGACACGAACTGCCTGTTAACTCTGCAAAGTGGGGAAAGATCAAGTAGGAAATTACTGGGATACTGTTGACAGTTGCTTAGGAGTAGAAAGGAGTTGAGTTGAGAACAGAGTTGAGAAGAAAAAGAGCCAGTCAAGTGTGGGACGGCTATCCGTCCCCCTCCTCTCCTCCCTCCCGGTGTTCCCAGCTGCAGGCAGGCTCGCAGGAACACAAACATGCTCAACAGAGGACTGAAGCTCAACTTTTTGTCATCAAAGCATCAGCCAAGCTTATGGGCTCGTGCTGGCAAATTCTTTCTAATCCCATTATTGTGATACATATTTGCTGAAGGAATTCTTCTGATAAGTCTTAGTTCTCTTCGGTCTGTGTCATCCTCAGAGATCCTCCATTCTGTGTAAATCATTGTAATGTATGTAATTTTAGTTTTGTTTTCTAATAACAAATTCTTGGAACCTGAATGGTTTAATGAAAATTTGACTATTTTGATTTAGCAAAGGTAACATCCACCACTACCAGAAGAACCCAAGAAGGTGATTTGGGGAAGTGAGATACTGGTCTGTCTTGTGAAGTTATCCACAGCTACACCATTGCAGTTCTTTGGAACGACTTCTATACAAAGGCATAGATTAAGGGTTAACAGCTTTCTGGAAAATGATCTAGGGTTGGTCAGAATTTGAGAATCCAGCAAAAAGTAGATGAATAACATGATGCTTTGTAACACTATGTCATACTCGGGAATGGATTTCGATGGAAAGTTGACATGGGGTTAAAGCACAGATGATGCACAATCTAACCTGCTGTAGAGCCTCTGGGTTTTATCTTTGGTAGATCCAGTATATATTTTTTCATATGATTTATATCATTGCCATAGCTAGCCAGTTCCATAAGCTTTTGTGAATTTGTTTGAAAGTAAGTTGACCTGATAGACTTATCTTTTTTTTTTTCTTTTTTCTCCTTCTTATGGCTGACTTGGATGTGTTCAAGAAATGGATCTTAGCAAAGGTAGTGCAAAAAAGAGGGAATGAAAATACTTAAAACCTTCATGATGATGACTTTCTTGACAGAAAAAGCATGAAAACGTGTTTAATTTTATCATAATCTCTAATGGCTTTGCAGCCCAGTGCATCCATTTGAAAACTGTGTTTGCTCATGGCAGAACAAGTTGGTTGCTTATAAAGCAAATGTTCTTGGGTCAACATGTTGGGCCAGTCTGTCAACTGGTATATCAATCAGCAAAGTTCCTCTCAATTCAGAAGACTCGTCTGCCTTGTACCAGCTCATCATCTGGTCTTTTTCTGGTTTTCTTATACTTCAGAATAAAAGGCACATACAAAGTTATATAATGTGTGTTCAGAACCTGTGAGATGAGTCAAGCAACCGATTCCTTGTCTTGGTCAGGAGATGAGGACCAGGAGGCCATGCATTTGAGTTTGTCTAACTGTGTCTGCTGCTGTGGGAAAAAATACCAAAGAAGTTTAAAGACTTTCTAAAATGAAGAGGAAAGTGAAGAGCTGAGTCTAAAAAATACTTTTGGTCAAAGTTCTAAAACTACTTTCAAAATTTTGAAAATGTTAAAGACTGTAAAACATTATTACAATTCACTTTTTACACTTTGTTTAAATATCATCCTTAGACCATAAAGTTTGCTTTCTCCTTTCTCTTCTCTCTCTATATTTCTATATGCATATAAATCATACAGATTTTTTTGCAAGGGTCGGGAAAACTGAACCCAATTTTAGTCTCGTCAGGAAGCTGAGTAAGCATATCCATACTATGGCTGCTGTTACCTTCCATGGGGATATTTGCTCCTCTTCTTTTTCTGTATCGGTTTGTGTAGCCACCGGCCCATGGCCCATCTGCATAACCAGTCTCCTCTCTGTTCCATGTGTGTGTGAGTGGCTTGTAGTGCCTCTGTGTGCCGTTTCTTGATGTTTGAAAACGTTGAGGTTTAGATGGAAATTCTTCATTTATAATTAAACAGTTGCTTTTTTTTTTTTTTTGTCTTAACAGAATGAACTTTTTTATAGATACTTTCATGAAAATTGATTCCCTTTTCTAGCCAGTGAACAAAAAATGGCAAAAAGGAATGCCATTTCTTTAATAAAAAAAAAAATTCTCTTGTTTTTCAGTGTGGTTTGCTAAGAAGCTTTTTTGTCTCTTTGTATGCTATGATAGCCTAAAATCTCCTTAAGAACTTCTGCACTTGCAGCACTGAAAGATTTACACAGGTAATTTTATTGTTTGCCAAGTAACAGGATGGAGAACAAGAAGAGTTGCTGTAGGAAATCAGATCGTGATATGAAATGAGGTATTGGACTGAATATTCTGAATATATTCAACTCTTGCCACATTTTCATACCATGTCTTTTCTTTCTGATGTGAAGAAAGAGAAAGAATGAGGTTAGTCTTTCATTCAGTGGTCACTGAAGTGGTTCACTTGCCTTCAGCCTTCTGCAGAAGAAGGAGGCTCAGTTTTATTCTTTTCCGATTGCATCCTCTGCAACCTTGAACGAGATACTTAGTATATGATTTTAAAATTATGTAGCTTCCTAATTCCCACTCAGTCTTTCAATGACAGTCTTTCTGATCCTGAATGCTATACCTCTAAAAAGGCACTAAGAGCATGGTGGTGTCCTGGAAGTGCAGAGAGAAGAAATAAGTCACGGGCACCGATGTGCTAGGAGGAGGAGGAGGTTAATCAGCCTATTCTATGCTACAAAATGTAGTGGGTAAACTTATGTTGTGTCAAATGTCACTGCTTTGCTCAGTTTGAGTCCAGTTAATGAGACCATGAACTCTTCACTGTGGAATCTCCATCCCTGGAGGTTTTCAAAAGCTAATTGGGGAAAACTCTGAGCAAACTTAGTCTGAGTTTGGTGTTGAACCTGCTTAGAGCAGGAGGTTAGAATAGAGACATCCCAAGGTCCCTTCCAACTAAGGTTGTGTAAATTCAACCAGAACCTAGTGGATGTAAACCCTTTCCCTTACTTTTGCCTTGATGACCATCCCTTTGGATACTTAATTGCTTATAACGCTACAGATCCTGTAGTCTTTCTGCATGAATGCATTCATTGCTGCTGGTTCAGGAACATGATTCAGATAAAGAATCTCAGTTTTTCATAATTTAATAAATGTTAACTTGTGGCCCTACATTGCTTGAAGAGAAACCTGGGAAACACACAACAGGCATGGATTTCTTATAAAAGAGTGCGGCAAAGGGGAAAGGAATATTTTCATCTTCATGTTGCTAATAGATACTACAAGATGGAGTAGGCATGAATTACAGAAAGGAAGGTTCATAAATTACTTGACGTGACTCCACGTCATTGTTGGAGGTTTTGTGTCTGCTCAGGGAGAGAAATTGTCCAGATGATTAATTTCTTTGCAGACTTCAAGATTTGTCCCTTTAGATTAGCTTGGCTGTATTTTTTTCCAACAAGTTTGCTTGTGTCTGACCAACAAATTCAGTCCTAAATTCAGTACTGGCCTTACAGAACTCAAATCTTGCTTTTGACAGCATTCAATGAAATGCCTGTTTCTTGTTGCTCGAGTTCCCCATGAATAGAAAGAGCATTGGGCTCATTTTATCATGGCGTAAAAGGTCTCTTTTTCCCTATTCCCTGTCTAGTCCCTGCTCAAATAACTCTAATGTCGTCAAATGGATGTTAATGCAAGAGATAAGCTTCTGGGTTTCAGACCAAAGTGAAGAAAATGCATCTCAGAACGATCTCTTTGGGAAAAGATTGAATAACTGAAAATGGGACTGAACAGGAAAAGTGCTACCTCACTTTTTTTATCTATACAGTTGCTGCCTTCTTACTGTGCAGTACTGTGCATCACATTTATCTCATCTTTATTCACTGCTTGGAATATATTCCAGATGTTCCAGTAACTTGCATGTGTCTCCTTGCTAGTTTATAGTAATGATAGAGATTTTATGAATTAAGGCCAAATTCTGCTTTCATTGATCCTTATGCAACCACACTGCAGCCTGCTTCCCCCACACATCTAAGCATTGGAGGGAGTAGTGTATCTTGACCCTTTATTTTCCTGAATGCATCGTGGTTTTGCTAGTTAATTGTCTTGTAACCAGGCTATTTTGGGATTTGCTTTTTAGAGTGTTACATGTAACAAAAATACAAGATTTATGTTGCTATGGAAGCTATATATTAGATATGCAGGACTCCTAGCAAAGACTGAGTGTGTTAATCCACAAGACCTTATCGTGATAGTCCCCTTGAATTTACAAGTAAATCTCTTCTTGAATTGCATTCTCTTTGACTCATTCTAGATTTTTTTGTTTGCCAAAACATTTTTTCCTTCAACTCTTTGTCCTTCCTCAGCAGCCCACAGTTCAGCATCATTGCTGAGATTATTCTCCATTATAAGCCAATGAAGAATTTGGGTTTTGTGCCATGTACTTCTGTTTGCTTGTTTGGGTTGGGTTTTTTTTTGTTTGTTTGTTGTTTTTTTTTTTTAACTCAAGTAGCAGTAATCCTGTGAAGGACATCTATATTGTTAACTTTTATGGGAGAACTTCCACCTTTGCAGAACTTCTTGTGAAACTGTCAGTAATGGTGGTTCAATTAGTAGAGGTACAACTCAAATAATTAACGGAAATTTTTACTACTGTATCAAGTAGTCTTGTGTTAAAAATAGTCTTCTTATCATCACTACCCCTCATTCTAAGATGATTATGGCATAATACTCTGTGTAGAACAGAACTGAATTATGGCCAAAATGTTTCTTTGCTTGATTATGCATTATATTCTGTATTATTGCAGGGTTCCCATGGTAGTCCAACAATGGCAGATCTTAAAATAAAAATAGCTGTATTACACTCCAGAAGACCAGTTTTACAGCCCATGTTACCTACTGTGTTGTGATAAGGGGAAATAATTCAACATAAAGGAAGCCCTTAGCAGCAGACGTTGCATCAGTTCTGTGTGATTGTGATTCAGATATGACAATAAGCAGCTTCCTGCTCTGGCCAAGAGTTGCAGTGTGTTGTGAATCTCTTGCAGGACTTGGGTACCCTTAATCCCTTGATTCATGACTGAATTTGTGGAGTTTAGATCATGCTGCATCTTGCGGCATCAGCCATTCAAGCTCTTGTTACTAATTAATGTATAAAATACTGTCACGCTTTGTGATGTTGCTGCGGAATAAGGATGGTCTGGAACACTCAGATCTGGAAGATAACTTGAGATCCCTTCCAGTCTGTGTGTGTGTCGTTCTGCCTGGCACGAAAAGAAAGCTGTAACTCAGCAACATCAACAAAAGTATTTTTTAAAATTTTATTTCCTGAGGTCAGGATTCTAACAGACTAAATTAACTGATTAATAGGTTAATAAAGATGAACATTTGGTCTGAAATCCTGTAAATGAATACACTTTCTTTGGAGATTGTCAGAGAAGTTGAAAGCTGATATTGAATTCCAGGTTAAGACAGTTGCTTTTTTCAGATTTAATGACTGATTTAAGCAGAAGGAGTACATCTAACGCAAAGGGTCTGTGTATAAAGTGAGAACGTAACCTAAATATGTGGACAAAAAGAGAAGGAAAACCTTCAGGGAATGCCTGTTTGGTGAGTTACAAGTGAATGGTAAGAATATTGATTCTTAGTAGTGCAGGGAAGATACCCCATACCTCATGAAACAGCTAAAAATATTGTTGCCATTGTCCACTCCTGATGTTTCTCCCTTTCTATAATATCATATCCAACTTCTGATTCATATATCCAAGCAGAAGACTGAAGTTGAATTAGCGTAGAGAATTGGGCTGCTGTTAAATTCTTTGTGTAAAGGATTGCTGTTTTTTGTTGTTAGTTTTTTTTTCTTAAATACTTAATACACTTTTTCAAATGTGATTCAGAAATATTATACCACTTAGCCTTAAAATAATTTTTAAAGGGGTGCAGTACATGAGGTTGGGATTTACAGAGTCTTGCCTCAAAACCTTCCATCTTCAGGAGCAAAACCAAGTCAAACTTTTGTATAAGTTTTCACATGTTCTGGTAGGTTTCTGCTACCCTCACATTTTCCTTCCCTTCAGCTGCTTCGGGATTTTTTTGCCAGATCTCCAACCAGATTTGTCAGGCTTAGGGGCAGTAATTGCTATCTGTACAATTCAGATCTCTCCTTCATCTTAGATTATCTGTGCTCTATTACTCAAAACAAGGAGTACTCTATCTATGAAGAAGACGAAGTCAGGTCAAAAGGAGGCACATTTGTGTAGCACAGTTTGTCCCACCTATGAAAATAAATAGTTGTAGCTCCTCCAGTACTGATTTGGGGAGGTGGTCTGTGATACTCTGCAGAGCAGTATGTGGCTTATGAGTCCGCCTGCAACCTTTCAAGTTACCCTGAGCCACAGAAGATTGAAAAAGTTCAAAGAAAGGCCTCCAGAGAGAGCATCAAGTGTGTCTCTACTGCCCCATGACCTGTTTAGGATTGTTGCTTGTAGATAGTGAGGTCTTGAGAAACAGAATCGCATCACTTGTAGGTGTGGAAGGATTTGTGGTTTTCTTCCACGTTTTTGCTACAAGATGGGCTTAAAAGGTGAGATAGGACAGTATTTGTTGAAGTCTTCCTGTATTCTCTCTCCAGTACATTTTGCAACCACGTATCGGATACTAGATTTATCTGCACAGCAGTTGCAGGTAACGTTCATCTCTGTGTTTATAACTGATGAACTTTCAGGGATTCTGTGGTACACAGTAAGTTACTTTAGCCCTCAACCTAGTACTGAAACCATTTGCCTAAGTACGGAGAAGCTCATTTCCCCTACTTTGCTGGCAGCAACACACAGGACATCCAACAAGAACTGACTCTTTACTTCTCTGTCCTACTTTTTACATTGTATGAGCATAGCCAGGAGTCCATCCTGATTTCTCTGGGACTGTACATCAGGCAGGGATAGCTGGAGGACTTACATTCCCACTATATCTCTGGCGCCCTTTGCTGCTGCTTTGGAGAAGGAGAATACGGTGATTGCTTTATACTTGTCTGGAGAAAAAAAATCTAGCCTAGTTTTTAGGATTTGACTTTGTAGTGGGTCCAGTTCCCTACTATCCTTGCGACACATTTCCTCTGTGAGTTCAATTAATCCTTTAGTTTTTCTGTGCCTCTTTGCCCCTCCATGAAATGGGATAACAGCATGTGTGGTACTGGGTAGGCAGAGTACAGAAGGAGGTTGTCAAGTGCTTGGATTTGGTATTGGCAGAAGTGGATAAAAGAGAGTGTCCAGCAGAGATTTTGGGGGTGGTTTTTTCTCTCTTTTTGATCCTACAGAAATTTCACATGTTACTAACATGAAATAATACTTTTTTTTTTTTTCCCTTAAGACAAAGATAATCTTAGGAAGAAAAAAGGATTATATTTCTCTCATTTCTTAGCTACTTCATAAGGATATATATTCCATTCTAGAACCAGTGAGTTGCCTTGGAGCAAAAATCATCTTTTATTCTACTATTGTTTAAAAATCCGACAACGCACTGTGTTAATTCGTTACTATGCCACCCAGGCAATGCAAAGGAAGTCAAGAAAGAGACCGTTTGGAAACCATTTGGAAGGAATTAGTTTCATGGGGATATTTTTAGCCTTTGGATATATGTTAAGAGCAAACTTAGTACTCTGTTATTCTTCTGGGTCTTGCATGAATTGTGATTCTAAGCATTGTTACATGTATTACTTTACCATTGTTTTCAAATTGGTCATGGACTTGTTGCAGCAAACATGCCCAACTTTATTTCTTCAGAATAAAACCTTAAGTGAACCATTGGTGAAAATATTTGAATCGCACTTTCCTAGAAGTGCACTGCATATTTGAAGAAGTCGTTTCCTGCTCTCCTTTTTTTTTATATGCTTTTTCCTTTTTACAGATGCTGATAGCATTGTATTAGAATTAATGTAAGGGCATTCTTCCATCGTAATTGCATTATGAATGAATATTTGCTCTTTGTTAACTAGTGGCATGGAAAACACAAAGGAAGGTTAGTAGGGTAGCTTTTTCGACTCATAGCTGATTCATATTTTTTGTACTAGTTAAATTATTTGGCATTGTCATTCATTTAATACTATACAGTGTAGAATTAACTATTCTAAACTACTCCAAACTAGACTGTTTTGTTGAAGTTTTGTAAGAAGAGTAGTTGTGCTTGATAAATGAAGTCTTGGATAATTGATACCATGCCTGGTGTATGTTTAAACTCAAAGACAACAAAAATTCTCAAGAAACTAATGATGCATCATGTAGGTCATATAATAGAAATTATTACATTTTTTTAATTGCTTTACTTATTAATTGTATTGAAACTTTTTTCAGCTTTTGGGTGTTAGTCAAGAGCTACACAAATGGTTCAGTTTACTTCTTGGTTTTGCATAATGTTACTTCCACATAATTCTTCAGTTTTTCAAATCATGCTCATTAGATCACTGAAATACTGTAGCATATCAGCAAGCTCTAATAAAAATGCTTATATGTGTTTAAGGATCATGGTTTTGGACTTACTGCTTTTATGAGGTGTATAGCTTATTTTTAGCTTCTTTTTAGAGGAATAATAATTAATGAAAATAGAGGCAGTCTTGTAGATGGAAACAGCACATTATAGAGACATTTTACTTGCCATTAAGTCCAATCATTTCAAGGGTATTATTGCCATTTTATCTGATAGTCCAAAAATATTTACGATGTTCTAAAGTCACTTTAAGCTACTGTGGGCAAGAATAGAGAAATATTTGTTGTGGTTGTTCACTTTTTTTTTTTTTATCATACTTTGAAGTGGAAAGTGACATCAGCATTCAGTAAAATCTCAGCTCAGTTGCTGAGTCTGTGGCCATTGTAGCTGGGGCTCAGTTGTAGTCATTGCACTTGGGCTCTGGACCAGTTGGGAGAGCCCAGGGCAGGGAGGAGAGGATGATCTAAAATATGAAGAACATGACTTGTGAGAGAAAAGCAGCCAGAATAATCTCTTATTGTGCATGTGAACAGAGTGTGAAGTAACAGACAAAATAGAAGCAAGGGAGGTTTTATGGGAGGAAAAAAAAGACTAGCAGTGCATTGGAAGAAGTAGTGGAGGAGGTCTGGAGAGTGGGAAAGAACTAAGTGATGTGGTTCATTCTAGTCTTACTTTCTATCATTCAGTAGGTTAGAGATGCCTCTGTTGTAAGTGTCACTCTCAGTGTAACTTTTGTGAGATCTGCTCCAGGGACGTGTGCCAGGGATCCCGCATTTACATGACAGAGAACAAGGTAGAGCACATTTTGTGGGGTAATTCCTCCTGCTTCTCAGGGGCGAATTTGAGAGAAGGTGCCCTTACGACGGCTTTGTTCTGTGGAAGCTGGTAATGTCTGGTGAGGAAGTCCCTAGCACTCAGGTCTAACTAACTAATGTAAAGTAGAGCCAGAAGAGAAATGGGATTGAGGTGGGGAGCTTGATGCTTCAGGCAGATTGAGCATCTTTACCTTCTGGGTACCTACTGG
This sequence comes from Astur gentilis, assembly GCF_929443795.1. Lineage (NCBI taxonomy): Eukaryota > Metazoa > Chordata > Aves > Accipitriformes > Accipitridae > Astur > Astur gentilis. Next base: position 19,055,553 of record NC_064898.1, read on the forward strand.
TTTTGTGCCCAGATGTACTGCAGAGAAAGTGGGGTACGTGAGTGTGACCAACTGTGACGGTAGGCAGTTTTGATGTTTTATGGTACTGAGAAGCTCCTGTCACGCCATCGTGCTTGTCATCTTGATAGACATGCTGAAGTCCAGTTATTTTGTTTACTTTATTTTTACTAGTTTATGTATTCATCCATGTCTGTGACATGTAGGTAAGTCTGTAAAAAACCAACTTAATAGCAATTATAAATATTGAAATTACAAGGCTTTTCTAATAATTTTTGTAAAAAAATATATTTCCAAACAAATGAAATCTCTTTGTTTCTCTCCGATTTTATTTCTTCTTCTTTTCTTCTTGATACAAAAGATATGAATATAATAAATTTTGCACTGATGAAATTTCTTTTGACTGAGAAATGGGGTCTTTTTTGACATAAAGTTTCATTTTAAAAAAACTAATAATCTTTACTAATTTTTATTAGATAACTTGTACCTGTTCAAATCATTCACATACCTCTGCAGTATTTGAGTTATCTTATAATATTATAATAGTTATTTATTAATTTCTTCAGGAGTTGAAAAACTTGGGGTTTAGAGAACATTCGAAGAAGTATCCTTCCAGAAATCTGTTGACAGTCTGAAAGCATCTTTTATATAAGCTAGTAAAATGGTAATTCAACCTAATAACTAGGAGAACAATGGCATTTTGCTAACTTCTTTAAAAATCATAAATGAATGAGAGAATATAATAAGATTAAAAAATACAGGGTTATGACATTAATGTGTGCTTTGTTCATTTATTTGACAAGCTTTTTTGTTCTGATTATGTAAGTTTCAAATACACCAGTGAAAGCATTACTCAAATTAGATTTCAGCTAGTGAGTAGTTAAAATGAAGAAAACCTACTTTCTTTAGGTCCAAATATGGCACTGCATAGTGTGAATGGATGAGGAGTTTTGTGACAATTCCATAACAGCCATTGAAACAATATTATCATTTCAGTTTAATTGAATCAGGTTTTTTTTTCACATCTTCTTCTGGCTTGCTTACCAGAAAATCATTACACTTTACTTAAGTGGCTGTCTAGTGTCTTCATAGTGTTTATCCCTCTTTCTTATTTAATTATGTCTGTTGAAGCTTTTGGGTAATTTCTCGGTGGACGCTTATTGTTGTCTCAGATATGCTTTGTTCCATATGGCTTTGAGCACTAATGAAGATATTGGTTGTTTCAGTAGAAAATTGTCATTTGCTGACATTATTGCTGACAAAATTAATTTTGACTAATTTTTTGATGCAAAGGTGAGAGCTCTTTCCCTCGGAGAACAGCATAGCATGCTGTGTGTACAGCGTTTTTTCTAGTACATGGAAAACATGAAACTCCACTATTCTGATGAGTCAAGAGAGCATGGGAACCCTTTGGTTTCACAGTAAAGAAAAGGAGGTTGAATACTGACACCTGAACCATTAGAGCATCTTTTCTCCCTGTAATCTAACTCTTGCTGTATTTGTTCAGCTAGGATTGTGTGTTAGCAGAGCTTCAGCATCTGTCCTCAATCTCAACTGCTGCCTGGTCCTTCTACCAATGTGCCGTGTTCTCTTGGCCTTCCTGCGAGGATCTCAGAAGGTAAGTACTGTCCTCAGCATGCAGCAGTTGAGAAGAGGAGGGCCCTGGTCCCTGTTTACTATAAAAATAATAGGAAAAAATCTGTTATATCCCTGTTTATTATACAGTATGTGCCTGCAGGGTGCACGTATCGGACCTTCAGCCTAGATTCATGACTCCTTTGAAGACAGTGCCGTGGCTGGCATTGTCTGGTTTGATTGGACTTGTTGTGAGCAAGCTTTCTTCAATGCATTTTTGAAGGACGGGAGTTGCTGTGGAAATGTAACCAGACAGAGTCTTCTCTTTCTTTCCCAATTCTAATATTAAAGACATCTGTGTCCTCTCTACTGCTTCCTGGTAGAATTCAACAGAGGAAAAAGAACTTCATGTCTGCGTAACCAGAAGTGTCCTACTAGAGTTGATAGAACTTTAAATAAAAATACCCAACCTGATATATTCTTTATCATGGGAGAAAAAAAAAAAAAGTTCTGGCAAAGCTAAGAGGGTTTGTTTTCTGTACCAGTATTCAGTAAACAATAGTTTAGCTTGTTTGTGATTCACCAGTTGCTTTTAGAGAAATATAAGTAATGCTTTTGAGGAACATCTGTTTTCTAGGTGGTTGCAAATTGAACCTGTGAGTTCTGTTTGTCATGTGACAGTACCTGTAAGATTTGATCCCTATAGATGCATTTATGTATGCAAATATACCTTTCCCTCTGATCCTGCTCACTAAAGAGTTAGTGAAGCCTACAGCAATTAGTGCTGGAGTTCCTAAGTTTTAAGGCCAGCAGGGACATAACTTTAGGTGCTTTTGACATCTATGTAATACAGGTCCAACTGTAATTTCTTCATTAAGACCTCAAAATTGGCTCATTGACATAATCCTGTAGTTTTAAATTTAGGTACTGTGCTTGCAAGGGTGTTAAACCTAGTAAAATCTGAAGTTGCTATTAAATCACCTCAGTTGCTCTTAGTATTTTTTTTTTATTTTGCTTTGTTTTCGAAGAGAGATTGCTTGAATTCTTTTCTTCCTAGGTTGCCAGCAGGAAAACCAGAAGGCTCCTAGATAAAAGTAAAACTTTCCACGTGACGTGTGGTGTTACAATATGCATCTTTTCAGGTGAGATCTTACTCGGCTTGTTTGGGAAACATTGAAGCAGTACTTTGAGGTTTTTCTTGTACAGTACATTTGGGGGTAGTCTTGCTCTGTGCTTCCCTGCCTTAAATTGTGAATGCTTTCTCGGATGTGTGTGGGGTTTCGTTTATTTTTTCCTTTAAACACATGGGCTTACATTCTAATGCTGGGCCTTTCCTTAAATTTCCAGTTTCTAAAAGGACAGGTATATGAGATCAGATCAAAATCTGCTGTTATGAGTGACCCTGCATTGTGCCTAAGGAATTAGAGTGAAGAAGCAGGGGGCTACAGGCTTATCTGCAGAAGAGCGAGCAGTGGAGACAAATACCTAATTTGGTGAAGAAGAAATATTCTTGGGTGGACACCTTTGAATGTTGTCTCCCAGCTGAAGCATTGCAGTACAGAAATGATTGCTGTAGTGTTAAAAAAACTTTAAAATACATACAGCTTTCTGCCATGAATATCTATAACCTAATTTACTTTAGAAAAAGAAATCCTTAGTCCCTGATGCATCTCATGCAGGTGATGTGTTTATAGCTTGGCATCTGGGTAGCCACTTTTCTTCAGGGGAATATCTACATCTTGTTTACGGATCTCAGCTTTACTCTTTTTTTTTTTTTTTTTTTTTTTTTAGTCCTACATGTTGCTGCTCATCTTGTGAATGCTCTTAACTTCTCTGAGAACTACAATGAAGATTTTCTGGCACTAAATGCAGCGAACTATCGTGGTGAGGTGAGCCAGCTGTCCTTTCATATTTTGCTTTTAAGTATATAATTTAAATATATGATTATCTGTATATTCGATTCCATTGTATGATCCATCTTTTGATCTAGACAGTGCTGCTGTTTTGTGCACTGAAAACTCACCATCATGTGGATTGCTGTGAATTTTACTTCTTTCTCTGGACAGAGCATGTATTAAGCACTTTCTGTTTAAGCCAGCAGGATTCAATCATATTGGATTATGAGGTGGAGAATGCTGTCATAAAGTCCTTTCACCTTGTACCTTGTTCTTCTGCTTCTCTTCTGCTTCTCTCTGTTCCTTGTGTGGGCCTGATCGAGACACTTCTGCTGCTGTTTGGGAAAATACATTCTGCGTTTGCGCAATTTAGAATGTAGTGCTATGTGACATATACTGGGCATTTTAGGATAGCCAGATTTGAGACTGATTTTGTGTTTTTAAACTGCTGTGGGTACTGGAGTGTATATGTTAAGAGTGGAATTAGTTACTTGCGTGAACTGGGCTGGAAGCTGATTTCTACTTATGAAATAGTTGGTTTGCGTGCCTTTCTCTGACTTTGGTGCAGATCTCTTGGAGGCATACCAGAGTCCTAGTCCCTCTTCCAGGTGCTTGCTTGTGCATTTGGCACTGCAGAGAGATTTGCATATTTGGGGAGGAAGACCAGAGTCCAGGACTCTTTCTCCTTTGGGCTACAATCAAGTTCTCTCTTGTTTATATTCATTCTAGTCTCAAGTCTGCATTTCTTTTTCTACCAGCTTCATTAGGAAAGATTTAGAATGACCCTATCCCAGCTGCATCCTTTCCTGGAAAAGGAGCTTGACTCAGCCCAGGCTCATAAGGACCAACAACCAAGGTCTTCCACTCCCTGGGTGAATGATCTAATCACCCAGCTATTCTGTGGCAGACAGACATGCCAACACCAACTATTGTGCTGAGGTTCTGGATTGAACTCCAGTGTCTGCATGTGTTAGGAGTGGTGTAATAGACTTAGCCTCATCAGGAACATTAGCAGGAGCTTGCCTCAGGCTAGAATGTGCCAGGGTGTGCATGGCAGCCTGTACTAAGCAGCCCTAGGAATTTTGCAATAGAAAATGGAAATAATAACAAGTTTTTAGTAACTCTAGGATTAAAACCTCTCGGATTTTAGGTGTTTTGGTAGCTCTTGAACCTTTGTTCTTGAATTCCACTTTGTTGTGGTTTAACCCCAGCCAGCAACTAAGCACCACGCAGCCTCTCACTCACTCCCCCCCCCCCCCCCAGTGGGATGGGGGAGAAAATCGGGAAGAGAAGTAAAACTCGTGGGTTGAGATAAGAATGGTTTAATAGAACAGAAAAGAAGAAACTAATAATGATAACACTAATAAAATGACAACAGTAATAATAAAAGGATTGGAATGTACAAATGATGCGCAGGGCAATTGCTCACCACCCGCCGACCGACACCCAGCTAGTCCCCGAGCGGCGATTCCCTGCCTCCACCTCCCAGTTCCTAAACTAGATGGGACGTCCCATGGTATGGAATACACCGTTGGCCAGTTTGGGTCAGCTGCTCTGGCTGTGCCCCCTTCCAACTTCTTGTGCCCCTCCAGCTTTCTCGCTGGCTGGGCATCAGAAGCTGAAAAATCCTCGACTTAGTCTAAACACTACTTAGCAACAATTGAAAACATCAGTGTGTTATCAACATTCTTCGCATACTGAACTCAAAACATAGCACTATACCAGCTACTAGGGAGACAGTTAACACTATCCCAGCTGAAACCAGGACACACTTAAACCTGTTTTTTAAGTGTGGCAGGCAGTCTGGATGCTACTGTCATCTTCTGTAGATGGGTGTGCACATCTGGATGCAGACAAGTTCAGGGAGAGGGACGCTTCGTTTTTCCTGACCTGTATGAAAGCTGCTCACCTCCCCTCACTGCATTTTATTGCAAGTTTAAAAAAAAAAAGTTTTTCTCCAAAGTGCAGACAAAACCTCATGAGGTGTAGGACTCAGGGGGAGTGAGGCAGTTTCCTGTGAGGTTGACATATCCCCTCTTCCTTTCACATGTGGTGAAGGACACAGGAACATCTGGCCTTGTGTTGTCAGCTCCTTTGTGTTCAGTCCTGCTTCACTGGAGTCCACTGTAAATCTCTTGGTGATGTAACTGGCAGTAAAATGCTCGTGGCTTGTCTTTCATTTTAATTCAAAATCTCTCTCTATTCTGCTCCCCTCTGTCCTCCCAAAGGTATGAGAGAACAGAGTAAAGTTAAGCTTTCAAAAAATAACTGTCTGTAAAATTATCTGGATCCTAATTTTTCGTAACAGACTGGGGGAACGCAAAGGCTAAAAGTTTAGCTTATGTTGAGTTGCAGTCAGTGTAAACTGTTACCAAATACCAGATCCATTCCTACATCCAGATTTAGGGATTGCTTATGCCTTCAAGTGTGTGCGCTTTATGAGCTACTTATTATTATTACATTATTCACATAGATGTAAAATCATGTGTGTTGATATTTTTTTTTTCTTTTTTTCCCCTGTCTGTTTTTCAGGACCCAAGGAAACTGCTTTTTGCTACTGGTAAGTCTGTTGCAAAACTGAGAAAGTTTGCTGCTTCTCATCATCACTCTCCAGACAAAACATTTTGATCCTGTGTTTGCATGCTCCATTTGTTGTATCTCAGCTAGGTTGAGATGTGTTGTGTTAATATAACCTCGGTTTGCTTATCCAGTAGTCAGGAGGGAGGAGTTGCATAAGCCCTCTAGTAGGATGAGCGGCATCTTCAAAGTTGTTGTTGTACAGATGAGTCAGTGGAAAATCATTAGTTTCAAACAGAGATTCTGCATAATCTTAAAACCAAATTCCTAAATGATCCAATTTCTAGAAAAAGAAACATAACAAAAAAGCCGTCTTCTTGCTTCAGCTGGTTTATTTAAGGGTTAGTTTGACTTCAGAGCAATCTAAACTGTTACACAGGAATTGGGCTTCAGCACTCATAAAGAATAAATAAGCAAAGACACTTTTGGTGCAGGAATTTAGAAGGGAACAATGTTTGGGTATGGAGGGGTAGGCAGAAGCCTGAGCTGTAGAGCTTCACACGCAGGTAAAGGTTCTTCCTGATGTTATCTGTCTTTCACCAAAAATCACAACTTGGGAGCATTTAGGGCAGGGTCCAAAGGAATCTATCTGGACAGCAATGAATGCGATTCTCTGTCTGTCCATCCCAATACGTTTCCTAGAATTAGCAGCCTGTGGGGACAGGCTTTCCAAAAACCCTAGGGAAGGTTTAGATCAGTTGAGAGTAGAGGAAGTGAGAAAATTATATTATCGAAATTGAGGTGGTAAGTTAACTGCGAGCTGGAAATAGGTTGGGTAACTGGTGTAGTTAGTGAGAAAGAGGGTTACCGATGGAGGAGGGAGTTAAAGAAGGGGAGGGAAAATCAGAACAAGCAGCTAAGGATTTTATTTAGTATCTTGGATGAAGGAGGACTTGGGGTGGAGAACCAGTGCAGAGGCCCCATCAAATATTGTCCCGGCTTCTGGGGACACCTTGAGACCTCTCTAGTTGCGCAGAGGACCTGCAAGGTGGAACTCCTTTTACCCTCTGATAGCCAGGAATATACTGCATTTCTGAAAGTTCGAGCACTCTGTTTCAAAAAGCAGTGATTCTAAGTCATCTTAAATTTTAAATTACTCAGATCACTCCCCATCCTAATGACTGGTAATTAACATTTATTATTTGTGCTGAAGGAGTGCCCAGACAGGGACCAAGATTTCGCTGCACTGCGAGCTGTACAAATATGCAAAAAAATGGTCTCTTCCCAAACAGTTCAGAACTAGATTTATTGGCTGATTTTTTTAACATAGTGAGAAGGAATAAGGAATTTGAAGGATTTATAGTGTGATGGCTTTTCAGATCATTCCAGGAAAGTGCCTCCTTGTATAATGGTGTGAGGCTAATTGTGGGAGGAATAAGTATTCAAGATTATAGTTAGTGGAGGAAAAGAGAGACAGGGACAGGGAGAAGAGGAAACACTGAAAATGCACTGATGAATTGGGACAAGGCTGTGAGTGATTTCATTTTTGCAGTTTGATGGAGAAGAGACTTGAAGAACTGGATGTAAAAGGTGACCTGTGGCTTGAGTGACAGTTTAGGAAGCTGGATCAAGTGCTGTACTGCAATTGGATTGGAAGTATTTGTGTCAGAGGGGAGATTGATTACATGCTACATATCAAATTAGATTAAGAAAGAAGAAATGAAGAAGGAGGCAATGGAAAGAATGCACATTTTTTATTGCAGCTGCTTTTAATTGTAACCTTTCCCTGAAGGGGTGAAATTATGTTTCTTATGCAGTCCATGGCAAAACTTCCGATGACTGTAGGACCAGGATTTTTGCTACAGTTTGTAAAACTGAGGAGTGATTTGGGATGTATCAGATTTTGGGTATCAGACTTTTCAACAAGTGGAGACTGAGAGGTTTATAAAAAGATAAGATTTGAAATTGTCTCTTTACTGCTAAAGAGTCTAAAATCACAATCAATTATTTCAAAAATTAGCTTGGTCTTATCATTAGGATGTGATCCTGCCAAAGATCCTGGACCATTAAAATCTTTAGGTTTGCCATTTAAGTCCATGAAAGCTGGTTGAGATGCTTATGTTCTGACATTAAAACAGCACTTATTTAGCTTTGTGCTTGGTGATTGGCCTGACTGACTTTGAAGCCAAACACGTGGCTTTTAGGGTGACCAGAGACTATGCTTAAAAACTATCAATCTTTGAGAAGTAAAAGGTTTTGATGTAATGCTTCATGGATTTCAGGTTCTTAATTCTTAATTAAGATTCTTAATTCCTGGGATGGCAATTTTGAAGATAAGGTGCTCAGAAAAAGTAGTAACTTTGGTTGGGATTTTTCTAATCTGTCTTTAGGCTGATGGTTTACTGTACTTTGTGGGCAGGATTCTGCTTTAGGGTGAGATGAGTCATGCTGTAGAAATACTTGTTTCTCTCCTTTGACTTAAAACAGAGCTGAGGATTGTCTAGTTCTGCTACATGTCTGCATTTGAGCAGATGAGTCCAGTCCTTAGTATTTTTAACCTTTCCTTCTCAAATGCTGCCTGTAGATCACTCTCACAGACTTTGCTCTACGGGCAGCGATTTCAAGCATGATACAATGCCATGGAGAGTAATTTCAGGCTCTTTCTCATTCCAGGATGAAACGGGTTGGCAAACAATTGTGGTGACAGCTTGCATAGAAATTGGTTTGCTTGAAATTTTGTCCCTGACCAGCTTTTTAATTGTGTTCAACAGAGTTTGGGGTTTGGAATAAAAAAGAGATACAGGAACTTGTACAGTCAGTCTTACAAATAAACAAATAGACAGGATTTGTCCTTGCTTAGAGACAAATGTCGTGAGCAAAAGATGACAGGAACAAAGACTAATAGGAAGTTAGTGATGCATGATGAAATGCAAGGAAAAGGGCAGTTTTCTCTGGGAAGGGGGGAGATAACACAACAGCTGTCTTCAAGAGAAAAATATCAAATGCAAAAGTTTGATTGAATCAGAATTTGTATGTCTAATAACTTCCACTTTCTTGAAAGGTCATAGGAGACAAATATACCTCTTCACCGTTCAAATATAAGTTATCTTATGTCCGTTTTAGTTCCAGGTCTGACTGGAGTCATTATGGTGTTAGTATTATTCCTAATGTGTACAGCTTCTACATATGCCATCAGGTAAGACATAACCTGATCATTATGCTGAAAAATGCCATTTGTGTAATCATATTCTCATACTGATTAGAGGGAATGAAGAATAAATGCAGTACGAGGCAAGGAGTATTTAAATGAGTATTAAAAATACCGGTTTTCTTGCCCTGTTTTTTTTTTTTTATTAGCTTGCAGGTAAATTAGCACAGTGAATTTTGTATTCAAAAAATTACAAAACCTGATTAAGTTGCCTTCAGAGAAAAACACTGTTTGAGGAATGCGCTCAGTCAAAAATCTAGGCCTTTAAAAATTCAAATAGTTCTTTTTTTCCTGTTTGTACAGGGATGCAGTAAACTAAGCATATGGGAAGTTCTGTCCAATGCATATATTAAGTCCACTGGAAGTAAAATAAGATGATATATTTATCTTAATTCTTTTCACCAATTAATTGTGACAACAAACTGTAAAAAAAAGTCAAAAAAACCCAGCAATGAAGCGAACTGGAACAGAATTGTTCTACTTAAGTAGAATGTTGCATCTTTAAAGCTCTGCTTCTGGTTCTCAGATATATTCTTTTAAACGTCGATTATAATTCAAAACAGCAATGCAGTATTGGCTCAGAGTAGCTGCTGGGATTTCTAAAGGTTTGGTCCTCCAGTGGGTTCACATTCTGCACCAACATTACTGAATACATATTATAGTATTATATATCATTTGAGTGACCAGCACCTTGGAGGATCTCGCCCTACATCATAGCCTTTTTAAGGCTTTGATTCTGCAATTGAAGCATATAAAAAACTCCTTGATTTTTATAGCAGTCTCTGATGAATTCAAAGACTGGTTATGTAAATACATCATCTCAATTCAGCAAACACTGAAGGATATTTTGATTCCGTATCTTCAAACGGTAATGGTGCTTCAATGATGTGAGCTAGGTATGTGGGTTTGAACTTTGAACTAATCTGTCTTCCCTGAGTAGCAATGTTATCAGGCACTGATTCAAGAAAGTAGTTCAGCAAATACTTGTGCACTTCTTGTAGACAAAGATACTTACAGGGTTGAGACCTTTGTGAGGCACTGTAGGCTACAGAGTGCAGGATAAGACTGCTGCACAAGATGTCAGACATGGCTGCACATTATGTAGTCCACACAGATGGCTCTACTTGCAAAAGAAAGCCAGTTTTGGGAAGATGGAAAAATATAACCATTACTTTACTCTGCAGCAGTGAGCCAGAACAAAGTCCTGTTTTCTCCAAGGCCATGATAAATTAAAAAAAAAAAAAAAGAACAGCATTTATTAATGATTGGGAAATTTAGGAAAATATAAGTAGTCGCAACCAAAGTCTTGGAAATAATTTTGGGATTCATGCAACAAAGGTTTCTGTCTTTTGAAGTTACATGTTTGTTATTTCCTTCTTCAGTTACTAAGTGCAAGTGCTTTCCTGTCTTTCTGCCATCTAGCCAGCAGAATCAAAGTCCTTAAGAGAGCACCTGCATCTCCTGTTACTCTAGCAATAATTCTTATTTAGAAATTTTATCCTGCCTTCTCCCTCAGGCGTATGGCTCAGGCTTATCTTTATAGTGTGTTTTCCTAAGCAAACAAGCTTCCTTGTGCATCTTTCTGTCCCTTTTCAATCTCTTTCCCTGTGGATTCTCACTTGCTTACGATGGCTAAGCTCATGCTATAGTCTTAGGAAAATTAATTGTAAATGTTCACTGCCTATCAGAAACTGGGCTTTTTAGAAAGTATTTTAGAGACTATTATACTCTGATTTCAGCCCTAATCTGCTCTTGCAGACTAACGTGCTTAATCATTTCTTCCTTCATATGTTCTTCCTGAATTTTTTCTATACATGATTATCCTGCTATTTTCGTCGTTTTACTTGTTCAGTAAACTGTGCGAATCAGTATTAGGAGATCAAATTAGCTGCTAATGTTTTCAAAGGGGAAAATGAGTATTGTTTGAAAAATTTTCCAGATTTTTGCTGTGTCATACCAGAGAACTAGACCAACATTTTCTATTCAGTAGTTGTTTATTGGAAGGGTTATGAAGTTATTAGAAAATACAATAAATCCTGTGAATACCAGACCGACATTTTCTGTTCAGTAGTTGTTTATTGGAAGGGTTATGAAGTTATTAGAAAATACAATAAATCCTGTGAATAAAGTTGACATTTCTGCTAACTTTCAAATTAGTGTTGTTCAGGGGTATTTCCATTGAACACAGTTACAAGTGACTTTGGAAATCATATATTTACGCTCCCGTGCCATCTCTCTTTGTAACCAAATATTCCAGTCTTCAATTTCATCTTCTAAACTACCACATATATCTTCCTTTTCAAAACTAGCTGTTACAGGGTTAATAATATTTTTCCAGAACTGTTCTGCTTACTGTGTCCCTTTAAAGCATGGCAATCTCCCCTCAGTTTTCTCAGTAAGTTAACTCTTGCAGGGCTTCACCTGCAAAATTTTAAAGTAGGTTAACCAACATTAAAATTAAATATTCAAGTTGATCTCAAATTTTCAGGACTTTGTGTTCCTAAGAAATGCGTTCATTCTGTGAATAATGTCTATTTTAAGCCCTAAGAAGAGGGGAAAGAAAGTAATAAATGTTCTGAAGAACTATAAAAATATATATGTAGCAGTAGGAAGATTATTGAGTATATTAGAATACTGTATGTATTTGTAGGATACACAGTTGAAGAAGGATACAAGTAAGAAGTATATAATTATTAAAATATTGAAAAATACGCTTCATGGTAAGAGGTTCAAGGATCTCCATTCCTTTAGTTTAAGAAGGTGAAGTTGGGAGGACTTGATTACATTTAGGGGAACTCGATACATGGAAGGAACCAGGATTTTATAGTAGAGATATCTGCAGGAATGCTGAAAGAAGAATAAAATGCTCAACTGGCTGGAGGCTGACATTTAGACATATTCAGAGAAGAAGCGTACAGTAATTTAATCAGTAATAATAATTAGCTGTTGAAACCAACATGTCAGAAGCTGGGAATGACTTTCCATCACTGAAATTTTGAAAAATTCTGAAAAAAGTGCTGAAGATTTAATAAAAATGAATTCAGTGTGCAGCTTTTGGTATTGTAGCAAGATACCAAATTAAACTCTGAGACCTGTTTCGGGTCTGGGGGTAAATGTTATTTTCTTTGTGCCTTCCCATCGTGCTTCGACTCCCCACACCGTCATCCTTTACTTTCATCTTACTGATGTTCTCTCCCACAACTCCTTACAGATACTGATGAGTGACTGCATGGAATTGCCAGCCAGGGTGTGGGCAGTTAGAAATAGTTTGAGCAGCCTCAGGGAGGAAAAAGTGTTAAGGTGGTGCTGAACGGAGGAAGGATGGCAGGGTGAAGGGGGGGATTCAGAGCCCCTTGCTGTTGCTGGCTTCCTTGGAACTGCCGTTCGTTGGATTTTATTTTGGTGGCCCTCAGATTATCAGCATTATTTTTTCTGTCTTGAGAAAGAAGACAAGTCCTGTATTGACAGAAACAAATGCAGTGTACATCTCAGATCTATTGAAGCAAGGGCAGGTAGCTGTTTATGTAAAAGGCCAGAGGAGGGGAAAAAAACTGTGAAAAAAGTTATCTATGTCAGAGGAGTAGCTTCTGAAACTATGTCCTTGAATTTAAGATTGTTTTTTATTGAATAATTGTTTTGGCTTATGAATGGGGGTAGGTTTTTTGGTTTTGGAAGGGACTCTCCTACCATGCTGTGTAGTGTGAAAGGTGTGTTTGTGTGCTATGAAGTAGACTATTTTCTTAACCATTTGGTTGTTGTTGTGGTTTGGCGAGTATTTTCCTCAAGAAAAAAACAAACAAGCTTAACAGAAAACAGTTCCAGATGGGTATTTTGTTTGGTCTTGGTTCTTTTTACATTACCTAACAAATCACTGATGAAAGGAAGTCCTCTTTCCCCTTCACCTCTCCTGATCCTCACAGTGGTAATGTTCTTCTTGTTCCTCTCGAGACCATCCGTCCTAGAGCCCCACCGTACGTGGCTTCCTGCCCTGAAAATTCTCCTACCTGTCCTCTTGTTGCCTCTTTGCTCTAGTTCCCTTTCCTCCTGTGTCTCCTTCCACTTCATAACCTCACGAGTTTCTTTCACCTTTCCCAGCAGCTCTTCTGCTGCTGTCTACGCTACCTGTTTGTATGTTGTACCAGTAGTGACACATTAAACACCGCAGCCCTGTACTGGGGCAGGGAGGACGGAAAGAGGCGCTTGCCGTAAAGAGGTTGAGTTTTGAGCCTGGAGATGGAAGAACTATTCTAGGCAAAGGATCTGACAGGGACTGAGTAGGACCTATGAAAGCAGTGAAGTCTCCTAATTTAGGAATAGTTCTTCAGCTGGCTCTGTACTTCTTTGTCCTTCATCTCTCTCTCAGCTTTTTCCTTCATGCCAGCCACCTGTTCTTCTCAACACTTAATTGCTTGCAAGTACAGTGGGCCTGTAGGAATACATACCGGGCTTTGACTGTTCTACATGACTACGTGGTGTATAATGATGTCCTGTGTGCACAGATCTGCTTTTCATTAGCAGTGATTCCATCTGAGTGAAACAGCATTGAACCATGGTTTATTCTTTTCAGGGTTTCAAACTATGACGTCTTCTGGTACACACACAACCTTTTCTTTGTCTTCTATATGCTGCTGATGCTGCATGTTTCTGGGTAAGTAAATGGAAAACACTGTCCCTTTTCCTGAAGCACAACCAGAAAGAGCAGTTCCCTTGATTGCTGCTTTTCCTGAGCTCGCTTGTGGACAGTGGGCCAACTTCTTGACAAGATGCTGTCCTCTTCAGTTTTTCAACAAGTGTTTGTTTAAATAAAGTTCAAACTGCAGCTTGGAGAACTTTGTGTTACTACAGCCAGCTAGCACAAACTTCTTCACTTTCAAGTTTATTCCTTGTCCATTTTACCAGTTTCTAGTGGGAAATGAAGAAAACGTTTCTTTTCTGCCCCCTCTTACCTGGCTGCCGAGAGGAGAGTGTGAAGCAAAGTTGGTCATCCCTTTCTCTTTCCTCTCTACCTTCCATTTTGACTCCTAAGGAGAGGGAAGGAACGGCCTCTCCCTAATTATCTCTTTCTTATTGCTATGATACAAAATTTATTTGTTTTTCTTCTTGTTTTCACAAACATCAGAGCAGTGTTCATGTGCCATGAAGCTGATGGCTAGGTCTGTATCGGGCACAAAGAAGTCCAGCTTTACCGCAAGGTAAAGCAGTTTCCACAGGTTATACTGAGTGAAAATCTGGTCCATTAACATCTCTGAAGCTTCCTTTGTGGATGTAGGTGCAGAGATTGGTATAGGGAAGGGAAGGTGTATTTGAACGAGGTTTATTTCGTCATGTCATCAAACATCTACTGAAACACAGGGTGCTGGAATGTCTGTGTGACACTGAGCACCGCTGCTTAAAGTAAACAGTGAAAGGTAATTAGGCCTAGCAAGATCACGGTAGGAATATGTTGTTGAACAAAATAAACGCAGCTTGAGATCTGGTGAATTGAAATAATGAGTTCAAAGCAATTGAAACTCCTGGACACAATTCTAGTTTTCTGTGTTTTGTTTTGTTTTGTTTTTCCGTGGCATAGCTCTTGTTCATGGCTGGGGAAGATGGATCTAACCTGTTCTCTCCATCCTGGGGCAGGGTGAACTTTTGCTAAATTATTCTAGTTTGTCTAACTTCTTGAAAACACCTGGTGACTGAGATCCTCCAGCCTCCATAGGCACTCTGTTCCAGTGATTGCCTTTGGAGTATTTTTCATGTCTGGTTTAATTCATCTTCTTCACTGTATTATCCTTTGCCCATTGTATTCCAAAACATGTTGCCACTTCATGAAGGAAGAAGTCTAGATGGAGAAGTTTGCAAACCAAGGCTGCAGTAATACACGAAGCATTAAACAGGCATCTTCTTGTACACAGCCTCCTTAGTATTGAATTGGAAAGTCGTTCAGTGCAAATCTGAAAGAACTGAGTGTCAGTGAAAAGTGGGAGAAGAATGAGTCATGAAGAGTGGGAGTCCAAGTTTAAGATGCCTAAATGTAGGTCTCTACATGTTTTCTAAGTGTCTTTTTCCCATTATAGTCTAATGAGTTCTAATAAATACAGTGAGTGGAGCCTGAAGGATGCTTCAACTAACCTGCTACTACAAAGACCTACATTCAAGTGAGCTGGATTGATTTCTGGCCTCCATTCCCGATAGTGATTAGAAGATCTCTTCTGAGAATAAAGCTTAGACACCCACGCTTAGGTGCCCAGATGACTCCTGCAGGGCATGTCTTAGAGATTTGCAGACGCATGGCCAGTTACTCTGCATAGAAAGGCATCTCCTGTGGCTGAACTGTGCAGGCAGATGGGGTGAGGATTTACCTGTCCTGGGAGTCTTTCCTTTCAAGTATTTCCATAGTATTCCTGGATTCTTGTTTTGTTTCAAACTGTTATGGGTATGTTCTTATAGTATCCTCTTCTTCAGAGTAGCCAAGCACTTCTCAGCAGTGTATAAAATGATATGATTCATCTATCATGTTATTGGTTTGTTCTTTCATCCCTACCCTAAGGGAGAGGACAATCTTTCATGGAATTATCCTTAAAGTCTTTCGTTGCTCTTGTACTTCTTGCAATGTGACTTTGAAATATTTTGGTGGCTTAAGGCTTGGTGCATATCTACATTAATTTATCTACATTTTAAGCTGGTAATAGCAACAACAAAAATAGTTTATGTAAAATAGAAGCTTCATGTTTCTAGTACCAATGTAAGGAGCTATAAAACATACAAAACATTTGGGCCCAGCTGATCCAAATTTGGTATTGCTGTGGAGTTAAATGGGTTATGCTGGTCCATAGGAGCTGAGAATAAGGCCTTTGTGCTGTCACTAGAGTTATTCAAGGATTTATCTTCCAAAGGGTGAAAATTCTTAAGATTCCACCCACACATTGACCTTTAGCAGACCCCTCAAGCAGCTCACCTTGAGCTGAGCAGCAAAAGATGGATGAGAAGATAGGAGCAGTGCAATTCCACTTAGAACCATTGACCTCTAGCTTATCACCATAAAAATCTCAAGAAATAGTGATATGTATTTTCCAGCTCTAGACAGAAGTGAATTTTGTCTGTGTTTTGGGGATGGAAAATTGGGGCAGAGGTTGATGTATGCCCATGCAAATCCTGCATGCTGTGTTGCTCAGCCTGTAGGACACTTTCACTTGACTCACCCTTATTGTCTCTCCCATTTTTGTTTGCTAAAGACGTCTGTCTTCTGCCTACTGATATCCACACTGAGTTTTTCTGTATTCGAGTGTTGCACCAAATAAATATATGAGGATATATCTTAGGCTCCTTAAGAGTTGTGCAGAACTCAACCTTTCTGGGAACTGATCTTGGGAGCGTAAGACACCTTGCCTTTCCTTGACAGCTTCAGAAATGAGAGTCACTGCAGCTGCTGTTCACAGGCAGCTTTGTCATCCCAGTTTGCCACTTAGTTAGCATGTTTGTAATAGTTTAAACAAACCAGAGATCACTGGAGGGGATGCTCTTGTTTGTGGTTCAGCTATTCATGTCTCAAGGAAAACCTGGAACCCTCTTTTGGGATGCTCTGAGAACAGGGAAGCTGTGGGAGCAGCTGGCAGGCATGCACACAAGGTTGATTGGAAAAATATTGCATGTGCTGTGACTTCTAGCTAAATCCGTGAGGCACCATAACATTTACGGAGCAGGGAACTAGCATAGTGCTAGGGGTATCTGTCACTTTGTAAATATGTGATGGCCAACGGTGATGCCAGGTGCAAGCGATAAGCATGATCGGGCAATAAAGACAGACAGAAGCACAGGTGTAGGCGCACGGACACTTCCCAAGTGATTCTCCCAGGGTCAGATGTGGAGTTTAGAGTGAGCAGGTTTAACTTCCAAGCTGTACATTATTCACTGGACCATGTGGGAAGCTTGTTACTAGCTGTCAGGACTGCATTTCAGTAGGGAAGATTGCCAGTAGCCTGTCAAAGCCCATTTAAGTTGGGAATATTACAGCTGTCCCACTTCTCTCTCTTCTTGTGAATTAAACTCTGTCACCGCTGCTGCCGCTGTGTGTGTACTTTGGGGAGAAGAGCGGGGAGCATATGTCCTTAGGTTTGATTGTATACTTGAGATGAGCCTTCACCACACGGCCTGGCGCTCAGAGGGCACGTCTCACCAGACGTTGTGTCAGTGTGCCTTGTTTCCCACCCAGCACCATCCTATACAGCTGTCATTTAGTCGTTTGGTTTTTTAAATATTCCTCCTTGTGGCTTTACTGTCATCAAATCCAGATTTGGAGGCAAGTAGTACTTCCGAGGAATTTTATTACTAGCATTATCAGTTCTTCCCCATTTTCAGTGATTCATTCATGTGTTGAGAAATCCCAGAGTGTCTCAGGTTTCCACTTCTTTCTTCATAGTTTCTAGCTGCAGCTGCAAAGTTCTCACTTCATTTTACTATAAATCTAACTTTAGCGTAAAAAAAAAGCATGGACCCCACAAAATAATTTGCAAGAAAGGTTCCTTGGCTATCATGCAGGACTTTCTTTTTTCCTTCTATCTATTTGACAAGGTGATATTTAAAGGAGCAAATTATACAGTTGTGTGCAAACCTGACAAACACTAAGTTGTGGGAACATTCCTGCAGTTTATGATTTGGCAACTTAGGCCACTTCTGCTACAGATTGCCTTAAAAAACACTGCTTGCTGACTGTAGGGTACAGATTGCCTTAAAAAACACTGCTTGCTGACTGTAGGGAGGATGGGTGAAAACAGCCTGGGTGTGATTGAACTGGAAATGTGATTATTTAATTTTTTTTCAAGGCTCCTACAATATCTTCCCCCTTTCAAGCAGTATTAAGCTTGAGGCTGTTCAGTGGGGGAGTGCCAAGTGAGCTGGAAAAGTTAAACCTTGCCTCTAGTGACAGAGGGCTCTATAGTTGCAAAGCTTCGATCTCACTGAAAGCAAACAGAATAAAAATTCTTGCAGAAGATGAGCCTTGTGACTTTTCTAAAACCCTCTCTGAATCAAGATAAGTTGCTTGGTTGTGACTGTTACTTCAGTGTCTTTGCTGTTTTTATTTTCCTGTAGGGGAGTGCTCAAGTACCAGACCAACTTAGAGGAACACCCTCCTGGTTGCTTTAATCCTAACAAAACACTTCGACAGAATATGACGGTGCCAAAGGCTTTTGACCAGCCGTTTCCTGACTATACTACTGAGCCTTTCCCAGAGGACTTAGCAGTACCAGAAGCCTTTGTACAAAATAACTTTATGAGAATTTGTTCCGAGGAACCCAAGTTCCAGTCACACTTCCCAGAGGTCTGTATGATCCGACGTTTCAGGTATTATAAGCCATGCCAAGCCTTTCAGTCAGCCATAACCACTAATTATTGCTTTTCCAGACCAGATGTTTTAATAATGGAAAATATTATTAAAACCTTTTCAGACATTCAAAGATTTGGTAGAGAAAAAACAATCTGTATTAAACCTTGAACTGCATTACAATGTGGTGCATAGAATAGGGCGGAAAAATGTCAAGAGATTGGCTGTAATGTTCTTTTTTGTGCGACATAAGAGATGTATTGGTCTTGCTATAAATGTGACTTTAAATTGCAGCATAGCACTTCAGAGAAAACATTTATATAACATATTCATAAGGTCCCTTTGTAAGCATTGTGTGGCAGTAGTTAATTGAAATAATCAAACTCCATTTGTTCTCTTTTTTGCCATGCGGCTGCAAGTCCTAATACTCATTTCTGGGTTGCAGTTGGTTGTGGTTTGGCTTTGTATAGCCTGTTGTTTGCAGACAGGCTTGTTTTATATGTGACATGGGTAAATGAGTATGATGATGATGGGGATAGAAAAGCCTTTTCTTTTCCTGTTTTCCGTTTTCCTTTTGTTTCTTTATGTTTTGTGGCAGCAGCTTTTTCTTCATACAAATTTTCTCTTTTCTTTTGAGAAAAGATGAGCTGGGCTGTATGGGCAAGTAGCCTGAGGAAGCTTGAGAATAGAGAGTTTACAAGTCCAAGGCCCACCATTCAAGGTGGTCCCATAACAGACCTCACAGGAGTTTCTCTTTATTATTAATTATCACTGTTTTCTGTAGAACGCGTATGCCCCTTACTAGCCACAGTGGGAACCCATTTTACCATGGAGCATGTACTCATAATAAGAAACAGTCAATTCTACACTGAATTTGTCCAACACAGTTCTTTGGGTTTGTATTTTGTTGTGGTAATACTCCTGAATTAAAAGCGTCAATGTATGTCTAGCTCCATGTGACCCACAGGACATCAAACAGTCTTTTTAGGGCCTTAAGATGCCTACTGTGGAGCCATTTATTGGAAAAGAAGAGCCATGGAAAGAAATGACCACACAGTGTTCTCCTGGTAGCTTGTAACATTATTTAGGACTTCTTTGGATTTGGAACTGTTTTATGCACTTAGCGATACCAAGTCTCAAAAAAAAGCCTTAGGTCTTGTGAGCTACTGAAGTTTTTAAGGCCAGAGATGCTTGAGGAAATTAAATACTCTGCTGGTTGCAAGAGAATCTGATGTGTAGCTTCAAAAATTGGGAAGGGAAGATGGATGACCATCGAGGGCACTTCAGTGCCATGGCTTGAATGACTGAGCAGGTGTGGAATTAGGAGTTATCTCTGCCATAAGCTGTTAGTAATTGACTCAGGATGGGATTTAGCTGAGCAGCTGCAAATGTTTCCATCTGAGGTAGTCACCCAGGGCTCCCTGTATGATCAGTGCAGGGAAATGGGCATTTCCAGGGGATTGTTTGTCTAGCATATACATCTTTCACAGGGGCAAATGAATCGTGATTCGGAAGTGCCCATTTCTCTCCCTTGTCTATGATTTTACACTAGGTTAATATAAGCATAAGTTCTATAGCACAGGAATGCTTCTTTCTTAGTTTTTTGCTTGTACCTGAGATAATTAAAAGGAGGTAATAGTCACATAATACTGCATGTCAGACAGTGTTTTTCCATGAAGGTTTTCCAGTTTTATAGTCCTCTGGTCTGTTGGATTTTGAAATGTACTGTGTCATTCACTGCTGAAACCAGTTGCAATCTAACTACTTAAAACCAGAGTAACGTGGTTGCAAATGAGGTCATTAGCATTTTGTTCCTGATGAGTTTTATGATTGAAATTGTTTGTGCTGGTGGATGCTGCTGCCGGTTAGACTGATTAAGCCTCCATAACGTGGTTGGATTTCTGCACGTAGAGAGATGTGGAGGTTACTTGTGACCAAAGCACTGTTCCACAAAAGATGTGAAATGAGGTCCTGCAAGCACTCATGTAGTTTTGAAATTAGAAAACATAAAATGAAAAGTCCTTGAGGTAACATATTTTTGTTCTCCCACAGACCTGGTTTTGGATTTCTGGACCTCTGTGCTTGTACTGTGTGGAAAGGCTGTACCGCTACATCCGCAGCAATAAACCAGTCACAATAACTTCAGTGATAAGCCATCCTTCCAATGTCCTTGAAGTAAGGATGATGAAAGATGACTTCAAAGCAAGGCCTGGTCAGGTGAGTTAATGTGCCCCTAAAAAATCACAGCTGTTCACGTAGCATTGTCTGTAGGGATGACTTTCACTTTGTATATACTAACCCATCACTGAATATTTTGAACATACCTTTTCTATCATTTTATTTTCTCTGGCTGATTTTGTTTCAGTATGTTATTCTACACTGTCCAAGAGTGTCTGCACTGGAAAGCCATCCATTCACGCTTACAATGGTAAGAAATATGATATTTTTCTGTACTTCCCCTTCTATTTATATTTGGTAAGCAAATGGTCTTTATTTCCTTCAAAGTGAAAATTCCCTCCAGAAAGGCTTATGTTTCATTTATGAGAGTACCAATGAATATGAAATGGCATGATTATTATGTATGACAGTACTCGATACATATTTAATTTTCTCCACTGTTGAGAAAGTGATAATGGGAACTTTTTTCAAAGTCTTCCATAAGTGAAAAACAATAATAAATAAATAAAATCCATGTGATTTTGATCATTGTTTCATAGAAGGGATTTCAGCCATTTTTGTAGACCTTAACACAGAATAAGCACAAATTGTAATGAGTTTTCTGTCGTCTTTCCTGTTCAATGAAAAGACATTCTTCAACTGCCTTTTCATTAAGTGTAAAAAAGAAGTTTCTGAAATAGTCTTCTGCTTTATTTTTATATTAAGAGATATATTGATGACTTAAAGTGATTTACCAGTGAAGTCATACAACATTGGGATTATTACTTACTTAGCTCAATTGATCTAGAACGGGAATTGGACCCCCGGGGAGAAAGGCTGAAATAAAGTGAAATTGTATATAGACCTGAAATTCTTCAGGAGCGAGCAGTGCAGAGGCCTGGGAGATGCTACCAAAAAAAATCACTGTACTGCACTGGCTATGTTGTTACGAAAAGCAGAGTCTAAGGTTGAATAATAGTGGCAGCCTTTTCCTTCCAAAGGTAATAAAGGCTTTAGGATTGCCTGAAATGGAAATTCTTCTTCAAGAAGACTATGGAGATAAATATTCCCATTTGATTCTTTTCTTTGGACTGATAACTCATACTTTATCCCCACTGAATTGTACCTAGCGCTATGGAACAGCTGAGATGTTTTTCTGTTACCTGAAACTCAGAGAGCACAACCAGGTCCTGTCCACTTCCAGTTCATTGGTTTTGTGGGGTGTTTTGGTTTGGTTTGGTTTGGTTTATTAATTTATTTACCTATATTCTGAGCCAGGAGGCAAGTACTGTCACAGGGGAACCCACACTAAATTCCGCCCAAAATAAATTTTGTGCTGTAAATCTGGGAGCGAATCACTTTAAGGGAAGCTGCCTCAAAGTCGGTGAAGCGGTATTGGCACTTGTGTAGCCTGATTTTTGCCAGGTTTTCCTGGCTATGCACTTTACCAGTAGAAAGCAGAGGCATGTGTTATTTATCTGTTGTTAACTCCAGCAGGCAATTTTTATGGCTTTCCTCTGTGTAGTGCAGGAAGATGACTAGATAAGCAATGCTGAAAAATGATGTGGATTGGGTATGATGGAATGGTAGCTGTTTTTTTGTGCAGAATGATTCAGTCAGTATTTATTTATATATTTTATTCACTTAGTGATCGGAAGGTAAATTTAAAGAGCTTAGTGTAAGTCTCAGATTGCTCTTTACACTCATTTGGCCCTAGCATAGCTATATTTAATAAAGTTAGACCTGTTCTATACCAGTGGACACATCTTATTTAAACATTAATCCCAAAACATCACGTTCCTAATTTCTGACTGTCCATCTCAGTGGAAATTAAAATAATGGTGGTAATTTGATCATTAGTAGTAATTGCACGGTTTGGAAAGTATGGGACTTTTAAAAAGATTTACTCTTTTTATATTAGGACACTGCTAAAACAATGGATCATGTGATTCTAATTTCCAGAAATAATGTCATCAGAGATTATTAGGCCTGGTTCAGTGGTCTTTTCTCTGGCAAAAATTCTTACTTGTTATGATGAGAGGTTTTATTGGAAGAGAGTCTGCTGACATGGACCTACTGGGTTAGATCATAGGATGAAGTTGAATAGGATGTTTTACTGAAGTCTGATTCTTTGCATGAGTTGAGGATTTCATCCAATACTTAAAATGGCATACTCTAATACTGCATGTTATGAAAAAATATTTTTGCACGAAAACGTCTAGATCTAGGAGCTATGGAAAACAGATCTCTTTTTGTGAGGCTGAGTTTTCTTAGTGAATATCAGTAACTCATTTATATTCAGATAATGTGCAGTATATTTCCGATACATAAGTCTAGTTGATAAATTACAGTTTGTGTAATTTTTACAGTCATGTATTAAATATGTAACATCAGAACTAGCAATTTCCACTCATGCACAATGCATTATATTTTAAGTATGTAATACTAGACCAGGCAATTCCCGTTCATGCTCAGTGCTTTACACTTTAAAGTACAGTGATATCGTTCAGCATAACAGCATATCCTTCAAGATCACATACATATTTTAACTATTACAAGATATGAAGTTGCCACTGAGTTACTGAGCTTCATTTTTATTGCCACAAACATATTTCAGTAGAACATCAACTATGCTGGAGAAATGCTCTTATTGGGTAAATGGCTGTTTTACAGCATAATGAGGATTTGAAATGTCTAGGTTTATGACAGTCTTTTTCCCCAGCCTAAACAGGGGACAATCACTTCCACTTGTCTTTCTAGGTCACAGAATATGCCTTGGGCTGCTGTCCTGCTTAAAAAGCTTTTTTATTGTTGTTTAATATGATGCCGGGCATGGGACTGTGCTTATAGAGTGTGTAGGCAATAGTTTAACTCAGTATTTTTTCTGCTCCCATCTGACCTACTTGTAGTTACCAAGAAGCTGGAACACTGCTGCTGCTTCTTTTCTTGGGTGATGATAACCCCAGGGTTATTTTTCAAGGCTGGTGTAGGAGCGTGGGACTCGGAGCCACAGCAAGAGCAGCACAAGGGGCGCGTGGGGCTTCAGATACTGGAAGCGCGGTGCAGCGATGACTGCAGCAGAGCTAGGGGGAAGACTGCAGCCGTCTTCCTGGTGCTGTTGTCCTGCTTAGAATCATAGAATAGTTGGGATCAGAAGGTCAGCTCGTCCAGCCCCCCTGCAGTGAGCAGAGACATCTTCAACTAGACCAGGTTCCTCAGAGCCCCATCCAACCTGACCTTGGATGTTTCCAGGGATGGAGCATCTACCACCTCTCTGGGCAACCTGGGCCAGTGTTTCAACACCTTCATTGTAAAAGATTTCTTCCTTATAGCTATCCTTATATCCTTATATCTAAATTCACTTTTAGTTTAAAACCCATGTCCTATTGCAACAGGCCCTACTAAAAAGTCTGTCCCCAGGCTTTATGTGATGTCCTGTCTAAGCTGATGAAACATCTCACTGTGCCTGGAGTATGCTTAAAAGGCAAGAAGTGACCAGTTCTGGCATATCTTTTTACTCTAAGTGAGGACTAAAGTGGAAAGGAAGGGGTGAGTCAGCGTGAAGAAGTCATGCAGATATTTTAATGGTCCCTTCCCTTTTCGAGGTTGTGTAATATTTACAGTTTAGCTCAGTTTCTTACATAATGCCGGGGTGGAGGAAAACACTGGGAGGCTGTGTAAAGGGCCTGAACCCCCTCCCATTGCACTCTGGCAAAGCTCCCACATGTTTCACTTGGAGCCAGAGGGAGCGCTGAATCGTTACCGAATGAACATAAAGAGGTAGGCATTGTTCAGAAATGTGTGCAGTGGTGTTTATTTTCTTTTCCTGTTTGTCAATTGAAAGCATCATTCCCCCTGCTGATGGAAGGAATGAGGAGAATTCATTGGTGCAAAAGGCACATGAGAATTTGAAGAAACAAAATCCATGTTGCTGTGAACTCAGAGCTGCCAGTTTGGCTTCTCTGCTAACCTGTGACCTGGCTCTGCCATCAAAGGTTCCATGTCACAGAATCACAGAATGGTTGAGATTGAAAGGGACCTCTGGAGATCCTCCTCTCTAACCCTCCTGCTCAAGCAGGACCACCCTGAGCCAGTAGCCCAGGACTATATCCAGATGGCTTTTGGATATCTCCAAGGATGGAGACTCCACAACCTCCCTGGGCAACCTATTTCAGTGCTCGGTCACCCTCACAGTAAAAAAGTGTTTCCTCATGTTGAAAGGGAACCTCCGGTGTTTCGGTTTGTGCCCATTGCCTCTTGTCTTGCCACTGGGCACTACTGAGAAGAGCCTGGCTCCATCCTCTTTGCATCCTCCCTGCAGGTATTTGTAGACATTGATAAGGTCCCCTTGAGCCTTTTCTTCTCCAGGCTGAACAGTCCCAGCACTCTCAGCCTTTCCTCATAGGAGGCGTGTTGCAGACCCTTCATCATCTTCATGGCCCCTGGTTGGGGTCTCCCCACTGTGTTCGTGTCTCTCTTGTAGTGAGGAGCCCAGAACTGGACACAGTACTCCCAAGTGTGGCCTCCCCAGTGCTGAGGAAAGAGGAAGGATCCCCTCCCGTGACCTGCTGGCAGTGTTACTTGTACACTCTGAAGTTCAGGCACTCGGAGGTCTCGGTTTTCTCTCATGATTGATGTGGAAGGTGACATTTTTAACTCCATTTTTGAAGTGTGCTTCCACCGGTTTTTATTCACTAGTGACTTTGTGTTCACTACTGTGACTCCTTGACTTTGTTATACATTGGAAAGGCTGGGAGTGGTAGTGAAGGGATGGATGACCCAACGTCTGGGATTCCTGCAAGTGACCTGTTGGCCAGTTCTAGGTAATTCATAGTGGGCTACTCACTTCATATTGTCTTCATCGCTCCATTGTCTTTGATTTCACTTTAGCAAAATGCTTTCTTTTTAACATGTTTTTCCGTGCTTTTTTCACCGGTTTCTATACACAGCTGTACGTAACTGTTACTATGCTGTTTAAAACAGTGTGAGTAATGTTTTCAGTCCTGTATGCCCTTCAGTCCTGTACGTCCAATTTACGTACTTTAGATAGGACATCGTTGCATCTTACAATTGAACCTGAGCAGAATGCAGTCAGCTCCAAGATATTTTGAACTGTAGTGGAGAGAAACATTTTCTGTAAATATTTTAATTGAGGGTTTGTAAAGGGACAGATGATTTTTGTGTGTTTCCACTTGAACTGTTCTAAAGAGATCTGTCTTTCAGACCAAGTGTACAATACGGTCTGGAGATCAGACCATCCAAAGAAATATCAGAAATCTTCTCTTTAGTGCTCTGCTTCCTGAGACTGACATTTCTTTACACTTTTGTGGACGATAGTGTGGAACTCATCTGCTGTGGAATACAGTTTAAATGTCATTGTCTATAACAATCTTTAAAGCCCTTGGAAAAGAAAACAAGCATCAGCAATAGTACAAATTTCTGGTAGTAAGGGTGGTCCTTCATTACAGTTCATATATCCAAAACATTGCTTCTACTCTTTAGCACACAAAGCCTCACCTGTTATCAAAACTAAGAAAAATAATTAGTTTATGGATATTCTTCCATCTTTTTTTTTTTTCCTTTTTGGAAAGTGTTTGTTTCCCTGACTTCATTTTGGTTGCTCTTCGTTTTAACCTGTATGAACAAGGAGAGACTAAGGCTTGCTGTTTACAGTAGCATTGGTTTTCTTTCCACCTCCATCTTACATTTTTCACTTTGTATCGAGTTCCCTCTCTTTCCAGACACTTAACCACACTACTGGTTATTTGCAGCAGCATGAAACCATAGTACTGACCATTTATGGCTGCTCGCTTCCTTTTTTTGCTAATGAATGACTTCAGAAGTAGCTTCCCATTTAGAATTAGTGTCTTAGCAGAAAAAGTGACTTCTCTTCTATGTTTTTGGAATTTCTTGCATTGGCATGCAGTGATTGGCAGTAAGCCTCATGGAAATAGCCTTGTGTTTTGCAGATGTTAAGTGCTTCAGAAGATGTTCTGGGTTCTTTCATGTGGTCTCTGCTGAATCTACTGCAGCGTCGATGCAAGCCACAAACTCTCACAAGCTGCAGTTTAGACATCTTGGCTACCAAAAAAGACTGGTGTCTACTCCCACCACCTCATAAAGCTTGGTAACCTTGTTGTTTCAGCAGTGTTGATTTGCTTGTGGCAAAAGAAGGTAGGAAACAGTTACATCACTTCATGTGGAACTTAGAGGAGCCAAACTTAGATCCGCTGAATCGCATTATTGCATTGACTAGAGAAGGTGCTACAGTTAGTCCCTGGGAATCCCCCCTTGGATGCTGTGGGTGCTGGAGAGGAGAGAGTCTTTAGAAGTTTCTGGGAACTGAATTCTGCACTCTGTAGTTCCTGTCTAGTGATTTCAGTGACCTGAGCACAATTCCTTTCTTCACTGAAGTCACTCAGGCAAATAATCCATATTGAATTTCTCTGAGATTCAGGACATCATTTTGTTGGAAGTGGTGAAACAATAAATCTTAGCCCGCTAAGCTCAGGCTCTTCAGGCAGAGAAAAAGCATTGCCTGGTTTGTATAGATCAACCTTCCACTGACTGACTGGACATAGAAATTTCATTCCTTTCTCCATCGTTCCTCCTGACCGAGCACCTTTGGTAGGATGCCCCCTCCCATCCTGCAGTTCCC
The DNA here is from genome assembly GCF_929443795.1 of Astur gentilis. NCBI lineage: Eukaryota > Metazoa > Chordata > Aves > Accipitriformes > Accipitridae > Astur > Astur gentilis. The sequence continues at coordinate 19,082,867 of NC_064898.1, forward strand.
CTTTAAGCATCCAGAATCCCTTTTGGAATCAATTAAAAAGCCACCTGTTATTAAGATAAAAGGCTTAACATGAAGATTTTAATCTACACTGTAAGAAGTTGACTGTCTATGTAGTAAAAGTACCACCTATTCTGCTCCTGTGAACAATGCAACCTTAAATATTTTGGATAAATGTCCTTGTACTTATATCTATAAAGCTGTCCAGGACCTCATTTGTCATTCCAAGAGATCTATATCCTGAGCTTGATGTTTGTTGTCTTTTCAGATTAATAGTGTTTTAGCATTGAAGTCATCCATCGGTGACTATTTTTTTAACACATACGTGCATCCCAAGATACTCTTGTTGATACTCGGACAAAGATAACTTGCATAAACTCCTGTTGAGCTTTCTCTGCCTCTCTGTTTAAGACGTACACTGCATATCCACTGATTAGTAGCTTTGTGAGATAGAGTTAATAGAGGCAGATGTCATGGAAGTGGCACATATAAAGCAAAAAATAAAACCAAAACAAAGAACCCAAAGCAAAGACCCCAGCCTTCAGACTCCAGGACTTTATGAAATATCTGCTTTATATTATGTGAGTGGCTGCTTCTTCAGATCCTCCAAAGAGTTTTGGCTCTTCATTCAATATCTAGATCTTAGTTCTGGTAGTAGGTAAGCAGAGACCAACTACCTGCAACAGGTAGTTTGAAACTTTATTTGAAACTAGAAGTTTTCTCCTGTGTTATAATGTGCTCTGCCCTCCCCTACTCAAAGTACTGCATAAGAAATCTGGTTTTAAATCCCATTGAAGTATAAGCTGGAAGAGTCTGGTAATAAAAAGCTCCAAGAAGTTCTGCCCTTTTGCTGGTTCTCCATTATTTTGCACAGATGGTTAATTTGAAGCAGATCATATCAGGAGGATTTGTGACGTTTTTCTTCCTGTCCTTCCACACAGAGTTCTGTATGAGTAAGAAAAGAAAGTCTGGAGGGAGTTGAATTCTCTGCTCATATAAATAGATGGTCAAATCCTTGCTATGTCATTTACGGCATGTAGCAAGTTAGGAGGCCAGTATGTGTGTGATTTTTAATAAATCAAAGCTGAGTTTTGAGGAGGGGAGAGGACAAGTTTGCATATGCAAATACTCAGATCCACAGACAGAATCCAAATATATATTACTGAAGAAGAATACTTGACTGATTAGTATCCAAATTAAAATTCTGTAAAGTAATAATTGCTTAATCCCGGGCAGAGAAACACTTAAGTCCATTAATCATCTCAGAATAGGTAGAAGAATTACCTGAAAGAGGCTTCTGGATGTACATGAACTGTACCTAAATGTCTCAGAGCTATTACTTAGTCATACGTTTTCTACCTTTAAGGTTTTTGTTTTGGTTTGGTTTGATTTTTTGTGGATTGAGTTTTCCTTGTTACCTCCACACCTCTAAGTCCATTTGGTATCTGGATTTAGGCATGATGGGATTACAAGATGATGGCCCTTATCTGTACATTTACATTTTTGGATTTGATGCCTTGTCAGAAAGCTTTCAGCAAATAATACACGAGTATAAACAATGTCACAAGTAACACATTTGGTTTTGTAAGAGAAAACCAGTGTTTTGTGGAACCAAGGTTGTCTTTATCCCTGGATAATCCAGAGTTTATTTAAAGTCAATAAAAATATTAACAGTTTGGCAGTGAAGTTTTAGCTTTAAGCTTCTTTTAAGCAAGAAATTTTGTACTGCGCAAGAAGCAAAACCAGAGATGATGGAGAAGCACATGTCCGGTACTGTAAACTTGAGAAATAAACTATCCACAAGAGGAAAAGCCTAGGGGTCAAATTCTGAAATACGTCACAAAAAAGAAAAAAAAAAAAAAAAAAAAAAAAAAAGAGAGAAGTTATTGGAAGTTTCCCTGAGTAAAAAGTATGTAAGGACATCAAGAGCTAAGTTCATACTGACAGATAAATACAATAAAAACAAGATCTCACATGATGACATTCTAATAAGATTTGTTAAATATCTTGTGCAAATGGTTATGAAACTTGTCTTTATGAGATGACTTACAGAGCATTTAGGGAAATGCAGATATTGTGAAGTATCTTGCTGGCAAACTAAAGAAATCCCTAGAGCTTGTCTGCTTTTCATAGAAGTAGTAGAAAATCTAGCAGCTGTTTGACAAAGAATTTAAGTAAAACAAAAATAAAATAGATTAATATTTCAGATGCCTTTAGTACATCCTTAGACTTGTTTGTTTGGTTTGGTTTTGGGCTTAATAGTTTTGGGATCTGTATAAAAACCCTAAGTAAACCTTCACTTTCATTTAAACTTACAAATCTGACTCTTTTGGGTCAAGGGAGCACAGAAGTTATTACATTCAAGTTCACTAAATCCTGAGTCCTCCTTCAGCAGATACTTTAATCCAAAGGTGTCAGATCCCTCTCATAAGTAGTTTTTTTCTGATACTATGAAAGTAAATTTACGATGTATAACAAGCATCTACTGACTTTAGCAGAGAAGTGTGTTTTCTCCCATCAGAGGTAGCGCTTCTAGGTTACCTGCTAAGTCAGGTCAAAGAAAGGTCTAGGAAGTGCAAGAGAACGTCAAAATGAAAAAAACCAAGCACAACTTTTAATCATAAATACAGTTAACATGTGGACAAAGTATTAGAGGAGATGAAGTGCCCTGCCTTTCTGTCCTAAAATTAAGAGCAGCTGACTGGCTGGGATCTGTGTTGTAGGCTGGCAAAATACTGTGTGCGCTGGTAGGGTAGTTTGGAGAGACACAGCAGTCCTCAAGGTGTTGGTGATCCGACTAGAATACCTATTGATGCTTTGATGGTTCTTTCCATGAGTGCCTCATACCACTGGGAGCCAGTTAGTGCAAGTCTGGAGGTGCCCTATGGTTTCTGCTCAGGGATAATGGAGAAGGAACGTTTTGTGCCATTCAGTTTTCCCTGTTGGTGCATTTGTCAGCTCAGCACAGTGTTGCTTGGCAATGTGTCCGCATACCCTTGGAGGACTTGGAGAGGCAGCCTTGGGCAGAAATGTTGCTCTGCTGCTTTTCACTCCTTTAGGGACAAAGGCTTGCATCCTGAGCATCCCATAAGGAAGTGGTTTGGTTTTTCCCCTAGCTAGCAACTTGAAATGCATAAATTATATGGGCTGAATATTGCTAGGATTGAAACATTTTTACTATATTATAGGGAGTTGGACTTGATGATCCTTACGGGTTCCTTTCAACTTGTGCATTGTATGATTTGTGATCCAGTGAAAAGTAATGTGTCTCCTGGGGTGAAAGGGTAGTCAGCAAGTTTTTTACTGTGATTGAACTGCAGAGGTAAAGAAATACTGACTCGTCTGTAGAAGTGTATCTTTGTAGTGCGTCTGTAGCAGCAATAGAGTAGCAGTTGGGCTATTACAGACTTACTAGAAAACAAACAAAATAATTTCATATTATTTTTCAACAATGTGTGTATTTTATGCAACTATTGGTCTATTTACAATCCTAATCTATTACAGTAAAGTTCTGTGTTTTCTTGTGGTGCAAGAGTGAAATCAAGGAACAAATGCTCACAGATTGAGACCTAGAAAAAAAAAAAAAAAAAGATAGTTGAGAGTAATTTAACAACTGAGACTTCAGGGAGTGAAGTAGCGAATGCTGAACTACAGATTCACAGGAATTAGTGGGTGTGGGTTTGTGGTTTATGTTACAGAAGAAGTTAGACCCCAGATGACCAGAACAATCCTTCTTGGCACTGCAGCTGACCAGTGATGCATCTTGAGCATCCCACAGTGTTATGGCGTGGTTTTTCCACTAGCTACACTGCAGGTGTTTGGGGTTGTACAACAAGGAGTATAAGGGAATGGAAAGTGAAAGGGAAAATTGTTTGGGGTATGTTTCTGCAGCTGGACTGCTCGCAAGCAGTCAGCTCTGCAATGGGAGGGCTCTGGCTGAAGCAATGAGTATTCAAGGCATGGTGGTCTTGCCTTGATCATCCAGACACCCTTGACACTTAAATCATGCTCCATGGTTAGGATTTCCCCACGTTCGGAGATGTTATAATGTCTGCTGTTGTCTGCCAGTTAAATTAGGAGAGCTATAAGGCCAAATCTCTAACAGGGAAAGCTCTTAGACAAAATCCGATCTATAAAGTAACACGACACAGAAAAATAAACAGAGCCATTTTAGAGAATCTCCTCGCCTTTGAGGCAGAGAGGTATTTAGAAGAGCAACTCCTCATTAACTTTTTTTCCTGTGAAATTTGCTTCTTATGGGATTCATTAGTTAAAACAGGGGTAACCCGGTGTAACAGGTCACCTCCTGTGAGTCAGACTGAAGTCTAGCTACTATTTTTTGGCTACCTTTATATAGCATGCCTGTGTTTGTCATCACTCCTCTTCATTTTCTGATGTCAGGATGAATCATTTTAGGAATGTTTATATCAGTTCTGTATGAAACCAGACAAGCTACAGCTTACTGAGCTTCCGAGGTTCACATTTTCTTGTCAGTTGACAAAATTGAAAATCTTTTCTTTCTTTTTTTTTTTTTCCCCCCCATCTACAGGAGGGAAAATAAGTTGGTTGTGTTTACTTCTTTTTTTCCCCCCAATTCTGCCTCTTTCCCAAACATGCTAAGTCTTTAATGTGTTTTTCTTGATCTGTGTAAGGGTTCATCTGAGTCTGGAGCAAGGATATGCTGATGAAACAGGGTTCGTGGTGCAGCTGGTTTACCCTGGCAGGTGGGCAGAGGGATGGAAAAAGATCAGGGGCTCAGCAGTGTTTACAGTCCCTGCCAGGATATCTGCAAATCCATATTAGGATCGTATCGTGGCTTTTTCCCCAAAGTGAAAGCCGCCTTTGAAGGAGTTTCCCTATATTTAAACAAACTCCACAGTGAGATTTTTAGTTCCCCAAATCAGACGAAGATGAGGTTTCACTTTGTTCTTCCAGCTGTGGCATAGATATTCTTTGTAACTTTGGGCACTGTTCAGGCCACCTACTACAGCATCAAACACAGAAGTTGGTGTTTACTGTGGTGTATCAGTTCGAGAGCAGTATCTCCACAGGAACTTGTAAGGAGCTTTATTTGCAGAGCTACATGGGGGTACATAACCTGGGCATCCCTTTCATCTCCTTTTTTCTGATAATAGGTGTTCTGCAGTGTTATCCTGCTGTATGCATTAGTGCTTCTGAGAGAGTGCATGTAATCGTGTTCGCAATGTAAAACTGATAAATAAAATACATTTCAAGTATGTATTAATCTAGTGGTGCATTAAACGTTAGTTAATTAGATTATTAAGATTGTTAAAAACTATCATCTATATTTTATCTCAGCATAGAGATAAATAGTAGAGCTACAGCTACCGGTGAGTGTAATTAATTTGGTGGCTTATAAGCGTAAAATTCTCCAGGGATTGTTGCAAATTCCCTATGTGATAATTTGCATTTGTATTTCAAGTTAGATTGAAAAAAAAGGAAAAAAAAAATATGGAAAGGTGTTTTTTCATCAAGATGTAGAACAATCTGTATTCCATTAGTTTTAACTACATATAAGATACTATTCTCACTGCTTTGAATGTGAAAATACATTTAAAAAAAACCAAAAATAGGCATTGTAAACTTGGTCACATGTGATCAACAGCTCTGAGGAAATCTACCAACTTTCCAATGCTAAGAACATAGTTTGGTTCCTCTGAGGGTGTAAATCTGCACAGCTCTTTTAAATTTAACAGAATTCCTTTGGTTTTCAATTGGTTTTGGAGGATGACAAATGCTGGCAGATATTCTGATTAGTGTAGACGTTCCTACCTGTGAAATCTTTCACTTTTTAAAGGTATAGATAGCTTGAGGTTAGAATAAGATTAACTTAGCTTCACGTAATTACACCATCTATCTGCCAGTTAGTTTGTGTACCACAGCATTTTAATCAAATGAGTGCGGCAAATGAGGTTCATTTAACTCTTCAAAATGCAGAAAGAACTACTGAAAAACTTACCACTTGTGATCTTTTGTTTAACAACGTCTAATGTCCCTTCTCATTACAGACTATTCAAGTTAGTATTTTACCTGTTTGGAAAACATTGTTTATTTAAGGTAAAGGAAGTAAGAGAAAAGTATTTTTTTATTTCAAGATTGGCTAATCTTTACAATTTCCTCTTGGGCAGTGTACTGGGCAATAAGGAAAAAATAAGGGGCTGCGTGCAGCTCTTGCTACAGAACAGTTAATAGTCACTGGATTTTTTCTTAGGGCTCCCACATTAAAAGGGTCAGGGAAATCCAAGCACTATTTGCCAAAACACATTTTAAAAACAGTTTTAATTCTTTTTGTTTACAGCTGCAGACAGGACATCATGCGTTGCTGAGGCCACTTTGATATGCCTTTATTTGACCAAGGCTCATATCATTATTCTCTTGATTTCCAATTCAAGAGGCTGCTTCAGCTTGTGCTTTTCTTCCTAGAACATAAATAGATGTCAATTTAAATGTGTGTATGAACTGACTGTAATAAGGATCTTGAAGCAGTATTTAGCTATGTAGTGTTTTAAAGATGAGTTATTAAAAGTAAAATTAAAAGTAAAATAGGTGATCAGAGACTTAGATATGTAAAAATGGACAAGACCATCATAATCCACAAGATTTTTGACACTTTCTCATAAAATCCTCATAGAGAAATTGATGAAGTGCAGAGTAGATGAATAGGCAGGGAGGTGGGTGGAAAACTGGCTGAACTGCTGGGCTGAAAGGATTGTGATCAGTAGCATGAAGTCCAGCTGGAGGCCAGTCAGTAGTGGTGTACCTCAGGAGTCGATATGGGTTTGCAAATGCTACAAAACTGGGAAGAGTGGTTGAAACACTAGGTGGTTGTGCTTCCATTTGGGTGACCTTGAGAGGCTGGAAAAATGGGCTGACAGGAACCTCATGAAGATCATGAAAGGGAATTGCCAAATCCTGCCTCTGGTGTGGAATAACCCCAGGTACTAGTCCGTGTTGGGAACTGACTGGCTGGAAAGCGGCTCAGCAGAGAATGACCAGGGAGTCCTGGTGGACACCAGGTTGACCATGAGCCAGCAATGTGGCCTTGCAGCAAGGAAGGCCACCAGCCTCCTGGGCTGTATTAGGCAGAGCATTGCCAGCAGGTCGAGGGAGGTGACCCTTCTCCTCTGCTCAGCACTGGTGAGGTATATGTGGAGCTATGTGTCCAGTTGTGGGATACCCAGTACAAGAGAGAAATGGGCATATCAGAGCACAAAGGGCCATGAAGATGGTTAAGGAACTGGAGCATCTCTCATATGAGGAGAGACTGAGAGAGCTGGAACTGATGGAAGAGTGAAGAAAACAGAGCCAGACTCTTCTCAGTGGCACCCAGTGACAGGACAACACGAACTGAAATACAGGAGGCTCCATCTGAACATAAGAAAAACCCCCACTTTTTCTGTGAGGGTGGCACAGGTTGCCCAGAGAGGCTGTGGCGTCTCCATCCTTGGAGACATTGAAAGCGCAACTGGACACTGTCCTGGGCCACCTGCTCTCGCGTACCCTGCTTGAGCAAAAGGATTGAAGTAGCCAGTCTGCAGAGGTGCTTTCTAGTCTCAGCTATCCTATGATTCTGTGTTTTCATGGAAAAGGTTAAATATCTGAGATGATATTTTCATTGCACTTCATTACGCATGCCCAGTGGTCTGTTAATAACATGGGAAAGTTTACCCACTTTCATGATTAAACTTCTGGAAAACTGTCTTTGAATGTTTTCTTAAGCTTCTGGAATCTATTCTCTAGCAGTTTGGAAAAAGCCACAATTTGGAGACTTAATTGTGTTTACGGAGATGAGAGAGGTAAAATAAGCGTTCCGTGCAGTAAAACCATACTTTTTTAAAAGTTAAAATTACAGGTCCATCGGAAAGTCTTAAGTTGGAAGAGGCCTCTGGAGATTGTCTGGGTCAACCTTCTGGTGCAAGGGCCGTAGATTAGGTTATCCAGGGACCTGTGAAGCTGAATTAGCAAGAGAAATTGCACCATTTCTCTGGCTACCTATTCCGTGGTGAAGAATATTTTTCTTATATCCAGATGAAATTTTCCCTGAATCAACTTGTGCCCCTGGTCTCTTGTCCTGTCACCGTACATGGTGCAGAAGAGAGCACCTTCATCTTCTCTACAGCTGTATTTTTAGGTATTAGAAGAGAGTGGTGTCCCTGAGACTTCTCATCTGTGGGTCACACACATTCGCTTTTTGACCTCTCTTTGTATGTTAGGTTCTCCAATCTTCTCATTGTCTTGGTGGCCCTTTGCTGGACCATCTACAATCTTGCTGTCTCTCGAACTGAGGGAAATTCACTCTGTGTAGCGTAGATGATGCATGTGTTTCTTTTGGTAAGATTTAGCAGCACAATAAGATTTTTCCAGAACTCTCTGAGGAACTCTTATACCCAGTTATAGGTATCAAAATAGGCTTCCTAAAGTCCAAAGAGAAATAAATCTCTTTTTTATTAGATAATTTTTCAAAGTAGTGCAGAAAGGAGTTAGTCAGAAGGGTAATGTAAAGGATAACAGGTTTGAACCTATTCTGGCTGGAGACAAGGGGTATTCTGCCATTAACTTTATTGGAAAGAGGGAATGACAGACAATTTTATAGAAGATGTGCTGAACTGGGACAGTGCATAGTTGGGCTAAGAAAATCACTCAACCTCCTGTGAAACACAGAGAGCCCTGGGACAGCCCAGACTGAAAAATAAACTCTGCTAAATGCTTTTATAGAAGCCCCCAGGAGAACAGATCTTTTTGCTGCCAGTATGCAACTTTCTAGCTGAGAGACTGCTTACCTACTTTTATATGGAGAATTGGTCTTGGTATTTTTGTTGGCAGATATTGCAACGAGCCACAGCAAATACTGGCCTTGTTGTGGGAGGTTTGTCTGCATCCCTCCCTTGATGCCATTTTTTTGAAGGCTAAGGCTTGCTGAAATAATTCTGATTAAGTTTCTGTACCAAATTTTTATAGGAAGACTTTAAAGATGGCAAGGAATTGAATATTAATCTGTCTAGTAATTGGTACTCTTAACAAGAATGCTCTTCCCCATCAGGAAAATGGAGTGACTAGCTGGGACATTGTATTCCCTGTTCTAGGTTTGCCAAGGCGTAGAGAATACTAACCTTTTATCTGTGTCTGCTGCTAAATAAGGAACTGATAGGAACTGATCCTCAGCCCTGAGACCAGTGGTTTCCCACTGCCTAACAGATAGATTATCTTGGGAATGCTAATGGTAATGGTCCAGAACAGAGCCGAGGAGTGTCCTCACAAGCACGATGGATGATTGAGTATTTGGTGCTTGGATTCCCTACCTGCGCCTCTTTTATTTATAATATAGATGTGTTCCTTGAATTTAAGCCCTCTCCTCAGAATTCATATTTGTCTGTAGCAGTAGAAAAAAAAAGACAGGAGTGTCATCTGTTGGGTGTTAGATTCATGATGGAGCTTGGATCAGTCATTAACAGGTTCTAAGAAAGGCATCAAAACTCAGTAGTAATATCTTCTATCAAAAAGAAACCAATGCTGTTGGTTTATAGAAGGAAACTGAAGAATCTTTTCTTGAAGAATGGTTGCTTGCCCTGTTTATCATTTGGTGTACCTGCAAAAGCTGTCCAGACAGTGCATTTGAAATCTCCCTGTAGCTAACAAAGAACAAAACTGAGGGGGCTCCTTAGACTTTTGACATGGCTTGACTGGAGGTTTTTAGATGCCATGGTGTGGATAAGATTGTGAATAATATCATTCCTGTGTTGATAGTCACAAGTAAGTAGCCCTGAGGTGAGGGCATAGGTGCAGAGTGAGAGAATGGTGGCTGTAAAGTGATTTTTATGATGTGCCATGCAGTCTGGTCTTTTTCCTTTGCAAACTCTAAGCTCTTGTGAAATGCAGCAAAATTTCAGTTTCCATTTAGAAGAAGGCATCACTTGTGTGAGTGATCAGCTTGAAAGCATGTGCCCTGACATTCAAGAACCAGAAGTCTTTTAAATGCCTTGTTTTAGGAGTGATGGGGCAATTGCTGATTTTCAATGATAAGTGTCAGTAGTAGAGGGAGTAGTTCTGTGCTGTTGTATCCTCAGTTGGTATCATTGCTGAGTAATGCTTAGTGAAGTGGCTGTTCCAACGCACCCCCCAAGACAAGCCCATCCCAAACTCCTCTGTGACATGAAGAAAGGGTTAAGACTGTAGGGAGACTAGCCATGCTTGGCTTCCTGAACTGTACTGATGCTAGACTTGCTTTTTAAAGGGTATGGCTGCTCAGGAATGACCTATTTGCATCAGGTTCTATCATAACAACTGTACTTTGAATGCATTTTGTTATTTTCTTGTTACTCAGAAGTGGTCCTTAATATATTTAATATTTTTAGTGCCCTACAGATACCAAAGCAACGTTTGGGGTCCACCTTAAAGTAGTAGGAGACTGGACAGGTATGTAGAAAAACAATTCCTTTTCAGAGACAAATACCTTTACTTGAACTGTTATCCCTTTCTGGCTTCAGTACGATTGTACCTTGATTGTGGTGTATTCTTACTAGAGATCGTTCATGCTTGTTTTCCCAAAGTTGTTTTTATTACATTCTTGATGCAACTCCTGCTTTATTCAGATGTACATTTCTTCAGGTAACAAGTTTTCCCAACTACTAACAGATCTTCTGATGGCAATGTAACGATTTTCAGCGGTCCTCCGTTTCTGCCTCTTTTTCTTATTTTTCGGTAGCCTGCTACCCCTGTGCAGTGCAGTGCCTCTCTGCGTAGTAGTGCCTGCAGAAATGCTGAAATGTGCAGCTCCCAGATAAGCGGATTTTGATGCCAGCAGTTTGGATGGCAGCCAGGTTAATTAACGCCTATGGTACACTGAGATTACAGGTTGCTTTCATGTTCTTCCATGCTCTTCCATTGCTCTTTGAATGTCCTCCAGACCAGGAGTGTAAGCCAGGATTCCCTGCAGAGGAGAATGATAATTCGCTGCTCCCTGTGACAGTTGTATACTCAAGCGATAGTTGTCATTATTCCTTGGTGGCTGACTTTTTTCTTGCTTAGCATAGCATTTCCTTGCAAGGAAGACAAATACGCAACACCTTCTTGTTCATTTCTTATGAAGAAATGTTTTTCATGTTAGTTTGTATCAGCTTGTGTGTTTGTGGAACTGAGTCAAAATGAGCTTGTCGCCCTAAAAGCGATTAGACCAGTTCTGGGAAAATAAGTCCATGAATATCCGTTGAACTTGGTCTGGCTGCATACTTGGCTATGGAAGTCGCTGAAACTTTAACAGGCAAAGGTTAGGAGGGCAGTGCCATATGCATGTGTGCTCCTTAATCACCCTGATGTTCTGTTCGTGCTCCAAGTATAGGGTGTTGGCCAGACAGAGGCAGATTATGGGCCTAATTAGCCTCTGGCCTGCCCCAGTATGATGGCTCTTCTGTTGTTAAGCATCATTCCTACCTGGGAGAGGACTGGAGGCTATTGGGACAAGCAGAGTGGAGAAGTGCTAAGTAAATCAGTTTTCCAAAAGAAGCAACATCTTTTAAGTTTTCTGATTGCTTCTGTGGCATGAATTGCCCTCTATTAGCATTTAAATGTTATTCTCCCAACTCAGTGTCTATATTGTCCATTGAGAGACAGGTCTGCCTTGGTAGGACTGTATGAGATTCAGGACGCTGTCACATTACAGAGACCGTTTGTGGTAGTAGTTTTGCTAAACGGGGATATCTCTCTGTGACGGGTTGACCCTGGCTGAACACCAGGTGCCCACCAAAGCCGTTCTATCACTCCCCCATCCTCAGCTGGATAGGGGAGAGAAAATATAACAAAAGGCTCGCGGGTCGAGATAAGGACAGGAGAGATCATTCACTATTACCGTCACGGGCAAAACAGACTCAGTTTGCAAAATTAACTCAATTTATTACAAATCAACCAGAGCAAGGTAATGAGAAATAAAATGAAATCTCAGAACACCTTCCCACCACCCCTCCCTTCTTCCCGGGCACAACTACCCTCCCGGATTTCACCACCAAGCCCCCCCAGCGGCACAGGGGGACAGGGATGGGGTTTATGGTCATCACACGTTATTTTCTGCCGCTTCACCTCCTCAGGACGAGGGCTGATCACACTCTTCCCCTGCTCCAGCGTGGGGTCCCACCCACGGGAGACAGTCCTCCACGAACTCCTCCAACGTGGGCCATTCCCACGGGCTGCAGTTCTTCACGAACTGCTCCAGCATGGGTCCATTCCACGGTGTGCAGTCCTTCAGGAGCACACTGCTCCAGCGCGGGTCCCCCACGGGGTCACAAGTCCTGCCAGAAAACCTGCTCCGTGGGCTCCTCTCTCCACAGATCCGCAGGTCCTGCCAGGAGCCTGCTCCAGCGCGGGGTTCCCACGGGGTCACAGCCTCCTTCGGGAACCCACCTGCTCCGGCGTGGGGTCCTCCCCGGGCTACAGGTGGAGATCTGCTCCCCCGTGGAGCTCCCTGGGCTGCAGGGGGACAGCCTGCCTCACCAGGGTCTTCATCCCCACGGGCTGCAGGGGAATCTTCGCTCCGGCGCCTGGAGCATCTCCTCCCCCTCCTTCTTCACTGACCTTGGTGTCCGCAGGCTTGTTTCTCTTACATGTTCTCACTCCTCACTCCGGCGGCAGTTTCTCTCCGTCCCAACTTTTTTTTCCTTCTTAAAAAATGTTATCACAGAGGCGTTACCACTATCACTGATTGGCTCGGCCTTGGCCAGCAGCGGGTCCGTCTTGGAGCCGGCTGGTATGGGCTCGCTCTCTCTCGAACACAGGGGAAGCTTCCAGCAGCTTCTTACAGAAGCCAGCCCTGTAACCCCCCCCCCCCCGCTACCAAAACCTTGCCAAACAAAACCAATACACTCTCCCGGGGTCAAATGTGCTGTTGAGAAGCAGACAGTTCACCCAACCCTTTATGCTGCATCTGTGCCATGGAGCCCTGTTCTCACTCGGTCCCTTAAGCCCTGTGACAATTAATGGTTTCTAATCCTCTGACTGTTTGAGGAAGGATTATTATATTTGCCACGTTCCTTATAATCTTTCTGAAGTGTGCTGTAATGGCTGCTTCTGCAGACAGAATATTGGGCTGGAGAAGTTTTTATGCGACATACTGTCATTTGAGCTTTTCTCATGACCTATTCTCTCAGCCTTTATCCTATTTATTCAAATTCTGTTTTGTATCACATTTTCACATTCCTGACAGTTTATGCCTGTCTCCAAAGAGAGTTAACAATTTATTTCAGAGAACTCAATTACAAGCCTAAATTAAAAGGATGCAAGAAGAGTGCAGATATGCTGGGAAATGCAGAGAAGAGCTAGTTAGATTTAGACATTTCTCCTGTTGCTGGCTTCAGCTTCTGCTGCCTGCACCTCGAAGATGTGAAGGAACAATTTCCTGCCATTAGTTGTAAGGACTTGAGTGGGGATACACACTGCTGGCAAACCAATTCTGCAAGTTATGTTTTGGGTCAAGTCTCTGACACTGAGTCTTATGTTTTGAAAACTTAATAGAATACCTCGTGGCCTTAGTGACTTTGTTTTGTAGGTTGGGAAAGCAACTGTGTGTCAAGAGAAAAGATAGCGGGTAATAGAATTATCATCTCCTGATGAGAAGTTGCTGTTATGGAAAGTCATTTATTGCCCATATCCCAGTGCATATAATTTTAAATATCCAATAGAAGAAGCTGCAAGAAGCAGCTTCTGAAAAAGGCAGTCACTCTAGAAATAATTTTTGGCATAGAAGCAGATATTTAGTAGATTTTCAGGCAATACTGTTATTTGCTTTTTAAAGCAATGATTTGAATAAGGAAAAACATAGGACAGAAAAGGTAGGGAAGAGAGGAAGAAACCTCGGAAATGGTAGCTCTGAGACCTTTGCAAACCAAGTGGTAATCCAGACTCCTAACTGATGTATTCTTGCTCCATTGAAATCAAATGGTACTATCTGAGCTTAGAACAGCTGAGAGCCTGCCCTTCTCGGAAACAGGTTTGGATAAAGGCACAACATTCCCTCCCATTATGTAGGCAGTGGCATCCTTTAGATAAACTTCCAATACAAATCTGAGCTCTTTCTTTTCTCATCTGTGTTATGGTGGTGTTAGTAACTGTATTGTGCTTAGCTTTCATGTTTGTCACAGAAAACAGAGACACACAGGCACTGGTATTGCTGTAATGTGCCCTCAGATGCCTGTGTAGCACATACTGTCACCTGGAATACTTCCATGGCTCCCTTTTTAGACCTCTGACCTGTTTATGTGTCTAGTTTAGGATGAGATGAGCCAGGCTTCATTCATTGTGAAGAGAGTCTACATACATACATCACTACCTCAGAGGTAGTTAGTTTAGTTAATTGACAGTCAGTTGTGATTTTTCCCATGTGAAAGTTCCTAACGTGAGTTTTCCATCTTTTGTCATGTGCCCTGGGTATTGTGAATAGTAGAACAGCTATTACAGACCTCCCTTAAAGAATGGGATAATGTAATTACTATCCCTGTGCTGACATGTGACTACGTAAGTCAGCACCTATTGTATTAACAAAACAGTTTATGGCATTGTGGTGGCTTGTACTATTAATGCAGTTCATCATATTACAGAGACGAGGCCTATGGCCGTAGACCACAGCTTAGTTAGCCTGTCAGGATTTCAGGACATGGTTTAGTGGGCATGGTTCATGGTTGGACTTGATGATCTTGAAGGTCTTTTCCAACCTAAATGATTCTATGATTCTGTGACTTAGACACCCAAGGTACAATGGGTTTACAGTGGCCGATCTGTGGTAATTGCAAACGTGAAGCCCTGCAGGTTGGCTTCGCCCCGTGGCTCAGAGCTAAGTCAGCGTGTCTTCCTCTGCAGCTGCCTGGCAGTTACTGCAGCTGAGCTGGTGGATGGCAACTTTAAACCCTGCAGTAACATTGAAGTCCCTGCAATGGCTCGTGTACGGATCAGAGCTGCGAGATCCATGAATTAGCTAATAATCTGATCTTGCTACTAGCCTCCCCTCCAAACACCTCTTTTATTCTGTTTCTCTCCTATCTCTGTGGTCACCCGTTTCTCCTTCAGCTTAGAAGAAATTGTTGGCTTGGTATTTACAAAAGGGTTTTTTGAAAGTTTTTTTTGTCCCACTTACTGTCTAGTTTGTCGTCAGCGTTGTCACCTATCGGCCTTATGCTTCCTCTGTCCTTGCTGCTGCCTCAAGTACTACTGCTTGTTTAGTTTTAAAGCTGACATTTCATCTGGCACCTCCAGAGGGAAAAAGAGAGGCCACCGGCCATGCCTCATGTCCAACCACTTGACAGCAGTGAAAAAAAACCACGGCAGTGTTTCAAGTCACTGTGTCTCATTCACTAGACAAACTTCAGGGTGCGAGACAGAAAGTGATATTGATGATGCCGAAATAACAGACTTCTGAAGCCATGCAGCATGTTTTTGTGGAAAACAAATACAGAGCACTCAGAGGTGTTAAGGTGAAGTGCGTGCCTTACGGCAATAAAACATTGCTGTTATGTTGCAGCCTGTTGCTGGTACAAATTGAGGTGGGACTGTGTTTAAAACACTGCTGCTGTTCTGCTCTCCACGGTAATTTTTATCTTGTAGTGACATCATCCGGCTGTGTAGTTGCGTATGATCCTAGAGACGTCTGCGAGGCCTGTCCACCATTCTGAGCAGCATGGTATTTATGGTGGGGATGCCATAAGAGCACTTTAATACCACCCATTGAATCTGAGACTTCTGTCCTATAGGTTACTAAATGTCATGCTGACAGGAGGTGTTGACGTGTGTCGGAACTCTCCAGTTAGAGCCAGAACGGACAGATCATGGGGTACCGATCCGCATCACTCTAGTAAACTCTAGGTCTCATCAGAAAATACGTATCTTTGCTTAATTCTTACATACACAGTTGCTGAGTCATTTAGGTAGTGACTACCTTATTTTGAATCTGATGTGGTACAATGTGAATTTTTGTCAGATAGTTAGATATATAGATATATCTATATGTCAGATATATTGTCATAGTCCTTTTTCTGGAAGGTCCAGATTTGGAGCAGGAAGTTTCGGGGAGAGGGAATATTTTTCAGTTAAAACCAACAATTTTCCAGAATATGGCAAATGTATGAAAGCATGGATCTTGTTTAACTCCCTATGGAACTAAAACCTGAGACAACTTAGAGTACACACCCCAGATTTCTTATTTTTAAACAGAGAGAATTTTTAAGGCAGTTGTTTGGGATGCTGAAGGCTGACTAAGGATTTTTTGCATGCTTCCCAGACGAAAATAAACATACCTTTTGAGTGGCTCTGAAGGAAGAATGATCTAAACTTGCTGGGCTGGGAGGGTTTGTCAAATTGTTCAGGAGTATCTATGTGACCTTGTTATGCCCTTGCAGCTCCTGGTTTAGAGAATGCCTGAAGCATCCCAAGGCTTGCTGTGCATTGCTGCGCTTAGCTGGAATTTATCAGCAAGTGTAAGAGCTAGCAAAGAAGCAATATTTTATTGTCAGGAACCCCAGGGACAGTTTTAGAGATATTGAAATAGTGGATCATTCAGTCAGTATCTAGTATATTCTTAGTAGATCTTGATTCAGACTGGACAAATGTGTGAAACAGAAGCTGACAAGAAGGAATAATAAGACTACAAAGTCTGCCTGCAGGATGTGACAAGGTTGTCCAAGGATCACTGTAACTGCTGCTGAGTTTCTTTAAAAATATCTAGTCACTGGTGATGAACAGTTGGTCAACTGTTTTATTATTACCTCAAGCTCTGTTTGATTTCGGCCTTTTTTGTTCCATAGTAGCATGTATTTTGTTGTGTTTGGTTATTCCATGAGATTCCTGCCAGGGTGTAGAAGTGTTAATGTTGTGGTACTGTTGGTTGTTCCAGCAAAATCAACATGTGGTTTTGGAAGCAGAAGTCAGAGATGGGATAGATGTTATTTCCCCCTGTTAGATTTTATGACTACTGATTCTTATATTGTCAGTGAATTCTACTTACACTTCTGATAGCAGAAGATAGCAGAATTGAGTGCTAAAAAGGTTTAATTGTGTTTCATTTTATATAATTTGACATTAGTAATAAAAGTAATACTGTTACATTACTGGGAGGTTAAAATGCCTTAACAATATAATTAGCTAAAGTGTGCCGTAAGGAATACTAGTTTTATTCTTTGTTGCCATTAACATTCATTAATTATTTTATTTATGACTGCAAACAAGCTCACTAAAAGGATTAAGAGAATGGAGAAAAAGGAGAACAGATTTAGTTTACGGGGTCAATGCTGAAAGCCCCTTTCTTTTGATTAAAGAATTAAGGCTGAAGGTGAACACATCTGAATTTTTGGCTGCAGTCCTGGATTGTTTTACATTACTTGAACTCCAGCTGACTTAGTACCAAAACAGTATAACTTTCGTCAACTCCAATTTGAACAGTTAATGAGTTTTACCTCTACAGGGAAAAAAAGACTTTTAGATGAGAAAGTTGCCTGGAAGGAAATTTTCTCCTACTCTGAAGTATTTTCTTCATGCATCCTGTTATTTGTAAACTTCCACCTTTTTACATATTCCAGGATCTTTTTAATCATGTAACTATTATAGAAAATGGCATGGCTGAGTGATGTAAATTATTTTTGTCCTTTGACATAATATGCACAGGATGTGTGGATGTTGCTGTGGTTAAGAACTGATCCAAGAATACAAGGCTGAAAGATTCCTTGCCATGCCTCAGATGTTTTAAATGCCCTTATGAGCTACAGGAATGAAACCTGTGGAGCATATTAACATGTAGCAGCTGATGGGATCTAAATGAATGTAGTGAAAAAAAAAGGCAAAAAGCTACTCTCTACTTTGAAAATAGAGTCACAAGATAGAAAAGCTCTAGGATATGTATTTGAGTGGACTGCCAGGCGAATTTCTGGTTTTGTAATCACTATCTATATGCTGTGTTTGCCTGTTTAAGAAGGCAAAGTTGCTGTTCTGGAGTTGCCTGTGTTTCACCATTTTTCTGTTAATCTTTGCCTAGGGAAGCAAGTCTTTGCATAGTGCCACCATTTTTCTGTTAACCTTTGCTTAGGGATGCTTAGGGAAGTCCCATTCTTGTGGTAGTTTCTGTGCAGGGGTACACCAGCTGCTTCAAGCAATGAATATACAAAGTCTGGCTGGACTTTCTGGTTCCTTTGTATGGGCACCTTTAACAAGCTCAGGTGTGTAATGGATTCTAAAGAAATGAGAGAGTTCACATCAAAATGCCAGCTCTTCATGCATGCCTGCACTTCCCTGGGGGCAATAGTGGAAACCCCTAGATGCCACTCAAGTTTTACTGAAGAATCCCTACCAAACATCATCTTGTTTTGTTCCCAGTTCATTGAAACTTCTCTCTCAACGACAGAAGAGAAAAGCAGAGACACTTCAACTTGGAATTATGAGTTACCACACTTTAACTATTGCTAGTTAAAATAACTTAAAAGTAGATTTGAAAGGTTTCTTTTGGGGATCATTTTAACAGGTTGTTAAAAATGCGGTAGTTAATTAGGAAAAATATATTTCAAATTTGGAACATTAAAAAAAATAGGAAAAACTTCTGTAGGAACTGCTGATATTTATAAACTTTATGGTCAGAAGGGACAGTTGTCTTTCTGCACTCCCAATTCCCACATCATGCTTTAGAATTTCTTAGAATAATTTCTATGCAGAAGTTAACATAAGCCAAAACCAAAACTTGGGGTTGAAATAATCTGCAGATTTTTCAGCTTCTACCTTTGGATGTCCATGGACTCTTTCTGTGCTGTTTGTGAAAATGAAGCTCAACTTTGTGATGATGTCATAATTTAGTGGGTTTTCCTGTTTGGGTTTTTTTGTTTCCCCCTTTCCTCCTTCATTTCAGAGCAAGAACCACCACTGGATAATGCGTGTGCATTTTAGTTGTTGCCTCTTTGTGTGCAAATACGTACAGAAAATGAGCATGGCACCTTTGAACCTTTGATTTAGTTGATCTGTTGTTCGAAGTTCAAGTTTTGAAACCTTGCATTTGCCTGGCTCTTTGCTTTCTGCACCCTCTCCACTTCTAACATTCCTTTTAAATCCAGAAGCGGGCTTGCTTTCAGTAGAGGTCTCATCATTGACTGGGGCTGTGCTATGATTTAAAATGCCATAAAGACCACCAGCAGTGGTGCTTGCTGGGCTATTCAGAAGACGTACCTATCCTGCTACCTTGTATTGCTCCTTATTCCTTGGTCTCTCCTACCTGGCTGCTTATCTCTACAGGTGCCTTGTCTAAGCTTGAATCGGAAGGGAGAGGGCCCATCACTTGCTCAGAATTTGTTCTGTGCTCAGCAGGTTAGCTCTATGGGCGTTAATTAAAACGCCTCCAACATTGCAAATGTCGTCATGATCAAATAATGTGGTCAAATGACACTTTCACCCTATTTACACAGCAAATATTGTATAGCTCCTTGTTAGCATGATATTAGTGTTGAAGTTCTGCTTAAGATATCCCACCTCCTTTATTGCATTTTTTTTTCTCCTTCATTCCGTAAGTATATTTACCCCACTTTTCACCAGCTGCATGTCCTCACCCCAAACTTCAGAATTCCTTGAAACAGCAACTGACTTCCAAAATCTTTTTGTATCCCAAGATGCATTAAAATCAGTGCTGGCCTTGTTCATGTGAAGCAAATCCTACACCACGAATTTTAGCATCAACTCCCTACAGCCCCTTGCAACCCAGCTCTGCATTCGTGTGCCACACACCTTCCTGTTGCTTCATCCAGTCCTTTGACTTTCGTATGTGCATTGTTTCTCCGAGGCATCGAGCAGTAGCTGGAGAATTTGGGTTTCACCCTAAGGAAATACAACCAATCTGTGATCCAAGAATTTTTGAGGGGAATCTTGCAGCCACAGCTCTTCTCTGCCCCAGTCCTCCCCTGGAGATCTGTCGCATGAAATCATAAATATTATTAATAAAAATCTGCCACCAACCAACTGTATAGTTATCAGCTGCAAAAATAGACTTCCTGTGAAAAAAAGGGGTGTGTGACAGCTGCAAAAGTGTTACTTCTTCCTTTAATGAAACAAACCAAACCTCAGAACCTGCATGGATAGCACCATGTCATGACAATAGGCCAACAGCAGGTTTCCACAACTTCTCAAAATAGAAATTTTGGTATCTGCTATAAGCAGAATAGAAGAGTTTAACTGAAAATGTTTATGGCTATGCAGTTTGTATGTACTTAAATGACACACAAAACTGCATGGTAGTCACAGCTCTGTACTGGGCTATGAACCTCGTAATCCCATGCCTCAGAAAAGTGGATACCCCATGCAGAACACAGATGTGGGGGCAAGTTCCTAATGTGAATGGAGTCAGACTGCCAGTGCAATCCATTTTTTAATATAAAGGCCTCTTTTTGTGAGTGTCAGTCCACTAAATTAATTTGTAATTACAACCCATTTTTTTTCTTTTATCAGGCTTTGAAATTTCAGAAGGTGGCGAGGCAGAAATGCCTTAAATACTCTATAGAGTTTAAGATGCTGCAAGGTAAATGAATTGCTAGTGCATCCGAATTTTGAGTGAAATTTGAAATGGCAGTTGCTACGTGCTGAACGTGGCTTTTCTTAATGAGGCTCAATTATCTCAGTATTAACTAAAGCGCTGCGAGGAGAAACTGTAGGAGGGAATTCATAGGCTGGAAATGACTTTCTAAAATGTGAATGGGATTGCAGCCTTGCCCGTTGTGGTACGCAGAGTAGAGTGTGCCGCGACAGCAATAAACGGCACTTTGGTATGAAATACAGCAGCTGATGGGCAGGGTGCAGTGTGTATTTTGTTTCACTGACACTATAACCCACATTTCTGCAGCTCAGGCATGTTCTTGTTCTTCTTTTTCTTCTTTATTTCAAGTGCTTTTTGCTCAGAATAGGGATAAAGTGACAGAGCTTGTTTCAAAATGGATATCATGATTCTTCTTATTTATATAGTTTGCGACATTTGTAGCAGATTAGACCAAAGTACAGTATAATGAAATAATATTCCATGAGAGGCCAGTTTTGTAGGGAGAGGTAATATCTTTTATTAGATCAGCTGAAACAGCCGGAAAAAACAGGTTGTCTTTCAGGCATGCAGTGCCTTCAGCAGGTTTGACAAAGAGGCAGCAAACTCAAAGCAAAGAGCGGGGAATGAAGTAACACTCCCTGTTACTTTTTAAAGCAATTTTTTTCCTTGAGAAATATGAGCCTTAAAATTGCCTAGTAAATGAATGGAAGATGCCCCCCTGCCTTTTTTTAAAAAGGTTGATTTACCTTTTCCATGAGAAATAATGTTTCTTAAAAAATACATATGGTCAAAAATACTGTCTGAAAGCCAAAAATATCGCTTGTAAATGCTCTCCCTACTGCCTCTTAGGATTTGTACGTCTCCAGCTTTCTTTATCTTGTCTTGGCTGGCTTCCCAGTTTAGGGTATATTTGTTGGAATATGCCATGGTCTCACTCCCTCCTGGAGAGAGAAAGCATTTGCATCATGGCAGATACAGTCCGGCTGGCAACTCTAATTGGGGAAAGAGACGGGCACGTGACAAAACTCCACTCTGACTTGCATGAAGTGCTTATACATGCCCACATGTATATAAACTTCCAGCATTTGGGTGTGGATTTTACATTTTAATAGGTTTTTTTCTCTTAAAATCTCAATATCCCACTCAAACATTTTGATTGAAAATGTTTGACCATCTACAGAGAGTAAAAACTGGACAATGCTCTACGCAAAGCCTCGCTGTGTTTTTAGTAATTTGAAGGGACCCTGTTCTGTATGTAGAAGCCGATACGCAGTGGATGACTGTTTAGCTTTGTGACTTACCTGGAACCAGAAAATATTAAGTTATGCTGTAGTAAATACCATGATCATGAGTAAGAGAGAGTGCTCCTCTGCTGGGGAGAGAGCCTCTGAGGTCTGTGCATCCAAACAGGTACATTTGTGGGTTTATGTGTGTTGGACAAGGGGGGACTCACTCAGTGGAGGGTTGTCGTTACCGATGGCTGTTGACACTTTTTTCAGAGTTGAAAGGGGACTTGGGGAAGGGGAGGAGTTTCAGAGATTATTGGCTATTTTGAGTTTTGCTGAAATGGCTGCCGTGATGATTTTACTGTACTGTCGACGATAACTAGTGCGCCTACAGCCCCCGAGAAGCCTCCTTGTGTTACGTGAAATGAAAATAAATCAGTGGGCAGGTTGTGCTCTTCAGTGCGATCAGCAGTTTTAAGGACTATCTCTGCCCATAAATTTAACATATTCCCTTATTCATTACGCACACTGTAAGTGCCATTTCCTCAAGGAAAATGCCACAGACACCCACACATGTTTTCAAAGACGAAGCTGTGATGCTTTGCTGTGCTTTGCCAAGTGGCTGGTGCCAGCCCGACTGCACAGGGCTTTCCCTCAAGGATTTCACTTACACTGTGTTAGCTGAGTATCTCTTGAGCTTAGCTGTGACTGGTTTGAAAAAGGCAAAATTTATAATTAAAGGAAGACATTTTTATAATTTCTGTTATTTGATGTTTGCATTTTTTTTAATGGGTTGAGGGGATTATGCTAATTGTGCCCCATTATTAACAAGCATGGCAAATGAAATTTTCTCAGTGCAGTTTCCAAATAAAGCAGCATTTCATTAATCCAGAAATTTGTTTAGAAATAATATTTCTTTATAAGTCTCCCATACCTCTCAACACATGTACTAGCATGTGCCATTTCTACATGAAGAAGTTTTTTTCATTTCTGTGCCGGTTTGTATTGCTGAACTTGTACATGGATGCATTGCTATATGCCAGGTCATGACTGGTAACTAAAAGAATCAAAAGATAAATATCTAATCACAGCTTATAATGATAAGAATTGGCAAAATCACACTTTTAGAAAAGTACATGCCAAACCGTTTCCTTGCAATGCTATGAGGAACTGTGCGATCTAAGTCATGTTAAACCACTGGTTCTTTGTTCTAGAAAATAGTTATCAACGTAGTATTACATGGTAACATTTTGAAGGTTTTCTTTCCTGTCCAAGGCTGGGAATACTTTTTCTGTTGACTTCAGTCGTAAAAGACTTTCTGTCATGTAAAAACATGTCTATTTAATATTTCATTGCATTCATAACATCGTGATAGTAGAAAGGTGGAGACGACAATCCGGTAGAAAATCCTACAGCATATTTTAAGGAGAGTCTACACAAGAGCTAGTGCTAAGTAAGCAAATATATGTATTTTTAAGAAATTATTAATTAAGAATAAACAAAAAGTACCTGGACTAGGTTATATACAGTAGTTTATTTCAGGGAGTGGGCAGGCTTAAGCTCTCAAGAATGACTTGTCTAATTCAGATGTAAGAAGAAATAACAGAATTGCTCACAGCAGGCTGAAATGAAACCAAACTTTTGATACATTTCCTATTATACTTGTGTACATTATGTTTATCACCTACCCCCCCAAAAAAAGAGGAAAACAATATCTAATAGCTCATTTCATTTGCTAGTCATTCAAATTATTTCCTGCTAAGGTTTTGATATTGCCCTTTGAGAGATGTTATAAGAAATGGAGCCTCAGATGTGATTAGATCCTTGGAAAAATTGTGCATTTCTTCCCAGTGGATCATCCCCAGTTGCCTAGCAAAATTTATATAGAAAATAGGATCTGGCTGAGCTCTGATCACTTTATCCTGTGTTATGCTTCAGCGCAGCGAGTGCTAGGAGTGCTTTTAGAGAAGAACTTGTATGTGTTGTCTGAAAGACACAGACAGCTGAAAACACAGGAGAAATTAGTTTTATATATAAATGGAGTTCCTTTTGTTTCTTATTTGGAGTCTTGTTACTGTTATTTCTAACATTTTAGTTTAGCTAAGTGGTTGGCTGGACAAGGGTTTCCCCCACAGGGTGTCTATCAGAGCTGTCTCTTCCAAGCACCATCTCTTAAGTATTCAGCATATTTCAGCTTTGTGTCTGGCCCTCAGCACAGACCCTGAGAATAACTTAGCACCTTCTTCAATGTATGTATTCACACAGCTTAGCTGTGAGGAAGTAAAAGTTATGCTTAATGACCTTACTAACATCAGTTAAGCCTCAGTGATTAGCAACATCATTCACACCTGCAGCTGGAGGCAAGAGGGCTGGGCAATCTCACCACTACCTTATATTGCAAGGCAGGCAGCCAGTGTGCATTAACAAGGAAACTCCTATTCTTTTTTGCAGACTCTTTTTCTTTAGCATTTTCCCTTCCTCTCCCATCCCCGCCCCAACTAAGAGAAGCCAGCATCTAACTTGCCCAGCATCTATGAAGCCTATGGCAGGGCAGTGTCTTGGCTGTGTTTATCAGCTGTGGGGACAGCTGCCTTCTAACCTGCTGTGTCCCTTTTCTCAAATAGGTGTGGTTTAGCAGTTTTATCCAAAGGTGGCGATCAACAGAAACAGCACAAAATACTGGTATTAATATTTTTTCTTCCCATAAGCAGACCTGCTCATTATATCAGTTAGTGAAATTTAGGATGACTTTTAGGAAAGGAGCTGACATAAAGGACTGGGATGTACTTAGCGGTGATGTGTCTATAAGGCATCCTTTGCTAGGCCAAAATCTGCTAGTGCTTCTCTCTTGTTCTGCTGTAACGGAGGAGAAGTGCTTCGTACAAGACCGGCCTGTTGTGTGGTTTGGGTACGCAGAGCATTTTGTGCATCGCCCGCCTCAACAACAGTGGCCAAAGATAAAATATAATTTTGTCAGCCTTACATCACCCCTTGTGTTGCACAGAGAAACGTTCATTATCTTGACTCCAAGTCTCATGGCATGTAATTTTTCACTCCAAAATCTTTCTTCTTGCCTACTTTTACTTGGGAGGAAGTAAAGCAGATGGAGCCAGGCTCTTCTCAGCAGTGCCCAGCGACAGAACAAGAGGCAAAGGGCACAAACTGAAATACAGGAAATTGTTTTTAAATGTAAGAAGAAACTTTTCCACTGTGAGGGTGGTCAGGCACGGAAACAGGTTGCTCAGAGAGGTTGTAGAGTCTCCCTCCTTGGAGATATTCAAGACCCAACTGAAAATGGCTGTGAGCACCCTGCTCTCGCTGACCCTGCTCAGAGCAGGGAGATTGGACCAGACAATCTCCAGAGATCCCTGCTACCCTTAACTATTCTGTGATTCTCTGAAATTATTATACAGTAACTCATCTGCATATTTGACTTCAATAATGAAGCTGTGTCTGTATCAGTAAGAGGGTGAAGTGGTCCCATGCTTACAGTCTAAACTGAGACCAAATATGAATAGGCAAGAGCTCAAGAATGAGTTCCCAGTGACTGCTGATGGTGTTGTTTTGATACAAAATTTTAGCCTTGGATGGGATTAATTTCATTATTTTGTGACAGCCATTTAATACTTTTAATGAAAAGTTCTTGTAGCTTGTTCAAATGCGTAAAATATATTACACTCGCAAACCTATTTATAGACCTGGCTAAAAATACCAGTGCATGTGTGCATGTGGGTACATACTGGTGTTTGATATATTTGGTGACAAACTAATACACATGGCTGGAGATGATATGACCATGACAGCCCAAGAATAACACTTTGGAGTCATGATAATTTTTTCCATGGAGACATCAGCTCAGTGCTCAGCAGCAATAAAGAGAAAAATTATTAGGAGAAGAGTAGAGAATAAAGCAGAGGAGATCATTGTGCAGCCGGGTATTTTTGTGGTGCTCCCAGGACTTTAATCCCCTGTGCAGGTCTGGTCCTCATCTCTCAGACAGAACACTGCACAAGGTTTGGGAAGGAATGACAAAGATGATCAAAAGCATGGAAAGGCTTCCAAACACAGGACAACTGAGTATGCAGGGACTTATTGGCCTGGAAAAGAGATAATGTAGGGGAATATAGCAGTGGTCTACAAAATCATGCATAGCACTGGAAGAGTGAGTGGGTAGGGCCTGGCTATTCACGGTTTCTGCCAGTATCAGAACTTTTGGCTATCAAATACAGTCAGTAAGACGCCATTTCAGAGCAAACATAAGATGATGGATCTTCATGTAGTAGGTGAGAGACACATGGAACTCCTTGTCAGAGGATGTGGGATAGACTAGGAGGTTTACATGGGGGACTGGGCAAGTACTTTAAAGGGAAGTCAAGGCATTAGAGACAATAGACAAAGCACCGTAGGCTCAGGAGATCCACTGAGATAGAAACAGTTGGAGGCTGGGAAGGTGAGAGCAGGAGGGTCTTGCCCTGTGCGGGTTCTTCCATAGGTGTCTGCATGTGAAGCAAGATAATTAGGGTAGGGGGGCCCTTGGTGTAAATCTGTACAGCCTGACAAATTGTGCTTTTGCTCAGCTTGTTAGAGGCAGCTTTGCGGTGCCGGATAGTATTGCAGTAATTGCACAGCTGGATGGTAGCTCCATTTCAGTGTTAAAATCCCTTGAAGCTTTTGAAAGCTTGGGCTTTCTCTAGTTTCTGTATCGGATTACAAGTTACAAAGAGAGAACCAGTTGAACTCCCCCTTTGCATAATTTGAGTCTTTTCTTTGTGAATGTAAGGATTTTTTAGATCAAGTGTCACAACTTTACCTTAAAGCCAAACAGGGGTATACTGATGCCTCATCATTTCTTCTGGCATGTTGTAAAAGAGGAAAGTGCACCACTAGTGAATAAAATGGTAGCTGAGCCTCCCTGCACTGGCTCGTGGGAAGTTCTAACATCAAAGTATGGCCCTTCATGGCCAAAGGGAGATACTGTAGAGCTCAGCGCTAAAAAAATCTGCATAAATAACATTCGCTTCAGAACATGTATCTATAAAGATATTTTTTGAAGTTAAAGTTAGTGGTTTGTGTTGTTTCTAAAGCCTGTTTTACTGTTGCACTGTGTTAGTGTTGAGTTGTGGAATGCACTCCGCTGTCATGACTGAAATAGGCTTCAAGCATAGTAAGTACCTCTGAGAAAAAAAAGTTTCTTGATTAAGACATTGATTTTGAACTCCAGCAGTGTAGCTAATCTCCAGCTCTGTCAGGGAATTGCTGTATGACCTACAGAAGAATTTCTGACTCAGTATTGAGCATCAAGGCTGCTTAACTTTGGCGTTGTGTCCACTTCTCTTCACTGGCTGTCTGGGGAACCTGAGTCTGGCAGCGTAGCTAATAGGCGCTCTGGGTTACTCACGGCTGTCTTGTCAAGTTAGACATACAAAATGCAGTCTAAATATGGTCCTCAGCATCTCTCTTCCCTGCTTTGAAACTAAGCAAGTGATGCTTTTTCTTTCCCATCATTCATCTTCCAACCTTTTAAGGTTCCTTGGACATGAACTGCCTTTTACTCTGTTTATTCATTGGCAGATATATGAGTATACACACAGAAATGATGTAGTATGTGTGATTATAGTGTAAATGAGGGAGGTCTAGATAGAAATAAATCTGTCCAAGCTAATTTTGACATAGTAGGTGGGGTATTTTAAAGGCGTGGGAAAGCACCTAGAGTTCCAGCAGGGAAAGGATGTGCTGATGCCAGAATCAGGGAGGGAGAATGATTTCCAGCTGGTAAGCACATAGCTAGAGAATAAGAAGGAGCCGACTACTTTTTAGGAAGCAAATGCAGGTTAGGAGGGAAAGCAGGGTGTACAGAGACTTTCTTCAAAGATAGGAGGACTATTCTGCAGGTCCAGAGTGACTGGAAGGGTCACTGCTGACCTGTGTATTGATTAGTTGATTTCCTTATTTTGTCCCCTCTCCTTAAATAAACTAAAGTCCTGCAAAAGAAAATGTTGAACAGAAGGACGATCGCTGTTTACTCACCTAGCTTAGAAAATGAAGAGACCAGTTGCCTTTCTGTAAAAGCTTCTCTATTTCCCTTAAATAAATTTAAACAGCAATTTTTAAAATAAAATTGTCAACTTTTGGGGGTTTTGCTATATTTTAATTTTTTTTTTTAGTATCTCTGTAAATGGTGGGTTCTAATTATTCTTTCAGATGACTGATCTGGAGGGAAGGAAATGGTAGTGAAAAAAGAGGAGAATTAAATTCTGTGAGGCTTAATGGACTGAGAATCATGGAGTTTAAAGCTGGTCAAAAAGCTTGTCTCTTCGTATCCACAAAATATGTATGTTTCAGGGGAATTCCAAGGCTTATGATGTAATCATTTTGGAACCTTTAGCTCATCAACATTACTTCATCATTGTTTTCTTTCCTCCTCTTTTAATATGATGGAGGATATTTGTAGCACTGACTCTTCAAGAGAAGTGACACTTCCTTAACTTCAGAAACTTTCGCCATTAATGAGCCACAGGTCAAACTAAAATATTGGACATTTCAGTTTTATGCCATCTTGTTGCTCATCATAGTTTTATAGCCCTTAACTGGCAAAGTCTTCTTCCTAAATGCTTTTTCTTTTTACAAGGCACTGAGGAACTACTTATGACAGCATTTCCAAATTTACAGAGCTTGAAAACAAGTCAGATTAGTGGGTCTCAAATCCTTTTAGATGCAGTTGGCAGTCTTAAGAAAGCTGACTTAATTTTTTTTTTTTTTTTAAATGATTGCAAGGTGCTGAGGAGCTATTCATGACACAGAAGGTGCTCCAGACCACTCTGTATTTTGCTTAAAACTAGGCAGATTTTTTTAGTTTGAAGTTGCAGGGCTTTCAAGTGTCCATGTGGTGAAAGATGGAACTGAGATTTGTGTCTCAATGAATGCAGAAGCGCTACAGGTACTTACAGAAACATGACTGCAAAATACCAAAATGCATGAGAGTGTCACTATGGATAGACCTTTTGGTAAACAGCTAGGCTTCTGGACCACAATATTCTGTACTTTATAACTGATGACACTATTCTGTTCTCCTATTCTCTGGTTGCTTTTTAGTCCCATATCTGTTCATTCTTACGAACTTTGATTTTAAAAGTAATCCATAAAACTGATATAAAAAATCTTTATTCCATAAAAACCAATTACCATCAGTTTTACAGTGTTCTTAATTGAGTCAATTGCATGCAATTCAACCTGTTTTTATTAGAGGTTCAGTGTGGTCTGAAGCTGTTATTTAAAAGGTGGTTTGGATAAACAAAACAGTAATATCTCAGACTTCAGTTATATACTGCTGTGGCCTCATAGGTACAGACCCATCAAACTCTGAAAGAGCAGGAATTTGATTTTTCAAGACCCTTGGAATTCAGCGGATTGACTTTGCTGTTATTTTCTGTAAAATATTTTGTAACAAGAAGGAGCAAGGAAAGAAGAGCCACAAGACCTGACTTTTAAAGTCAAACCTGACAGAACTGCAGTGTTTGACTTTTGGCATCATCTTCAGAGTGCTAAAGCAGTGAGAGCTTCAGGGATGTGACAGCTTCAGAAAACAAGGGCAGTGCTCCCTCTGCCATAGTGTCTGTCTACAGAATGTGAATAATAATGGGGTTTAGTTCACGGGGACCTTCTATACAAATTATTTTTCTTTGCTTTGAGAGCCCCGGATATTAAAATATTATCATAAAACTTCCCTTTGTGTCTCTTTTCACCTCTCTAATAGTGTAACCTGGAAAAAAGGAAACTTGACTGTGTAAGCAGTTTGAATGGGCTTCAGACCATAGGTCTATTCTTGCACACTTTTTTCTGGCATTACCGTTTACTCACCATGGCGAGCAGAACCCCATTGTGCTTGAGATCAACAATGTCATGCATCTAAATATTTCAAAGGGAAAATTTCCCTTGAAATGCATCCTTCTGTCCTTGTAAATTGGTAACTGGTTTGTCATTACAGGTATTACAAAGACGTTAGTGGGCGTTTATACTGAGATTCCAGCAGCTGACTTGGGAATATGTTGAGCTGGGAGGCGGGAGGAAGAACAAAGGGTGGAAAAGAGGGAAGAAGAATTAGATGAGAGACAGGGAAGAGAGATATATGTAAGAGGACAGATTAAATCTCTAACGCTTTCAATGGCAAACTTTCTTTTCTCCTTTATAGTCTACAACCTTCCTGATTTAGGAGGACAGGGTATAAGATTGTGTTATTACATCCAGCCCTTAGTCATCACAGGTAACTGTGCTACACATTTAGCTAAACATATATGATCCCAGTGAGACTGCCTAAATTTAACTGAGGACTTATCAGTGTTCAAGGATTTGGAACGAACTCTACGCTCAAAATGAAAGCCAGGAGGAAGTGAAGACACTCAGCATGTTGAAAAGAGAAGTCTGAACATAAGGTGTGACTGTGCAACCATTCCTGATGTCTGTGAGAACTTTGTCCTGTCGACAGACTTATGGGGGAATCAGTGAGATGATGTCTGCAGTGTCACACTCAGCAGAGTGACAAAACAAAAAATCATTAGGAGACTCGCTAGCACAGACTTAACCTAATGCAAATTGCATGGATAGAATGAGGGACAGAGAAGATAATTGCAGATTTTCAGAAGTAAGCCTTTTAAAACTTGGTTAAGCAAGTGTTGTTCATGTTTTGTTAACAAACCAGACCAACATGTAGACAAAAGCATCACATTTTGGGTACTAAACTGTAGGAAGTGATGGAAAAGATTCAATTTTGGGAGTTGTCTCTCTAAAATGATCCAAGTAATGGTAAGATTGCCTGTGACTTGGTTTAGTTCTATTGATCAACTAGTGATTGCAAATCAAAATAATGTAAAAATGCTCTAGTTACTAGTTTAATCAGTTCTCAAATCTTTCATTTGTTGTTGTGGCATGGATTAGAAGAAAATCTTAGGTTTTTGAAAAAAATCCCCCCCTTGGAAGGAATCATTGTGATTTTTTTTTCTTGCAAATTGAAAAGCCTTCTCTTGTCAAGCGTTAGTTAGGCTTCTGATATTCACTTTTGTTAAGAGTACCAAAAGCACCTGTGTTCTGTCAGTAGCTGCCAAAGCTCTCACCACCCCTCTCATCACCTTGCTGCATAGTTCTTAGAGGCAATAATGTCATTTGCACCAGTGTGACTTTTGTACTGTACACACATATATGTAATATCAGAATATCATAGACGTGGAGGGTGAAGCATGTACATAATGGTCCTATGGGACAAGTTAATCCAAAAAGCTTCTGTTCAGTGTCCCATTTCTCTTAAGAGGATTTACAGGACATGGAGGCTACATGTGCTGGAGGAAGTTGTAGTATGTATTTGAGATGAAGTGGAACGCTACCATATAGCGTAAGTGTTGCCATGGAAAAATGAGTAAAGTCATATGGTGAAAAGAAAATCCATCTGCCTGGGAAATTTGCCATAGTGGGGGAAAAAAACCCCAAAAGTTGACTTTAACTAAAACAAGATCCAGTAGGGAAGCTGTTTAGGCCAATTTCAGATGCCATAAGTTGGCTCCTTTCACTCCAGTATTGGCCAGCCCTGTCACATTACTATTCAAAATATTTTCAAGATCGTGGCTTGTTGAACTGAGTCCTGGAGTGCAGCCAGTGGCCTGGATCAAATGGAAAGGGCAGCAGCACAAGAAAAAAAGAGTCACGGAGTAGGGGATAGAGATGGAATATGGCTGTCTGCCTGGGTGCTGTCCATCTCGGGCAGAACAACGGAGCGGGACATATCTGCGCCCTCGCCAAGATGTGTTTTGTCTCTCCCAGAGAGTTACAGGTCCTTTGCAAGGTCTGCCAGACCAGCCTCACTCACTCACATGTAATGTGGTGTTGTGCAGTATTGAACTGAAGAAGACCACGTCTCCCAGTGCTTTGCATTGCTGTCGCACCTGGTTATAAGCCCTAAAAAATAAATAAATCAGACCGCCCCAAAGACAAATCCTTCATTGTGGTGACTCGCACCGTGTTCTGGAGGTCAAAACCCTCAAGTCGTGGAAGGAAGTACTGTCGTTTGGTGTTTGCCATTAAAAACTTCATCTCATTCTTCCACCAGGCACACACAAAGTCTGTTGTTCCCAGGAAGCCCTTTTATAAAGGCTTCCTAGAAATACACGGTAGCTTCAGTTGCATTGGGAGATTCCTGAGGTAGGGGTGGAGGTTAATGTGCGTGCTCTGAAACATACACAGTTGGATATTTTGCACCAGTGGAAGCTTCCTGAAGCCTTTCCGTTCTCGTCCAGTGGCTTTTGAAGATCACAGTGTATCATCTTTAAGGATGACAGGGCATGCCCATGTATAGTATATTGCTATGTACCAGAGGACTGAGGAAAAAGGAAATCTCTGCATCTTCCTAAAAATTCAAGAAGAGGTCAAGAAGTAGCTGTAATGGCAGGCTTTTTGTCAAGACAATGAGCAGGCTGTTCCCTGAAGGATGCTCACTTCCATCTTTACACCATTGCATTTACTGTTGTTGGCCACATCCAGTCTCTGTCCTAGCTAGGCACAG
This sequence comes from Astur gentilis, assembly GCF_929443795.1. Classification (NCBI taxonomy): domain Eukaryota; kingdom Metazoa; phylum Chordata; class Aves; order Accipitriformes; family Accipitridae; genus Astur; species Astur gentilis. The sequence goes on from NC_064898.1 coordinate 19,115,184, forward strand.
GGAAAGCTAAGTTATATTTTGAAGGTGTGGTAAGAATTTTGGAGGTACAAGTGGTTATTTCTTTCAAAGTTGAACCTGAAGAGGTGTACAAGTAAAGGAATGAAGATACTAAGTATCAACCCTTGTTTCTTCACTGGCAGATCCTGGTATCTTCTCCAAGATGTTTGCAATGCATCTTAGCCAGGTGATGAGTGACTAGATCAGACCATCTGAGACAATTGACCTTTAAAACTGAGCCCTTAACAAGAGAGTTTTTCTTCTGAATTTATTACGCTTTCTTCAAAGTGTTATAGAGTTTGTTTGGGGTTTTTTTCCCATTTTAGAGGCTACATAGCAGAATTGTATACAAATTAATGAAGCTTAATTATGATGACATAACAGTACATAAAGCTGAATGATAAGAAAGCCATCATATACTAACCTGTAAGAAGTAAGAAAGCTGCTATGGTTCCTTTTTGGAGCTGGGAGATTCAGATTTTTTGTCCACTGATTTTCTGTCCCTTGATTTCCTTATCTGTAAACCCAGTGTTAGAGGATATTTTGAGATACGTAGGGATATAAGGGGAGGAAGGACTACCCTTATCCTCAGGTTCAGTTCCCAGAATGAAAAACTTACATGGAAGAGATAGCTAGTGTAGAGAAACACTTAGCACAGCTGTTACACACAACACAGGCTACAAACTGTGGTTTAGGAAATGAAGGGTAAAACCCATAGCTGAAGACTTCAAGCCACAGTTTAAGGTATTGCGGGAAGAGTAGGAGATGCGAAGGTGGGAAGGGCATCACCAGTGTCCTAGGTTTCTGTGCCACTGGAGGACTGGTTAGATAAAAGTTGCAGCTGATGGAAAGAAAGCAGGAAACAAAGCATGTCCCATGCGATGGAGAGCTACGGGGTGTGCTAAGGGAATTTGACCTGGATGGGAAATTCCCTTCTATCCCTGAATCTGTGTATCCAGTGAATTTTGAGGAGGTTCCTATGTTCCAGGAGCTGAGAAATTGATACTTACAGAAGCTTCTACAGATCTCGCTTACATATTGCATCTAACCACCTCAAGAAAAAGGCATCACGCAAACCACAACCACACCTTCACTTGGTGGTTGGTGAAGCTAGGTTACAAAAAACCTTACCTACTGCAGATGATCCTATAATGCAGTTTTTTAAATATATAGTAATAAACAAAAAGCAATCCAGTCTTCCAGCCATCCTTGAAAATACCAATGAGTCAGTTACCCAAGGACTCGTACTGCAATTTAATTTAGATTAATTAATTAATCTGTGTTTGTTTAGATTACTGTGATCCTTGAGTGACTGGTGAATTGTTAGTTGCTCCTTCTTTCTGTTTAGACTAAGCTCTTCAAGGCAGGGATTGTTTATGGCTGTCTGTGTATGATACCCAGAAGACCTGTATGCAGGCCTCAGAAACTTGTAAGCACTACTAGCATTCAATATTGGATGAAAAAAATGACATTTTAAAATATTAAAAGGGTTTACAGGAAACAGCGATTTCTAGTCTTAGCAGCAGTTTTGTATGAATATATAGATTGTATTCCCTATACACTTAGCTTTGTCCTCTGGTAAATATTGCTGGAGAAGAGAATTCACTGATATTACTGCTTGCTTACTTGTGGCCTGAACTTATAATGCAGAGTCACAGTCTGGGTTTGTTTTTTTTTCTTTTCTTCTTTTTTTCTTTGTCCTGACAGAAAGATTTCGGGATTTACTGCTTCTACATTCAAATCAAGATACAGAGATTCTGCCCATCTTTCAGCAGAGGCGCTATCCCAAGTAAGTAAGATTGTCTTCTTGGGAGAAATAAAATCTTTATCTATTTGGAGTGAGGGAGAGCGAAGCATTTATAGCACTGTACATGCTTTTGGTGTGAAGTCCTGAGGCAGAGCTGCCAGGGAGCCACACTTACACTGAGCTTTGCAGTCTTTCAGCGGTGCCAGGGAGAAGCAGACATGCTTTGCAAGCGTGCCCAGCTGTCAGTGGGGAGGTGGTGGTGGTGGAGCGCAGACGTTAAGTTGCCTGGATCAGTGTTTGGTGAAGCTTTGTTTCACTTGACACTGTGTTGACATAGGCAGATGTTTTGTCAGGCTAATCCCCACTCTTCTCTTGTGGGATTCCGTCATTTATGGTGACAGATTCCCTTGGATTTTAACAGGGTCCCCTCTGGAAGCCTACAAGCACTAGAAAACATTTTTTTTTTTCTGCCCTTTTTAGGGATGGATGTACAAGCAAACCAAAAGAGTAGTGTTGTGTGTTTAGGAGGTCTTGCATGTATTGAGTATCCTGGATGAAACCTCTTCTCCCAAGCGACATACCTGAACAAAACAATAAATGCTCCTTGTTATTATACTGGTTAAAAGAAACAGCCACTTTCAGCTAAGTCTTGAAAAGAGGCAGTGAAGGGGAAAAAGAAGAAATAGCCCTTGCATAATCCATGGCCAGAGTGAGCCATGAAAGAAGGCTAGTGCAGGATGGACAGAGGGAGAAGAAGCAAGAAAAAAATGTCTGGAGCCAATCCAGCAATGATGATGGAAATAAGCAAAGTTATTTATTTTAATTATTGTTAGCAGGTTCCTGAAATGCACAAGACACCAGTGGAGCTAAGTGCTAAATACAGCTCCTAAAATCCAATAATACGATTTTTTTTAAGAGCAGACAACAGATAGAGGGGCTGAGTGCTGAAAACCAGTCATCTCCTCACTGTGAATACTTGAAAATAAAAGCACTCAAGGCTGAAATCCTGATTCTGAAAATGGTGACATTTTGCATTGACTTCAAGGGAGGCAGGATTTTATCCCTCTAAATTTACTGATTGCATGATCCGTTGTCACTGGTCTCCTGGAATACTATGGAGGTACAATATATGAAACTGTGGGAGGCACCTTATGTAGATGGACTGGTCTACTTGTTTTACTAGGACTTCCATGAATTATTACTTTTCTCCTTATCCTTTGGAGCACTGGAACAGTTGCTCTTCCATGGCAGTCGAATGCTTTGCTTGGCTTAGATGTTTTCACTTATGGTACAGACACTGTCAGACTGATCTTGAGAAACTAGTTTATTGTCCTTCCTCAAAGAACAGACTTATTTCTGTATAAATCATTCCTAAGGTGTCTGACTTTCCATTTCCCTACATTCAATTTATTACTAGCATTCTTGGCAAGTACAGTCTACTAGCAATATTACACATCGTCACATTCATGGGTGAATAAGTGCCTGTTGTCTTCTGTTCAGTGGATGCTTCAGCTCTTTGAAGATCATACAACAAATAGCTGGTAGTATGGAGCTCTGTTGCTATTTGAAGTTATAGTGGCCTTGCATGACAAAATGATACATGTTTTCAGCCACATTACTTGGCAAGATTGACTGATTCATCTACTATATAAAATCAGTCAAACTTTGGCACCTGAAAGAGAAGTTTGCATATGTTCTTAAAAGCAATAGATTTCTGTTTATAGCATCATTAATTGATGCAAATTTGCTTGCTTGTTACAGAAATGTATCATTTATTATAGTTAATTTAGAGACTGGTTGAAGACTATGGACATGTCCTAATTTCCCTAGGGGTTGTCTTTCAAGTGAAATACTTCTGTTCAGCAAGGTAGAAAACCCGTTCATCTTCATAATGTATTTTGTCTTATTCCCATGTCAGTTTTTTCTATTCCCTATGCTCATTTTCATTGAAAGATCAGTTAACAGAAATGAAGACAATGAACAGACAGGTCTCTAAATCAGTGTCCCTTCATTGACTTTAGCTGAGCAATGGCTGGTTGTACTACATAAAACCTGAGCAGTAAGGTAATTTTAATGAGACATCGTCATGAGGCATAAGCTGGAGCTTGTAATGCTGAAGGAAATCCTAAGAATATGGAAGGTTAAAAATAGAAGATAAATTTTATTAATGACATAGCTGAATAGCTTGACTAAGCAGGATTTAGTAGGTAGAAAGGACAAGTTTGCCCATATTTAAGAGACAGACGTCCAAAGGAAGTAGATTGAATAGGAAGATGTTCAGCATCTCTCAGGATATTCACAGACATAGTAATAAATATTAAAGGCTAAATGAGCAAACTAGAATCCATCAATTCTTGAAAGAAATAGAAACCGTGATGTTCTGGCCTGAATTATGTTCTTGCACATTTATTATATTAAGACCCGAACTCTTTCCCAGGAAACAGCAGTATCATTATGGGTACATGTTGGTTCTCAGAGAAGATGTCTGTGCACTGGAATGGCTAGAAGAAGTTTTCTAGATTATGCGTGCCCATTGTTCTGGATTTGCTGGGGTAAATGTGTCAAAGAAACATGCACTGCACCCCTGGTTGATGAAGGGAGAAATGCAGGATCTTTTTACGCCCGAATTTATTCTGCTGGTCTTGGCTTAGCTAAGGAGCAAATACCTATTCTGGCACGTGGAGGAGATTATAGAGGCGCCTGAGTTTACAAAGATCAAGGCTTGTAAAGTCACACGACACATCACCTTGACTTTGTTGACTTATCGCTGTGTGTCCACAAGTAGCGTGGCATCATGAGCACTGGCTCTCATCACGGCATGTGGGCTGAGATGCAGTACCATGCCAGCACGTCGGTACAGCATCCACGCAGTCAGCCTAACCTGCAGTATGCGTCCTCTCACTTTTCTTTACAAGGCTGCAGAGCAGAACAAGCTTGGCTTTATCTTACCCTTCACTCGCATGAGAATGGAACTGTGTCTTGGAAAAATTATAGTTATTGGGGAAGGAATATGGAATTATATTCTCCAATAAATGTCCACAGTAGAGTTTCTTAATGAAACATACTGCACTGCACGTAGCTACAGGTTACTGAACTAGCCAGACCAGACTAACCCAGGCAAAGCTTTTTGCTACCTGAAGTGACTGTCAGGGGATGAAATGCATGGTTCAGAAATCAGCCATCTCTAGGCACCCCTAATCCACCTCATCAGGAAACCCAAGCATCCACAGAGAGTAATATTTTGAGGAGAAAATCTGTCTCCTAGCTGACATGAAGCCATCGCTATGTCCGTGAGGATTTGCATTCCTGAAACTAAGAATAAACCTGCAGCTGTGGGCAGCCAAATGGGTTGGGGTGCACAGCTGCTTCCGAGCCGAGCCGCCTGGGAAGAGCCTCTGCACGAGAACCAAATCACAGGCATACTTGCAGCTTGTTCCTTCTCTCCCTCACTCCATGAGCGTGCTGAAGTCACCGAGGTGAGTTACACCAACATGATCAGGCCTGTCAACAAACTAAACTTCTTGCAATGAGTGTTATCAAGACTCCTTACTTGGACAACGAGCGTTCGGGCTCCTATATCTCATGAAAAACTTTTCAGAGTTTCACTCTTAGGACATTTCTGCAGGAGCTTTCCTCACGTTGGTGTCAAGCTTATGCTTTCCTTAGTTGCCTGCTTCACCCATAAGGTTCCTACATGGATTCACTCATGAAATGCAAGAACTGCTGAGGTGCTGACACAGGCTACAGAGGATTGCTCCCGAAGAAGAGACTATTATGCTCATTAATTGGGCTGTAGGGTCCAGCGTGTGACAGGATGGTTGGTGCTAGCAGTGGGGTTCTAGGTCACTCCATCCCACCAGGGTCTTTTGGTCTTTCCCTGCTGACTCCGCTTTGCTCCCGACCCCCTGTGCTGTGTGCACAAGGGAAGGATGTGCAATTACCTTGCAGCACTAGAGAGAAGTGTCTCTTGTAGCTGGGCCTGATAATGTCAAAAGAAAAAAACCCGAAAGAACGGAACGGTAAGGGAAGTGATCAAAGAAGTGCAAGAGTGAGAAATTAGGTTGGTGGGTGAAAAAGGCAGGAGAGAGGCTGACACTGCATGAAACAGTGCTTGAGAGGGATGCGCCAGAAATGCTACTGGCATTAAAGCTTTTTAGCAAATTTGTCTGTATGCAAGTGACTTGACAGTTCAGCTGTACGTCATATTTTCAAGATGTTGCTGAAATCCTCAAATACGTATGTGTGTCTTTTGGAGGGATTATTTGCTTCTTTTTTTTTTCTCCTTCAGAAATATTTGCAGTCTTCATTCTTATCTTCTGTGGGTTTGGTGGAAATGTTCTTGGATGATTCACAGATTTTAAGAACAGAAGGAGCTGTTATGTTCCAGCTAATTTGAGTCCCTTCTTAACATAAGCCATAGAGCATTACCCGATAATCCCTGCAGCAAGCTTCTGGTTCAACTGGAGCATGAATTTAGAAAGACATCCGGTCTTTAAATTGAGATGTTAAAAACTGGAAAATTCACAAGCCTTTAGATCAGCTTGTTTCAATTGTCAATTACTTCACGTATGTAAAACATTAATTTCTTTAGCTTCAGTTTCCAGTCTCTGCTATCTTACTATACCATTTTCTGCTAAACAAGAAAGTCCTGTACCATCTGAAATGACACCTACATACAAGAGGTTGGCGGTCATTTTAAAACTTACCCTTCTTTTGCACAAATTAAATAAATAAAACTTTGTTGCAGGATAAGGCTTACTTAAAAGGTCTCTCTCTAGTAATTTGCTTTTTCAAACCTTTCCAAAGTTTTCTTTTTCAAACCTTTCCAAAGTTTCCTTTTTCTTTTTTTTTTTATTTTTTTTTTTTTTTTTAAACACAGGCAGGAAATAAGAAAGTATTTTGGTAACTATTTTCATAATGTGCACATAGAGAAATAACAGCACTTCTTTGTAGTCAAATAAGGAGACAATGTAAATTGAGCACTATCTTATTATTTAAATGGTGTGAAAAAGCGTTGAACTTTGGAGAAAAAAGAAGAACTTAGAACCTAGCACGTGTAACGGAATAACAGAGTATTCCAAGTACATTTACTTGCCATCAGTTATAAACTTGCAAACCTTTCTTTGTCATATATTCTTAGTAAATTAAGGCAGGCTTCTTGTGTATGAACAAAAATATTGGTAATTTTCATGTCACAGAAAACCAGAAAATACAAGATCCTGATTTTTATATATATATGTATCTTCAGATACCTATTTTTGAAGGTCATCTTTGAAAAGCTGCTGAAAGTTTCAGCTCAAACAAAGCCAAATGGTGTTATTCAATTCTTATCATGGAATAGTCTAGACAGATAGGCTGCAGAAAGTTAGTGCCCTAGACCATTGTGCCATCTGGTTCCCAGTTGCTACTCATTTTAATGATAATGGATCTGTAATGGATCCATGCCAGTTTAGTACAGCTTAAGATCTGAGCCAAGAAACAGATAATATTTCATAAATAATACCCCAGGAATAAAACTTGTATCTTATTTGTAACTGTCTTGAGAACATTTTTCTTTTTAGAGGAAAATAATTTGTGTCTATCTAGAGCAAGTAGTGAGTCGTGGCTTCTGGAAGTGGTGATGCTCAGACAGTGCATCCACTGAGATTCCCCCTGAATCCTAGATTTAAGCACGTAAAAGAGCAAGCAGCTAGCAGGATCATGGCCTAGAAACCCAATTCAGTTCGCATTAGAAACAAAGGCAACATCTTCCTTGGTGTTCAACAAGAGGAAAAATCGTGACCTATGCGATGTCATTCAGTCTTCATTGTAAAGGCAAAGAGATTTTTAATTTTAAAAAGAGGTGGAGAACTTTCATGGAGTGATTTTCTGTAAAAAGCTTTCTGTGAAGTGCTTTACAAAAGATGTTCTCTTGTTACAGAGGAGAAACTGAGGCATGGCACTCTGATGTGAGTTACCAGTGTCACCCAGGAACAATTCTCCTGGGGACGAGGCCAGAAATAGAAATCAGGTCTTCCACAGTCCTTTCAGTTGTGTGCAATTGGCTCTCTCATCTAAAATAACATCTATCCTGTTTTCCACTGAAAAAACCATGTGGCCTGCCCATATTGCTGAAATCAGATGGGAAAGTGCCAAGTGAAGGAGCCTTTCAGAAGTGCCCACACAAGCACTTTAAATGCTTTGTGTTGCATTGTACATTAAGCCTGAAAATTACTGTTTTTGAAGCGCTCCAAGATTTATTTAAAAATGCAGGCTGGAAGCTAACTATCTTGCCAGCAGCACTGAGCCCTCGGAAAACCTGAGTCTCAGGGAATTTTGATTACTTGATAAAAAAAAGAAATACCTGCTTAAGGAATCAGTAATGACATTTAAAAGAAACTCAAGCTGTTTATAGAGAAGAATGTTTATAGATGTTTTTCATGGTTTGGGATTTTGTCTCTTATTTTTCATTCTTTTTTCTTTTTTCTTTTTTTAATGTGACTTGCAGTGTTACCAGGTTATCCTATTGAGTTTGCAGACCAGTGCAGGGTTGAGCTCCATGACAATAAAACCTCCACTATAAGTAAAGGGCATTTTCCTGTCATTTGGGATTTTTACCAAGTGGTAAGAACAACAGTGGCAATGGGGTAAAGGCTTTTATCTGTTTATAAAAAACAACAGTCATGTTACAGGAGTAATCATGTCACTAAAAATGCAAGTATTGGATCTAGATTTTGTTGAAACCATAATGAAAATGGGAAGAAAGAGGACAGTAATTCATACTGTGCACTACAAGTTTGGGCTCAGATCCTACAAAGACTCATGTGGACACATCCACATAATATCAAACAAGACCAAGTCAATATCTTGGAATATTTAGGACTGCACATTAAACTCAAATCTGGGTCATAAATTCCTCGAGACAGAGGCTATATTTGTTCAGAGTATCAGTACAATGCCCCAGTAATTTCTAGTGCAAAATAAAGACACTTTTGTTCTGTTTCTAAAGACGTCAAGTACCGACAACACAGAGTGAATCAATCCCCTTAAAGTCAAGGGGAATTTTGCTGCTAACTTCAGCAGGGCTCAGACCTGAAATGTAAGAAACTTTGAAGAAACAAGTACCAATCTTTCAGATGTAGAGAGATGTGAGGAAAAACCTGTATCCCCTGAGACATTTGTGCAGCAACATACATGCAAAATCTAAGCTCCATGTGCATATATTTTCTAAGTACCAAGCAGTCTAGAATGCAAGTTTGACTTAGCTCTGTTTATCATAGCATAGTTGTGGCTTATTAGCAGTCATGAACTGTTTTATGCAAAATATTGCAATACTCCCAGTTGAGAAGGGGAAAAGCCGACTGAAAATAAAAGATGCCTAAACCTTTCAAAATATTTGGAAGATGAAATCATTGCTTTGTTCGAAGTGAATGGTATAAGACAAAACATTACAGCTGGTTTTCATTCTGCAGTTTGGAAGCATGAGCATAGTTGGTGATAAAGCCTGTTGATGTAATTGATATATACCTGCCTACTACTGAGCAGCAGTGTGAGACTGGGGGGAATTATCTGCCACTGAATGTCTTGAAGGATTTTTTTTAAACAGTTCAAACAGAAGTTATAGTAGGTCGATGCAGAAATTATTAGTGAAGTTCTTTGATTCATTATGCAAGAGAGAGTTACAATGATCCCTTCTGCCCTCATATCCAGTTTTATCATAGTTTTAAAAATGGCTTCTATTAGTTTAAAAATAGTTTCACAATTTCCATAGTTACAGAAATCCAAGCACCAGGCTTTTGAAAAAGAAAAACAAGTGCTAAAGAGTTGTGGTTGTTGACAGTAGTGACTTCATCCTTGACTCTCTGGGTAAAAGGGAACAGCATCATTCATTCACTCCTATACGCCTACCTGCACATTAGCAATTTAATTTTTGCCCCCATGCTTTCAGTGAGGGACCCTGGAGGCTGGTTTTTTTCATAGAACCTGTTGAAGGAGGCAGCATCTTTTGTTGGTGTTTTATTAGTAAGTGTTAGTGAAAAAGGGAGAAAAGAAAGTTTACAGCTACAATAAAGGGGAAAATGGACAATATTATGCCCCTAAATACATGAAAGAAACCGGGAGGGAAAAAGGAGTTGCCTACCGTGTCATCCTTTATATTTCATGTAAAGACATAAGCAAAAACTGTATTTACTGGCCTCTAAGGAGGGCAGAAATTTAGCAGCACTCATTGCTGTTCTGGCCCTTCCCCAAACAAGGTTTGAAGAAGCAGGTAAACTGTTAGATAAGTGTCTCAGCTGTACCACAAGTCCCTCTTCACGCTGCTTAATGCCACAGAAAACAGCATACGCTGCTGCTCCCCCTGGGGTAGCAGAGCAAATGTACGCTCTGTGTAAAAGCAGAGGGGAGCATGAAGAGTCAAGCCAAAGGAGACAGTTATGATGATCTAGTTTTGCATAAAATGGGCAAGGATGGCTCTTTCTCATCAGGACATGAGCCTAGATTTCAGTTTTAGCAACATTTTGGTGGGCGGCACTGGTGGAGCGGTTCAGTTCTGAGTGCCAGGCTCTTCAGTGTACGTGAGGGAGACACTTCACATTTCTTTTTCATGCAACAATTTGGGCTTTAAGCTCTGGGTGCTTAAAGGGGCAGCAGAGGCCCATGTTGATCTAACAGCCATCCCGTCTCTTCGGAGAAATGGATGGGAGGTCTGGGTTGTGAGATGCCAACTGGACCACCCTGAGTTGAGCACCCCTAAGTAAACACATATGCCAGTTCCGTTTCGTGAAGGAAGATGTCTTGGCATCTATGCTACAGCTTAGGTCAGAAGCAACTATCAAGTCTTAAAAACTGGCAGTGGTAGAAAATCCATCTCATCCTATAGTATGTTATTCCAGATGTTAATTATCCTCAATCGTGGGGACAGGAGTTGGATGCTGGGAGATTGTGCCCAGTAGGGCAAGCCTAGCCCCAAGGAAGGTTCTTCTACAACCACGTCAAGTGGTTTGTAAGAATCACAAGTGCTTTTGAACGGCCAGACAGCTAGCAGCTGGAAAACATTGTTAGCAGCTGCAGAACAGCGACGGCCCATGATATTAGCTGCCAAATCCTTTCTGAGTGTTGCCTAATCAGCTAGCTGAGGCTGTTCATGAGCAGAATTGGAGAGTAAAGTAGATAAGTCCTAACACAAAAGCTGTTTGAATAGAAGATATGTACTGAGTTGTTGGATGGGGAAGATAAATTGGGTGATATTCAGAGTTCCTGGTTGTTGTTTTTTAATAGAAGATTTTTGTGAGTCACAGATTTGACAGAAAATTACCAGTCTAAGCATCTGCACCTAAAGTGAGGCATTACATGTGTCGAGTGAGGTGACTAGCAATGCTTTTCTTTGGTGTCGTGAATGTAGTGACATTTTTTCTCCCCCCAAAGCAATGAGAGAAGCTGTGTTATACGCACTGACCAGAAAGAAAAAGATACTAAAATCATTTGCTTTAGAGCCTAATAGCTTTCATGTAACACTTTGCTTTATGACTTAATTATCCATTGCTGTCAAGGTATCTTTGTAATACGAGGTTTAAATTAAGTTTGTGCATGGTTGAAACTCATTTAGAACCAAACTCTGCAAGGAACTTGCCTCAGTCCTCTGGGAGCTTGTAAGGCAAAATTGCTGCATAGTTCAAAAAACCACATGGGAGCAGGGTCAATCCTCCTCCCTCAAATCCACTTGACCAGTATGGAAACAGTAACCTATACTACAACCTACAGAGTAGTTGGTGTAAGTGTTCTCTGCATCCTCTCTGGTTTCAAAAAGTACTCGGAAGTGTCTAACGAAAGCCAAATGCCTGAGCACTTATGAGGACCGGGGTCTTGCTTTCCTCTGCATGGTGCATCATGATGTTACCTAAGGATATTATAGCTTTTCTATTTCCCTTCGCTGTGTACCATGTCTTTAAGGCTTAAGACAGTTCTGTAGATACATTACTGTTGGTGATTTCTAATGGTTAAGGTATAATTACTTCCTCTTTTAGACAAATCACCATAAAAGATTGAATTTCTTTATTATATTGATTTCCCTTTGCTAAACCAATTCTGAAGGTCTTAAAATAGATTAAATTGTCCTTTTTTGCATGGATAGCTGAAGCTTCCTAAACAATATTTGAAATGCGGGCATTTATTTCCAGTGTTTTCTCCAAAATAAAGGTATTTGCATCCCCTCTCAAAAGACTTTGAAAGCTATTTGTAGTTTATTTTTTGTGCCATACTTTCTATGTTGTTAGGGAAAATAGAGCAATGGAAGTGGTTGGTGACAATTTCTCCATCACATGGGGCTGTTATTACCAGAGCAAGGCCAAATAAATGGTGGCAGAACTGGGCCATACATTTCCTTGTGCTTCATCCCCAGATGTATTTTCAGTTTGTATGAGGCAAATCATGTAGATGTAATGTTATCCTGTGAAGGAGTCATAAACCTGATGTTCTGGGCATTTGGGCGCTGTGAAGATGAAGCTCTGTGATCTTAATAACATACCTAGAGTATCTCCTGTCACTGCAGTTTTCAATGGAAGCAGTTCTAGGATTTCAGCTAATTGCTTCATCAGTAAGAGTTTGAAGTGTGTTGGAGAGATCCCACTCACTTTGCTCAAATCTAGGAACCTGGCACTTCATTTAAGCTGGTATAAGATGAAATCTGGCAGAGTTGTGAACCGAGCTCATGCTTTCCATTATTTTCTAGTATAAGCTGCAAGAAAGACTAGAAAGTACCAAAATCTGTTAGTTAGGGTAATATGGGAGGCGATTCATGGGCTGTGCAATGTGTCTGAGTGGGAAGGGCAGGGGCTGCTGTCCTGAAGGATCACAGCTGATCTGAAGAGTGTAAAAGTCCCTGGTTACGTATTTCAGTTATGTCCAAGTGAAATGCTATGCTGCTTGCCATCAAGAAAGAGCAAACTTTCTGTGAAGGACAATCATTACGTGCCAGCCTCTTTGTTGACCCTGTTTTGTTTCAAGGAGACAGCATGAAATTTTGCTTCAGCTCACGTATGTCAAGCTTGCTAGAGAACTGAAGAAAAAGAAAAAAACTCTTAAGATAAGTCTGGTTTCTGAATAGCTCGGAAGGGAGCGGTGATGCTGAATATTGTGTGGTCTGAGCAGGAGGATGGAGGGAGGGAGGGAAGGAGAGCGGGAAGGAAGACAAGACAGATGTAGCTTTCTGTTTTGTTCACAGTCCACACATTACATGCAGGAGGATACCTTAATTCAAAAGAACAGGTTTGCCTTATGGGATCAGCAGAGCAAAATATAATGAGCTTGTTCAGCTGCATAGGGCTCTGACTGTAATGAGAGCCCCTGGGCACTGCTCTTGTGTGACAGGCAAGCAGCGCTGGTACTGATGGACAACTTGAGTTCCTTCTGTCTTGTGCCGGGGAGGAGGGTTTAAAGAATGTCTTGCTAATTTATTTGCGGATTGCTGTGTCCCCAGGAGAAAACAGGCTGGGAGTTCGGCGTCTCCAAGGCTTTTTTCACCCGTGGTGCCATTAGTACGTACTTGAGCATCTAATTCCAAGCTCTCAGTGCAGCAGAAGGGCTGTCCCCTGGGGCTCAGCCCCTGCTTCCCTCTTTCAGATTCAGCACAAGCAGCACTTCTGAGATGGGGAACTTTTCTACCTTTCGCTGCCCCATCTGCACCAGCGCTTTGCTGTCTGAATGCATTTTTGTGTGTGTGTGTATATGCATTTTGCCTTCGCGTTATTAGATCGCAATAACTAGCTGTGTAGTCGTTGATGGTTAGCTTTTCTTTTTCTTGGTGCAGATTTGCACTACAGTTAAGGAATCCACTTTAAGGGATTGGTGCAAACAGCCATTATTGAAATTTGAGCTGATTCTCTCAAGCCATGTGATAGCAAAATAGAGCAGGTTGGCTGCAAGCAACTCTAAAGCATCACTGGAGCTTAAGAAATCCATTTATCTCTGCATTGGCTATGCCAGCTATATGTGGTGAGATGAATCCCCCTCATTGAATTAACTTTGTTGTTAGTTCTTTGGCCCTGCACTCAGATTCTAGCACCAGTGAATAGCATCTGCACTGTGTGGAAATGTTTTGGCAATTAAGAGCCAATTAAATTTGGCTCATTCCCCCGTTCCATTCTTCTTATGATGTCCAAGGAGAAGAATCATGACTGAAATATTTCGCAGCTATTAAAAAACAAAAAGGGTGTCTTGATTTTGCTGAGTCTGGGGTCTGTTTTTCTCTGCCCTGAAGGTCCCTTGGAGGATGAAAGTTCAAGGGACATTGCACCATAAAACTTGTTCACAGAAAAAAAATAATATCAGAATTGCTTCTAAATCATGTATGGTTTTATTGTCATTGGGTCACGGGTGGTAAAAAACCCCTGTGCACTCAAGTATTTGAACACCGTCATGTAAGGTTAACCAAACTGATGAAATAGAATTAACAAGGAAATAACAGGGCTGGTGCCTGTGTCCACAGTCATTTTTACCCTTTCTTTCACTAGTTTGTCTTGGCAAGACTTCTCCAATGAGATATGAAGCTATCGCTTACCCTTTTTTAAACTGTGCGTCAGTCAGGTCTGCAGATATAGCCATCAGTTGGACAGATGGAAATGGTAAAACAATGAATCTCTAGAAACACTCCTTTGTGTAATGTTGTCCTTCCTTTCCTTTTATTTGCTCATTAAGGACTGTGATCCATATATTGGTGGGGTTTATGACCACCGTTACAGATATATCTATGGGCCTCACAGACTTTTAATGAAGTATTTGCTGAAATGCTCTTCTCTGTTTGAGAAATAGAACTATTCCTGTCTAACAGGTAGATGCTGTCACACGGTGCTAAACTGACTTGCCCCAGTTCTCCTAAGGAGGGTATGGCAGAGAGTGGGTTGGATCCAGCACAGCACCCAAGCTGCTGCATTCATTCTTTCTCTTTATAAAGTTCCTACCCCAGGGTGGAAGGTACCTTTTGATTAGGGACCTTTGGGCACTTCCACAATAGATGTAGCTGTAGTAACATTAGAAGCATGTGGTGGCGGTTTAGCAAATGGTTGATGAATGCGACCGTTAGGAAAAACATAAATGCAGTTTTCAGAATATCAGAAAGGAACAACCAGAAAGTATTCACCTGTCAGTCCAATTTTTACTTTACAATTTGTTTAAATTACAATTGTTAAGGGAACCCTTAAACAGAAAGAAAGTAGATGGTATCTGCTTGATAATATACCTTTCAGTCCTGCAGAACTAAATCCTCATATCATGGAATTCAGTGGCATCTATGCCATTTGTTTCGTCCTGGAATCAGTTTGGGGTTTTTTCTATAGACAGTTTAGCAGACTATTGTCTAAATAAGAATACAGCACAGTGTATTAAAAAAAAAAAAAAAAAGAAAAAGTCAATGCTGACAGGTGGCAAGCAGCAAATAGTTCTTAAGCAGACAGTTTTAAAAGGGGTGAGATATCAAATATGCAGCAATTCATCTTGGGACTTGTTCTTTTCAATATATCAAATAATGAATGACAAGGAGGGAGATGTAAACACCAAGTTAATTAAATCCTGGGATGATATTGGACCAGGGAGGATAGTGTATTTCAGAGCAGATGGATTAAAATTTCTCAATGATCTGGCAAATTTCAGGAGGTGGGTGGAAGAAGAGGAAGATGATTTGGAATAGGCAGAAATACCAGACAGTTCACCAAGAGAGAAATTATCATCATCGAGGAAGAAACAGTGACATGGGGTGGGGAAAATGTTAGGATCATACTTAGCACTTTATAACAGCCTTTTGTCTGCACGTATCAGAGTATTAAACCTATTAAATTAAGCGTTCCTGATCTTGTGGAGGGGAGGTCTGAGAAAGTGTTGCTACTTGGTTTCTCCAAAAGGGAGAGCGTAGCTGAGGAAGTAAATGACATTCTGGAAATGACAGTGGATCAGCATGAGGGAGATGGGATTAAAAGGCCAGACTTCTCTCTCTCTCTGACTGATCAAAACTGGCATTTGAGGTCAGACCTGAGGCACAGGCCTGTGATCTGCACTTCACGATGACAGTGAACATGACGGGGATCAGCCTGAGCAGGGTGGAGCTGCAGGACACTGATTTTAGTAAGAAGGGCCACAAGTCAAGATCTGCTGTGTCTCTGTAGAATGACAAGACCAGTCACACACGGTGGGGTTTCTCTGTACACGGAACAACTTCAGGGGGCCTGGTCAATAGGAACTGGTATTGGACCTACAGGAGAAGCTCCTTCAGCTTAGACCCTGACTCTGTGCCAGATGCATTCTGCTGTGAGGTCCGGCTTCTCTTCTCTTCAGTGCCTTATAGTCACCTTGCCCTACAGCAGTCTTTCACACCCTGTGGGTTGTAACCCTTGGGATATTCATGGAAAGTAGGGGTGGGAAGGGTTGTGAGAGGAATGATATATTTGAGGTACTTACTTAAACGCTAGGCCCCTCTCTCTCTGTCTCTCACCAGGGCACTTGCTCATCTGTCTTGTTCAGGGTCACCTGTTCTCTCTCAGACTCTTAAAACTCATAGAAACACTAAAAACTCTTTCTGGTATCACGGATACTCTTACGGCATAGAAAGGTAAGAGCTTGAAGGAATTTAAAAATTCAAGGGATGAAAAATCCTTTATTTTGAATAACACAAGAGGCCAGAGGGCTGTACAAAGGCATCTTTGTATGTCTAGAAAGGTAGCAATGATGACAGCACCACCTATGAATTATGATGCCATTATATACACCCTTGGCAGGACTGAAATTTGAACACTGCAGACGATAATGGGCCGTTCACTCTAAAAACCAGAACTTGAAATAAGAAGTTGGAGCATTTTCAGAGAAAAACAATGAAGAGGTCAACTTAGTCAGGGCTGCATTGAGCTCATCTGTGATGTAATACAGTATATTCTCTGGTAGCTTGATAAGCTTCTGCCCATGGATCTATACGCAGACTCTTCTATAGGCTAATGATGACTTCAGAAATTACTTCTCCAGGTTGGGTGATCTCATCCTTAAGCTGCCATTTTACTGCAGCTGTGTATGGTTCACCCTAGTGTTCAGCAGGTATTCTTTCTTTCCATTTTGGCCTTGCCATTTTTCTGCATCCCTTTCCGGATAAGAGACTGTGTGCCTAAGGAAATGAGCTTGTCTGACCATCACTGAACATCTGGAAGCCATCTGAAGCTGCCTTATCATTCATTATCTTGCAGACCTCACTCCTCAACTGTCAGAGCAATATGTAGAGAATTTCTTTCTAGGCTTCCTGGCAGCTAAGTTCAAGTAACGGTATTTTGCAGACCCCCAAACCAGTAATTACTTGCTTCATAAAGCTGCCCTGAAGGAAACCTACTCCTGTAGGCACATTCACTGGTGTGTATAGGATGTGAGGTTCATGGAGAGCATCTTTCCTTAAAGGAAGTGTAGCTGTGAGAAACATTTCCTTACAAAGAGAGTTCTCCAGAGAAAAGATGGGCTTGTGACTGGACTAAGTCACTTTGCTTACCCAAGGGACACCCTAAGACCGAAAAGAGTCAGCAATGAGACATGGCAAATTTTTCTTGGGGGTTTATTACATTTTAGGTAGCGTATTTGTGCTTAGATTTGAGGATCCCATTTTACTGCAGGATTAAGTACTTCATTCCAACTGCAGAATTTGTTGGGATTTGTCCTTCTTTGTTCTTTCTTCTTGTGGAATTTTAAATTCTTCATCTGTACTTAATCTAGTCCAAGGAGCCTGAGTGGGCTGCCTTTGGAGGGGATCGTGGTTTGCCTGGCCTTGTCTTCAGATTGATCTGCTACCAACTATATCTTCCAGCACTCTACTCAGCTGCTGCTTTCTTCCCTTTTTGTTTCTGCAGATACCTAACTAGGATTTTAACTTCTGCACTTGTCATCCTTGGGATTTGTCAGCTGGTGCCAACTTTTCTTTCCCCAGCCCTAAGGTGTATTGGAGCTTGACCGGGAAAACCTACCGGCAGTGTGGATGTCTAGTTAGAGCGGTGGTCTTTTTCCCCCAGCCTACTCTATCAAAAAAAGTGTTTTGACCTTTGGTATAATACACCCCCTGCGTTTATTTGTAAGTGCAAAGCAGCTGCCAGGGGTGGGGGAGTACTACGTCTTTTATATGTACTAACTGTCAGGCTTTCCTGAGTCCTAAGTAGTAGTCCCATATAGACTTTTTACTTAACTTGAAAATACCCAAACCCTGGCTGAGGTAACTGCGTTAGACCTCTGATGCTGGTTAATATGTAATAATTAGAGGTGTGGAAAACTTGAATCGGCATCTGAAATCTGCAATCCATTTGCATCAGTATGCTTCAAAATGCTTCGGTTCCTTCAGGTATCCCATAATACCCTGAGATACTGGTGCTGCAGGTATTTCCACTGACGTGGGGACATGGGATATCCTGTCTTGGTGAGTATAATTTACCAGGTGAGGAAGAGGGCTCAGTGCTAATATCAGCACTGCTTGTGAGAAGGACCCACGCCAACCACCAAAGGGAACAGTACGGGCAAGAAGGAGCTTCATGCAAATATTGAAAGAGACCAAAGCTCAAATATGGAAGTGGGTTGCTCTAAAGCAGCAATACTCTTTGCAGTGAAACGGGCAGATAACTACTGTGCCAGTGAATGTGCTGTGGAGAAACATGGCCAACATGTTCAACCTAACTGTAGTTGCTGATCTGCAGTGTCTTATCACTTAATGATGTAACAAACTAAATTTTCAAAAGATGAGTTACAATAGGTGGTGCATTCATTACAAATACTCTTTATTTTACTTTATTGGCTGGGGCAAAATTGGTAGGAGACAAGTTTACAGAGAATCAAGGCACCTCACAAAGTAGATACTGTAATTGGTAAGGAAATAAGTGGAAAATTGGTTTTCTTGTTACAATAAAATTAAATCATGTGTGATCTTTAATCAAAGGAATACATTTTGGAAACATTTTATAAAAATGACAGTAAAAAGGCTGCCATGGAGAATAATTAATACAATGATGATTAAGAATATTGACCCAAGAATTTTGTATAGAAAATATGTGTGCTTTCAGAGAACAAAGTTGTCTGAATACATAATTATACTTGATTGTAGTTCTCACAGTGGTTTTACAGACCTTTTTAATGAAGTAAGTGAGTGGTTTAAACTCTTGCTTCTCTCTTGTGATAGTCAGCAATGAGTAACAAGAAATACCGGTTCTCCATAAATGCTTTGGGCAATATGTAAACACTTTTATTCAATTCTGAGGAAAATTTACTTGGTCTGAGAGATTGCCTTCAGATTGCTCTAGGAGTCCTGAAGAAGAGCGAGCCATGCTTACAAGGGTGTCTGTCATTTGTGCAAGTCTGTTTTCTGTTGCCTTCAGTGGAAGTTCAATCTCCATGCTTTTTTTTAAACTTTCAGTTATAGTTATGAGGTTCTTTTCTCCTCCTCTGCCATCCTCCTCATTCCTCTTACAAGTCCAGCTCCCCCATAGGTAGTTGTACAACTTCTGCTGCTGTAGTGTTCCAGTCTACTCCAGTGGGATCTTCTCCTTGAACCTGCGCTGTGTCTCAGAAAACCAGGGATCTCAGTTCAGGGTTTACAGAAGGAGCCTTATCCATGAAAATGCAGGAGCCTGCTCTGCTTTTCCACTTTCTTGCCTTTGTCATCATGCCTTCAACATATTTTCTCTTGCTAAGGATGTTATAGAAATGGAAATTCTTCTTCAGTCATCTCTGGGCCCTTGAGAATATAATAAGTGGAAGAACAGGTGATTTCATTTTGTTTTGCCCAACCAGGGAGAAATAAATGGAACTAAGATGTGCTAAAACCAATGGCTTTTGCAGAATTTTAAAAATAATAATAATTTGGCATGTTTCTATGAGTAGAAAATCTGATGCTAATTGATTCTATAGGGTTTTGAGCCAGCCATCTATGTTGTTATAATTGGATGTTTCATTAACAGGTAAAGAAAGCAACTTCTGTAGAAGAGAGAAGAAAACTTCTACGAACTGTAATATATATTGTAAGAGTATGTTTGAAGTTGAAAGGAAAAAATGTGAATAATCAATCAGAGATTAAATTCAAACTGTTAAAAAAAAGGAGAGGATGCCTAATGAAATCTGAATTAGAATCATAACACTTTGCAATCTTGCGCAAAATAGTATATAAAGTTAATTGGACCCACTGGGTTTTGTGAGAGCTTACTTGTCTAAGGGACTGCCATTTTCTTTAATGAAAACATCATCTTTCACAATGTCAGGAGAACACATGGGAATATCTGATCTCACATGCCAGATGTCACATTTTGTTACACTTTTAAACCTCGAAAGCCTTTGTAGTTTCGGAAATCCATACAAACCAAGGATGATGTGCTTTGTTCAGTGGTGGTTCTTCGTCTATAAAAGACTGTTGGTACTGAAATGCTGTCAATAATCACAAGCCCTCTGGAAAAATAGTGTCAAGAGTTTTCACTTACTAATTGAGGTTTAAATAATGACATAAAGTGTCATATGTTGACTTCAAAAGATGTAGTAGCTGTCTTGATTTTTGGTGCAGAAAATACTTGAAAATCTTTGATAGTAGTAAGTACAGCTCCTTTGAAAAATAAAATCATGTAATTCGTTGTAGCTAGATTTTTACTGAAAGCTGTGAATTGAGCCTTGGACTCCAAAGTGGTCCAGAGCCCTTCTGTAGCCAGTTTTGCTTTCTGCAAGCCTACCATATGAAAGATTGACTCTGATATAAGTTTCAGAATTGGATGGTTTCCAGTAATTCTTTGCTTATCTGTATTATCCTAGTGCCCTGAGGAAACAGTTGTGCGTCAGGAAGCCATCCTGATACACACAGTCACACAGCAGAGAGACTGTCCTGACCAAACCAACTCAAACTAGAAGAACAGGAGACAACAGATGGATACAATCAGACAGCAAAATTCAGGGAAACAGTGAGACGGTGCTGGGCCAGAATATGACTGAGCTACGGCGAGCCCATCGGCAGCCTAACTGCTGTCAACTTCTGGTTTATTGGTTTTTTAGATATTAGAGGAAAGAGGAGTCTTAAGAAAGAATTTGAAGGGGAAATGATGAAATAGCTGTGCAGATGTTTACAGACATTTCCTCCCAGGCATGAAGGGCAGTGTGGGAGGAACATGAAGGCACTTGTTTGAATATTTATCGCGTGGGGGTGGAGGCTGGTGTTGTGGGCTATCAGAGGGAGGTGATGGCATCTCTCTGGTGCATAAGAATTACAGCAGCAGAAGAGCGTAAGGAGACTGTTTTAGCCATCAGACAGTCAGTTCCTTGGAGTTCTCGGGCTGTATCTATCATGGCAGTACTGAGCTGTGGTGTTGGTAGGACAAGTTAAGAACGAGCGTGGGAGGAGGGTTGTTCAGTCGATTTTACTGTGATTTTGGAGAACTTTATCCAAAACCCATTGAAGTCAATGGCATGGGCTTTGAATAGGGAATCAGGGGAGGGATTCAGCTCCAGCTGAAGACATCTAGATGTAGGTGTCTGTGTGTGAGCTAGGTATCAAAGCTCCAGTTATATCAGTAGATATCTAGGTCTGGATTCAGGTCCCTCAGGTTAGGTGCCTCATGCCACTTCACTTCTGCTTGGCCTTCAGCTGCCCTTCCAGAGGGACACTGATCTGTACGGTCCTACTGAATTGAGTCAGCACAGTCAGTAGACATAGAGAGCAATTCATCACATCCTGAATCTCTCTCTAGGCTCCATTAACTGTATTGGCTGCATCTCTTTCGACTGCATCGGAGACTTAGTATGCTCACACAAAGATACCTACACCTAGGTCTTTGTAACAGACTGAATACTGCTCCAAGGTTATAAAATCTCATACTGCTGGGTGAAATCCTTACTCTGTTGACATTGGTAAGAGTTTTGCCACAAACTTCAGTCAGACTAGGACTTCTGTGCTCTATGCAGTACTTTTTATCCAAGCATTTTATTCAGCTTGCAAATGCTGATACATCTTTAATTAAAATTTCCTGCAAGCTCTTGAATTAACTCCCCTATCCATCTGTTATTCCACTAATTTCCCAGATAATGTCTCACAGTAGGTCCCAAAGAGCCTGGAAAAAGTGTAGTATCAGCATTTACAGTTGGGTAGTGAAGTACAATATAAGCATTAAACTTTTCTAACGGCACCTACACCCCAAAGTAAAGCATGACGCTGAGGTCCAAGTCCGACAGAGGTGTGAGCAGGTGTCTCCACACATCACTATGCAGTTCCTTATAGAAGATAATAATTTGGGTCTTAAGAGCAGTACAGCGCTCTGTGTCCCTGAGACAGTGTCCCTTGGTTCAGGGACAGCCCCACGTTGGTGCAGTTGCATTGCCCAGTGCTGGGACAAGCTGTCTCGGTGCTTGCTGGGATATTTCTGTACCGCTGTACTGTCGAATGTAAGTGCGCTTTAAATAGAAAATATGTTCACCAGCTATCTGTAAGACGCTTTTTAATAATGTGCTGTGGTATTTTTTGTGATATATTCTGTTTTGAGGAGCTTTTTTTCTGTTTGTCAGCTAAGAAATTGCGCCAGAGTAACTGAGAGCACTCCTAAGACTAGAAATGAATACAAGTGAAGAGAACAACTCGTTATTGGAATAAGTTTGCCTGAAGGGGGAATTTCTAAACTTCTAGTAAGATTCCATTCCCTTCCTTCATGTTAATTAAATTAAAGCTGGGGGTGTGGGAGAGCATAGCATGGTAGTGTGATATATCTGGGGCACAACCCAAGAAACAAAAAGTCATCTTACCCCCCTTGGCTTGTCTGTCTCTTTATTGAATGCTGTGATATTTCATTTGCAATAATGAACGGCTTTTATGCAAAACTTCTCAGTACCACCAAATGAAAGGAGGAACATGTTGACAGGAAGTGAAAGTTGCATAATCTCTGCAAGAGCCCATGACTGAATTGTTCATCGCTGCGGTGTTTGATATGGCATCAGGAGGTTTCTTTCTTCCACTGACTTGAACAAAAGATCAATTCCTAAATGACCACTTCCATCAAGGCAACAGAGCCACATTTTTTTTTTAGTTATAAATTATCCCCATTGTAAAATGGGATTAAACAGTGTGTGTTTATGACATCCAACAAAATCTTCCAGGGAGATCATGTTATCTTTGGAATCAGTCTTTTCAGGCAGTCTTGTGGAGTGGGTTAACGCAGTAGCAGTATTTCTCCAGCTTTTTCCCCATTTCTCTTTCTCACACTTGGAAGCGGTGACTTCTGGCTGTTCTGTGCTGGACCACATGCAGGCACAGCAGGAGACTCTTGGCTTCTCTGACTCCATTTGCTGTCCAAACAACTGCTCCTCACTCCCTCAGAGGAAGACACAGTGGGCAGATAGAAATATTTTGCAGGCCAGATGGGGCTAATGGGCCACAAACTGGAGCAATCTGACCAAAATACATATTTAATTGAAGGTTGTTTCTTGAATTTCTGGCATGGAATTATGCACCAAGCTTGACTGGTTTGCAGTGAACAGATCTAGTTTTGCATGTTTCAACTCCTGATCATGTCAGTGGTATTCAGTGGCACTCAGACTTCACAGGAATTGCTTCATCCCTTTTGAGATCAGACATACATACATACTTCAGATAGATAGTCCTCAAATCGGCTTAAGTGCAGTTCTGCCAAGAGGCACCCCTGCAGTATATGACTATTGTCACATCCGCTGTGGTAATTTCTGGAAAAATCTCCTTTGCTAGTTTGCTTTTGTTTTGCTTGCTTGTGCTTTCCCCCCAGAATGTTGTCTTTAAGTCTGTATATCCAAATGAAAGTTAGTGCTGCTTGTGCAAAATGCAAGGAATTTCCCTCAGGCCTTCATACCTTTAGGAGCAATTCTCCAGATTTCACCAGCTAGGCAGGGTGTGATTAGGGTAACATATGTGTAAGAGGTATGCCAGGAATGACAGTGGACTTCAGTTGCTGGTCTTTGTTAGCCAGCATTTTTTTTTTCTTTTTGCCCCACACTGATATCCTGAAATTAGATCTCTGTTGAGATACACATCTGAGACCCATAACATTTGTGGACTTCTTTCAAAACGTCCCCTGGACCAGATTCATTTCAGAGTAATGACCTGCTTCTCTACATTTCCCCTGTTGCTTATTTAAATAAGAGATGCTCCTTTCCCTCCTCAGTCAATGTTTAGAAGATCTTTTAAAGCAGCTGCTGCTGCACTCTGCACCAGCAGTGGTATAATTTCACTAGTGGAAAATAACCCCTTGTTAAGCAAATGGGGTATAAATTGTTATGTAACAGGAGACATTTAATGAGAAGATACTTAAAGTTCTGGTTATATTGTATGCACATGTCCAGTTAAGTTTTTCTTGGCCGCGTTGTACAGAAGAATTTATCTGTCCTAAGTAAGGAATAAAGTTGTTTTTCTAGTATTCTCATCGTGCTGGAACTAACATACCTGACATTGAAAAGCTTTGAGATTCTCCAAGAGAACATTTGTAGAATACTGTAGTGACTTCAGAATATAAAGACAGAAGTAAGAATAAGCCTATTTAGGTTGCAGATTGCTTAGTTATGAATATCAGTGATGAAACATCTACTGCCAGCACTTCCAATGCCTGCTGATGATGGCTGTGGCTGGCCCAGTGTTTTCTCCCTTTCTCTCCAGGTAAGACACCAAGAGCCAAGAAGGGAGTTTATAAGACAGGGCATAGTAAGGGTCAGCCTGTTTGCCTCCAGATCCATTAGAAAGTAGGTACTTATCAGTGTTCAAATAAGACACCGTAGAAGAATGAGCTTAACATATGAGGCATCAAGATCTCAGCAATAGCAGAGGTCTGGAAGAAATTTCCTAGAAAGGACCATATTGGCCAAAGACACCGAGTCAAGACGTTGTCTTGACTGGTAAGATGCCAAGGGTCAGACCACAAAACTAGAAGAAATGAGATCAGACTGAGATCTTAAGTTGTGGCTGAGATCCAGCCCTCAAAAGGAAAGAATCAGATGAGGATTGGAAGACACTGTGTGGGAAAAGAGACATCTCCTCTGCTTTTAATTCTCTGGCTGATGTTATAAAGGAGAAGCTTATGCCCTTTCATTAGATGTAGAGTATGTGTAGCTTAGTTGCGTAAAAGTACCAGTATGTGCGTGTACAAAACTAATATATGTTGGAGCTTTGTTGCGGACTCAGGCCAAAGGTTGATCTCAGCCTCGCTGTGAGCACATACCTAGTCACTGAGCTGCTGAACGTAGCGCTGGTCCCACCACACTTTGCTGTTTTCACCGGTCACCTAACGTGGTGATCCAGTGAGCCGCTCATACACAGAATGGACCTTGACTAAATGTACTGTTCAAGTTCTCTTTATAATAGTTTCTAAAGGTGAATCTGTTACTGAAGTAAGATATGCAGTTGTTATTCCATAGGAAGAATAGGGGGTACGTAAATCTTATTGGAGATCTTACAGCCCATAAATTTTGAGCTATCTATGGATGACCTTGGTCACACTTTCAGCAGTGTAGGAAAGATTTGGAGGTCAAACTTTTGAAGATGTCTAAAAGCCCATTCTTAAATTATAGTCAACTGGCTTTCTAGCAGTATCTGAAATACTCAAAATGGGTTGGAAATGGAACTTAGTCTCCTAAACAGTCTTTCAAAATCGGTGCACAAAACTGTTACAATAATTAGAGGCATGAGTCAAAGGGGTACAACTCAGCGATTTTTCTCCCTCTTCAAATACCCTGTATGATTGGGAGAGATCACATTCTTAAGGGTCTGGACATGAAGTGAAGGAGTAGACAGATGTTAATTTGTTCCTTTTGCACATTGCAGGATGGATATGTGTCACCTCATTTATTACGTGGAGGCCCTTGAAAAACATTATGAGAAACCAGGAACAATAGATTTTTTTTAACCATTTGTCCATCTCAGCTCTTTCTGATGTTCAAGAGATGAAGCTCCTAGGCAAGCCTAGCCAAACCCTTTTTCTTCCTGTGTGTGACCAACCAAGTTGTTACTGTTTCCAGTGCAGCACTTTATTTACCCTCTAATATCAGACACAAAGGGCAGTCATAATTTAGTCATCTCCACTTGTTGGATTAAAAAATAGATTGTCTAATCATGCAATGTGCCAAGAGATTTTATAGAACAGTTTTTCATACCATCTGTACATTGGTTTCTCTCCACATAAAGCTTTCCAGGAGAAGGATTTTCACATTCTGCATCCTAAGACTAATAAAAACTTGAAACAAATTCTTTGTAGGGTTTTAATTCCAGCTCACTTTCCTTTTTCTCTCTCTGATTTTAGCAGCTTTCTCTAAAAGTGTTCTTTTTGCTTTTCCTGCAGACTGTATGTGGATGGACCTTTTGGAAGTCCCTTTGAGGAATCCCTGAACTATGAGGTCAGCATCTGTGTGGCTGGAGGTATTGGAGTTACACCATTTGCATCAGTACTCAACACACTGCTGTAAGTGAGCTTAAGCCTTTTAAAGCCATTTTCCCCCAATTTACCATAGTAGTGCGTGTCAGAAAGACTTTCAGAGTATTTAAAAACTTCCGTTAGCATAACATAAGTGAATGATTCCTTGGAGAGAGCTAGAGGACTGGGATGTCCCCTGAAGAGCGTAAATCCTCTCACAGAGGCTTTGTAACCCAAAGAGTTGTGGCAGAGTTGTACCAGTAATGCACCTGAACTGGGATGGTGTCACTAGCCGTTACATCCTGCCACCAGCCTAGCCTGGGATTAATGTAGTCACAGCTCTTCAGCTAGGCTTGTTCCCCTAGTCCCAGCTTAGAAGAGGCTGTGGGCTATGATAGTGAGTTTTTGAGAGTCAGGAAGTTGTGACAGTCTTTCTGCTGGAAACACAGGGAGGGGTCTTCTGGTCTGTTTGACTTCTGTAAATGTGTAAGCTTAAGGTTTTAAAGGAAAGGGATCAACTTGGATTCAGGTAGCATTCGGATGCTCTATTTTAAAAGTTTAAGTTTTAGGTATGAGGTTTTCTTTTTTGTTATTGTTGTTTCTCTCTTTTTTTTTCTTTTCTTTTCTTTTTTTTTTTTTTTTTTTTTTTAATTTGAAGCCTTTGACATTCTACTCGGACCAAACCTTTCACCTCTTGTTTCTCTGTCCAAATCTTGGTTCCCACCGAATCTTACACTCTGTGAAATAGGCTTGCTTTTATGATTGCTATAGATTTTTTAATTTTTTTTTTGCTAGAGTATTGGCTAAGAGCTCCAGTCACAGGTTAAGCACCTCTGTTTCATAGGCACTGTATAAACAGCCAACCAAAACAGCAAACCTTCCCTGAAGTGTTGAAAGGCTAAGGTAGCTTTGGGAGGGTTTTACGCTGCACAACTGAAGCATTTGTTCTAAGATGAACATGCCAATGGCCAGCTCTTAACTCCAAAGTGAAGTTAAAGCCTGGAATTTAGATGCTGTGCAAGTTCTTCTATCCTTGGTCTGGACTGGACCTGACAGTGCTGAGCGTTTCTGAAAATGATCAGCCCCGTCTCATAGTGCTTCAGCCCTCAAAGACCACCTTGGGCTCCCTCATTTTCTTTTCCTAAGCGTGGATTGATCATTCTCTCAAAAAGAGAAAAGCTGGGGGCCCAGGTGGGTAAGATGACCATTTTCCTTGTGATGGATTATGCTTGACAGTGCTTAGCAAAAATGTCACAGATCATCATGATGGGCTGGCGGCAGGTAATGAGATATTTGCCTCTGCCAGTCTGTTATCAGAGGCTGTAGGAACTTGCGCAGACGTTACCATACCTTTGTAGCCAGCCTTTCCCTTGTGCGCTGTACAATACACAGGGGAATCATTCCGTGATTCTGGGAAAAAGTAACGGTCTTAGCATACTTGCTTTCTCAGTATTTAAACGTCAACGAAGCACTAGTTTAGTGGATGGTCTGCCTGTTGTCTTTGCCCTGCCGTACAAGCAGAAATTGGCAGGTGTGAACATGCAAACTGCCTTACGATGCCAGCGCGGCAGAGCAGCGGGACCAGTCCTGTTGTGTCAAGGATGTGCTGGTCTGGGGGAGATCAGAAGTAGTCATTTATTTCCTGCTCATTTGTGTTCCTGTTGTATGTACACAATTTAATTCCTGCTGCTGCCCATCCTTCCACTTAACTGTTGAACGCTATGCGCTATTTTTAAGAAAATATAACTTACATTAAGGAAAGCTAGTGGCTTTCATGCAGAAGGGTCTGTAAATAATGGCTGTTATTACTGGCAGTGGTAACATAGAAACACACAAAAAGTGCTATATACATGTGGATTTGGTTGTAATGGGGGATTGCACCTTTGTTGCATAATATATCCTGCTGGAGGTAGACCCAAGCATGTGTGTCTGAGGTGCTATTTTAAATCGATGCTCAACTTGTTTCGTGAAGTCTTGCAGTCCAGCCTCTCTGTCCAGCTGCAATGTTTCATCACTGAGAGTGGTGGTTTGTTACTGAACTACAGCATTTCAATACAAAATGTCTTGCATTTTTCTCTTCTTTTGTCCTTTTTCATGGTGAAAGGCACTTATTTTCCTTGCTACTGCTTATAGTCATCTTGTCACATCTGACCAGGTTGTGACCCTTCCTAAGGGCTTGTCTAAATAGGCAGTCAGAAAAAGATGGAGAAAATCCTGCTCTGCATGTCAACAGTTTACAAATAAAAAGCTGAAATCAGGACTTGAAAGACACTATACTCCCCACTCTTAAAGCACCTTTTTTCTCTCTCTGGGGGGTTTACACAAAAGGTGAGTTCTTAGCCTCTATATGCTGCTGAGAATGTCACCACCCTTGTTCCTCAGGCTTACAGTGGAGGTTAGGGGTATGGGCAGGTAAGACAGTGGTTGGAGCCATCACTTACGTAGATCTATTAATACTATACCCTTGCTGGATATGCTGGCAACACTGGAGGTTGAAATAATGCACAATGGGTATGGTGAGATGTATCATGAAACTTTTCAACTGGGGTTGGCTGCTGGGACTAGCATTTGAAGTTGACAGACTATGGCCTTCTCTATTTGAAAATTATTTTAGGAGGAAAAGGAGGAAACATTTTAGTGATCAAAACACCAGAAAATAGCGTTGGCCAACTAAGAAACTTCCTGGATATTTGTGCTTTATTTGAACTCATTAATCGTCAGGATTTTTTTCACTTCTTTCTCTGTTCATCCCAATCCTTCCTTTTTGCTATATTTGTTTTATTTGAATTAGAAATCTGACACGAGAGTCCTGTTTTTCTAAATGCAATGGCAGAATCTGCCTATGACTGCACTTTACCCACCAGCATTTTCTGACGACTGTAATATATCACACAGTTCCCTAACACAATGGAGCTCTGATTTGATTTGGTCTTTGTGTTTTCGCTACAGTATTAATTATAATCAACCAGAGCCTTTCACATGTAAAGGCAGAATTAAGTCCTGACATTATTGCATTTGTCAATATTTTCCTCTTAGGGTCGCTTTATAAACCTAATAAAGAATTGACATAATGCACTTGAACTTAGAATGTCTGCTTTGCTTTGAAATAAAAGTTTGATGATGATGCATGAATCCATATTTGCTGCCCAAATCATCTGTATAGCTGACAACTTCCTAATGCAGAAACAGTATCTGTGAAGGGTATTAGCTCTGTGGGAGAGATTTAATATTCTCAGGATCATCCTAATAGGCTGCATTGGTCATTTCAGTGTCTGATGTATCATAGGATGAAGAACAACTTAGCAGCTAGCTTCTAATGGAAATTCATGTTTTTGCTAATGAATATAGAGCATCTTAATTAAAGTTTCCTTTTTAAATGATAATTTTTAATTAACCAAACATTTTATTTTCAAGTGATGGCTGGAAATGCTACAAGCTCAGAAGACTCTACTTCATTTGGGTGTGCAGGGACATTGAATCTTTCCGCTGGTTTGCAGATCTGCTCTGTATGTTGCATAACAAGGTAATGGGTATGGCTTGGAGGGATTCTGACACCTTAATGAATGCAAAGTACGTCCACACCACACAACTGGCATGCTGTAGAGAAAGGCAACCTTGCTCAAAACGAGCAAGCTCCAGCAGTACTTCTGCTTGGGCTACCTGACCCAAACTCCATTTATTCTTGGAGCGGCACAAAACAGTTTGAGTGCCTGTCAGGAGTATTTCATTGCGCAGTGTTGCCATCTACCAGTAATCTGGACACTTATCTGTGAAATTTATGAGATGGAAGAAGAACATGCAGGCTGGGGAGTCTGAGTGGCCTTTAGCCGTTTGGCTAGTCACAGATCAAGAAGGGAGGGGGTTTTACAATTTCAGGTGGATTTTAAGAGCAGCGTGGCTTCCTAAAACAATATTTTGTACACAGCATGATGTGCAACAGTCTGAAGTTCACAAAGGGCTGCTATGCAAGCATGTCTTCCTCATTAAAAAGCTTACTTCACTGATGCTGAAACCCATGTCCCTCAGCATAGTAGACACAAGTGACTTTGCGCTTACACTAAGAGAAGGGATATTATTTCACTAGTTGTTTTTATCATTCTCCCAGCTTTGGCAGGAGAATCGACCAGACTATATAAATATCCAGCTGTACCTCAGTCAAACAGATGGAATACAGGTATGTGGCTAAATGCTGTTTGTAAACCGAACTAGACCTTGGGGTAGTAGACAATGCAAACTGTCAGTCAAAGGCAAAAGGGAATTACTGCAGATGGTAAAAACAGGAAATGAGGCCATAAACTCAAGTGACTGATTAATTACTAGGTCATGAGAGAACAAGTCCATGCCCGCAGCATTAAGAGAATCTAGTCGAGTAGCCTTAACTTGATCAGAAGTGGGCAGAAATCCATATCTTCCTTTTCTAGGAAAGAGGTCCTTCCAGGCCAGGCCACAGACCAGACAGTTGGCCATGTTTGATGGGAAATCTGCATCATTTCTGGGCTAAGAATCAAACCAGAATAGTTCTAGGAGCTTCCAAGCTCAAATCTTCTTTTCAAATAAATATTTTGAGAGAAACTAGTGTTTTTTAAAAGCTTTGGATTCTTTGCCTCAAATACAGACAAAAGTTACAAATTTCTTGATGTACGAGACTGGAAATTATACTGAACTGTTGATTGTCATGTATTACCAACCCCAAAGCTGGGCTAATTCCCCAACTCTTGGCATCTCCCGTAGCAATTTACGCTTACGATCTTCATTTTAAATTATTTAGCACATGAGCCCAGGCCTGATTTTTTACCCTGCTGTGTCTGGAAGCCTTCCATTGACTGCAGCAGGTCCAGAACCAAGCCTAACAATTACTACAAAACATGAAATGCAGTGAGAAACCATGCCCAAAGGATTTTGATCTGCCTGGTATCAGGTGGAGACAGCATAACACTCACAGCTCTGGTAGGAACACTATCCAATAGTCTCAATGATGTGATAGCTACAGTAGTTATGAACAGTGCTCCACAAATTTAATGTCTGGATGACATATGTTGATTGAAATGGGGTTCTTGAAAACACCTAATTGATGAACCTGGTATGTAACCATTAGGTTAAAATTAAAACCCAAAGCAGGACTGCATGGCAATGACACAGCAAGGCTGTAATAGTAGACAATTCAGAGCAAGTTTTCTAATATTGTATATCAAGCAGCTACACAATTTAAGCAGAATTTATTTAAGTCAACTTTGTTTTAAGTCTTTCTTTAGAGTCACTTTTCTTCTGTGGCTATTGAACAAAACTGGCATGAACCATAATGCTGCTCGTGATTTTTCAAGGGGGAGTTAAACTCAGCTCTCTGTTGCCGTACAGTTTCTGCGTTCACTGATGTTAGTCCAAAGTGCTGCCTGCTACCAAAATTAGGGCAGTTTCGCTTCATGCTCCCTTTGCTCAGAAGTAGCATGCCTGTGTGACAACAGGGAACCAAGCCCGTCCTTCAGCAAGTGCCTCTTGATTATAAAGGGCCAACGGAGGATGAGTTAGCCAGGACTCTGTGCTGGCACTGGTATGAGCGATGTTTCAGGTTGTTCAGCAGTGGAGTGAATATGGGAGCCTGGAGAAGATGTAACTTCTCTCTGCCTTTCTGTCGCATTAGGACAGGGAACCAAGGAGGGGTGATGCCCTGCAGTGGAAGGGCATTTGACCTTATCAAAATGCTGGTGAGTTAGCATTGCTGGAATGGGTCAGGTTCCATCCGGGGAGCGGTTTTGGCTGCTTTCTGCCATTACGGCAGCTCAAAACAGCTGGCAAACTGCTCTCAGGGAGAAATGTAAGATATCCCTCGTTACTTTTTCAGATGTAGTCATCTTAATACTTACTTGTACAAAGTTAAAAAAAAGTCTTCAGACAGAAATACGATTTTTGCATCAGCAGTGTTTCTTCCAGCTTAGCATTAAAAGCCAATAAGGGAATGAGTAATAGGAGCATGGTTATTGTTTTATGGCTTAAATAAATTGGTTTAAAAGTAATGGGGAGATTAATGAGCAGCTGCATGAGGAACAATGTATAACGAACACCAAGGAGAGCCATTGAAGCGGCAGTGAGCAGAGGTATTGGTGCATGAAATGGCTGCAGTTTTAATCACAACTGTCTGATACTTGTGCTCAGGTTTTACACCTCAGCGATACGGTAAGCCAGCCAGTGTCAGAAATGGGAGCCCTGGGTGATATGAGGCAATTTGCAAATCAGGCAGAATGGAATTTTTTGTTTCTTGCAGAAAATAATTGGTGAAAAATATCAAGCCTTAAACTCAAGGCTTTTGCTTGGACGACCTCGGTGGAAACTCCTTTTGGATGAAATTGCAAAGTGTAACAGGCGGTAAGTACCAGTCCACTTGAAGGATGCCACAGTTTGAAGGCTGGGGATAGTATCTGTTTATAGCTATGTTTGTATGAAAATACTTTCAGGTTTTATCTTAGAGTGTAATGTTTAAGCTACTGATGTTGAAATTAGCTAATATTTTGCTGTGTGAGATAGCCTGCACAAACTGAAACATTTTTTTTTTTTTACACTCAGAACAGTTCATCTTTTCATGCAGCTAGGATGTTCAGTGGCCCAGAAAATAAAAGTAATAGATTTCCATCTCACTGCACAGAGATTGCATATGTTTTTGTCCGTGGCAATATCTTGCTTGCAACATATGCTGGTTTTATATATAAAGTTGCATTTTTAAAAATTGTTGACTTCTCCTATAATTTTCCTAATTTATAGTGCTTGTTTACAAACAAAACGCACAAGGAAGAATGCAACTGTCCCGTATTGTTTTTATTCAGAGGATATTGTCTTTGGAAATTCCTGGCACTTTTTTATTCTTTGTTAAGACCTGGCAATGCCTTTTTACTGTGCTAGGCAAACATACTGTGGTCTGAAACAAGACAGTTGTAAACCAGAGAAGACATGCAATTAGACTATGGAACATCTTTGTCCAGATCCAGCTTTGTTGCTTGAGTATTTTACCCGCCGCTGGCAGTTTTTGTGCCTCAAAAGCGGATCTGGTAGAAGGGTTTGTGTGAATTGTCCCTAATTCACTTCTGGCAAAGTCAGTGGGGTGGGCGCAAACCACCCTCAGTAGCTGTTCATAGTAATGGGGTGCACCAGGTTGAGAGGTGCTCTCATGGTCACCTCCAGAACTTTCCCTCAAGAACTTTTTGTCCTCTGTTGCACTTGCCAAGTGAATATCTGCCCATGGCTTAGTGGCGCTTCTCTTCTGAGGCTGGATATGACTAGGAGACACTGAGCCCTGGCTCTTGAGAAGTACCGAGTGCCAGTATGTATCACTGTTGGCAGTGTAAGCCGCTGACAACATGTACCTTGGATTCAGGTCCTGGAGGATGTTGTGGACAAGGGTCCCTTGCCAGGACGCCCCAAAGGCTGCTACAGAGGCACATCCCTAGTAGGATTCTCACATTGTGGAAATGAGCATCACTTAGAGAAGGGTGTTTTAGTGAAGAACCACGGGAAAGAAAGGGGAAATTGAGATGTCAGAGAAGCAAGTTGACTCTGGCTCAGAGTCCTCTGCGTAGGGGACTGTTGACCTTTTATGCTCCATTCTAATGTCTTTTTTGTTTAACTGTGTGAATGTAGTTTTAAAATACAAAATTGGTGAGGTTTCTGCCACTTTCTTGCGAGGCTGTAAGTGCACATAATATAGATGAAGCTATTAGTAGTAGTCATCCTCGCTTTTTCTGTGCTTTCCATCACATTACTCCTAATTAGACTTCAAGTACCATTTCCTCTGCATTTTCACATCAGGTCCGTAAATTGTGCCACCATTTCCAAGCAAGGTGTCTTTTAGTACCTAAATAATGTTCTGACTCTTTTGATTATCCTGCAGCTTGCTAAGAGGTAGGCTTCCTCACCCTTTATCACCCCTTCATCAGGGTTTATAGATAGAGGTCTGTATCTATAGGCGTAGTTACACGTAACATGATAGACAGTAGTGCAACCTGTAACTCAGCTATGTTGTAGGTAAATATTCTTCCGATTTCCCTGGATGAGAAGGGAACTTTAGTATTTCTCTATAGTACAATTTCCTGGTCTCCTACTCGCTTTATTTCAGTTCTTATTTCTCTGTAACTTTCCACCTAAATGACCCTGCTGCAATACAGAGGCCAAAAAAAACAACCCCCCCCCAAAAAACCCAAAACAGGGCAACCAAGTTGTTTGCAACATCTGGGGCCAGCGTTCAGGCTTTCACATGTATTTGCAGTCATCCCCTTGGGCTTGTTCATGGGCAGCCAAGATATTTTCCACTTTTTTTTCTTGTGATCTTAGTAAAAGCCCTGCATAAATAAACACACAGCTGGCCAACCTCTCATCGGTTTAACCATCTGATTGGGTTGTGGTTTGTGAATTGTTGCTGTTGTTGCTGTTTGGGTCCCAAATAAGCAAAGTGCGTTTGTAAGTGTCTGAGCTTTGCCAGACCTTCAGAGTGTGACATGGGACAACCCAGCATCAGGTTCCCGAGTCTTGCTTCTGGATTAAGAGGAGCAGACGCGTGCCATCTACTGTTGATATTTTATATGACAGCCGCAGTCCCAACGGCGGGCGTTGGGACAGTTTATATAATAAATTACTGGTCTTGTTTTTCGTGCTCTCTTTTTGGGGATGGAGCAGCAGCCTTGTCCCTGTTCAGTGGTGTCCTGGATGAAAAGCTTAGACCGTGCCTTGGCTGCCCCACTTTGTCCATTTTGCTTAGGTCAAATGGACGTGCTTTTTTCCAGATGGAGACTGACCTAGAAAAAGACATGAATATCTGTAGGAGAGAAGGGCGTGGAGCACCATGATACATTTCTCATGCACTGTAAAGGCCAAACCTCTGTCTAGGAATGAATGTGGGATTTAAAACTGGAACATTTCAAGTCCTGACTGTCCTTGCTAGGTAGCAAAGTATTTCACCTCTCCCTCACTCACCTCCTGCTGTTCATAAAATGGATGTAAGAATACGTGCTGACCTAGTCATCCCATAGGAACACCGGGGAGTTATTTGCTTAGTGCTCCGAATGAGTAAAATCCTATATTAACGTTTATAATCATTACAAAGAAAGGCCTATAACACATTTTCCCTAATTGTAAACGTGTTAATGGTATTTATAAAGATTTTCAGACACAGCACTACCTAGCTGCCTGATTTCATCTGAGCAACAAGGTGAGCAATTGACCCAGACAAGTGATAGACAATTAAAGCCCAGCAGCTCCGGGTAGTAGCGTGCTGCTCCGGGTAGTAGTGTGCTGCTCCGGGTAGTAGCGTGCTGCTCTGGGTAGCAGGGTGCTGCCTGCTGGTGTCACAGCAACGGGGCAGGAGCCGAGCGCGACAGGGAGGAAGGTGTCTGCAAGCAGGGAATTGGGGGACGGAGGTGAGGGAGGACGAGGGACGTGAACTGCGGGAGGTAGGTGGTTCGTGGAGGGATGTCCAGGACAGATGCTGATGGTGGGTATCCTGGGAAGAAAGTCGGAGAGCCTCTGGCTCACCGCATGGGGCAGTGGCTCGGCTGGGTTTCAGGAGACTTTTTTAGCCAGGGGTCTGTTGTGTGACCTTAGGCAAATCATTGAACCTTTCTGTGATTCTGTTTACTAGCCAAAAATTCTGTTTACCTTGGAAGGATGTTGCTGAGATGGGAATACATGAGCAGTATGTGCTGCTTAGACGTGTCTGTGCTTTGGGGGCTATATATATGTAATAAAAGGGAGAGAGACGGGTGAACTCTTTGGGTTTTATTTATCAGTTGTCTGTACTAACTAGGCTAATGAAAAAAACCCCAACATTCATTTTCTCACTTAAATACACAGTAAAAGACAGATTCTTGCTGGCAGCTCATGCACCCTTTTTCTCCGCTGTGCACAGATTAGAGGGTGTTCGGAGTCTGCAGATGCTGAGGAATCTTATTTGAGAGCAACGAGCAATAGCGCTCTCATCAGTTCTTCAAATCCAGCCACCAACACAACACCCCTTACCATTAAAAGGAGTACTGCCAGGATAGGAAAGTTTAATAGATATACATAAGGGTGAGAAAAGTACGAGTTATGAATATTTGCCATGGATTGTTATGAGAGATGATGCAGTTGAAGGCAATTAAAGTCAGCATTGTAAGGTGCCTGCACAAGAACACCACTGCAATTACCTGCGTAACTTTGTGATGCTTTTTAATGTTTGAGTCCTCAGTTGTACCACGCCAGTGTTGCCGTGCCCTGATACGGCGCGGACTGCCATGCTATTCAAGTGCTGCGTAGCATCAGGCACATACACTTGACGGTATGCATCAAAGATGTCTTCTTATATGTATTAGTTCCCTTCTCTCACCAAACACATACACAGGCAGCTTTAAGCTGTGCTTTTGATTATCCTGCATGTGCCAGAATTTTTTATATTACATAGTTACTGGATAAAATACTGAAACAGTCCTGGAGGCAGGGACCAGAACTCAAGCCTCCAGCCTCTTGGTGAGTGCCGTAGATCACAGTAGTTAAAGCCATGTTCCCTCTTGGGTGCTCTCTCTCCATCTCAGTAAATCTTTAAGGTTTTTCTCTGTAGTGGCACAATTTCAGCAGGAAGGTGAAGAATTATTTTATTTTTTCTTTTTTTTCATGATATAGAAGAGGCAGCACCACATCCTCTTTCCCTTCTCCTTCATTTCCCTTCTCCTCATCTTTCAAAAAAAGGGAGATGATGAATATCATGAACGGCTCAGTCCTGCTGTTGTGGATGCTGTATGACTGTGAGTCTGACTTGGCAGCCTGTGTTTAAGGTGAACAGAGAGCAAAGAGCTGTTGTCAGTGGAGTGGTGTGAATGAAAAAGTCAGGTTAACTAATGAACTTGGGCTGGTAGCTGTGGATGATGAACAAGGATCATATTCTGTGTTTAGCATTTCATAAGAATTTCCGATACAGCTGTTTAAAGAAAGATTGCATGCTAATATGAAACTAAAGCGGTAAAATTACTCTGCTGCTGCCAGAAATAATCATGGGTTAGTAGTGCTCTGGTTTCATTAGTGTAATGAATCACCATTTGTGACTAGATCTCCTGCTGGTGTAAATCACGAGTTACACAAATGAAGTCATTACAGTGAGACACATTTTTAACAGAAAAAGTGATAAATTGTGAAAGAAATTAGAGCGGGAAGTAGGAATTTTTCATCCCTTGGTATCCTGAGACTAAGATGAGGTGCTTTTTTCTAAGTGTTGTCTTAGTCAAGTAAGTAATAAGGCTCGTTGTGGGGATACTTGGGAGAGATCTGGTGGCTTCAGTAATACTAACTCCATGACCTAGTGAGCTGTTCCCACCTTAAAATCTACACATAGTTGGCTTACATATAATACAGTGAGGCCAGAATCCAATTCTGTCTATCATTAGAAGTTACTGTTTATTTGCAGTGTCATAACTGTTTTCTTTTTTTTTTTTTTTAACAGGAAGACCATTGGAGTTTTCTGTTGTGGACCAAGCAAAATCTCTAAGATACTTCATAAACTGAGCAACAGCAGCAACTCCTATGGGACAAGGTTTGAGTATAATAAAGAATCCTTCAGCTGAAAGTCTGTCGGACTAGCAAGACTCTCTAGAAGATAAAAGTGCAATTTTTTGTTTGTACAACTTAAAAGTTCAGCTGTGTTTTAAGCAGACAGAAATGTACCAAAGAATAGCACAGATTTTCTTATTTATGATTATTTAAGACTTTGGAAAATGATGGATGCAGCAGTATACCAACAAATAATAAGTGTTTATGTTCAAACCCAAATGCACTTGCACCGTATTTGTGGCGGCAGTGATTCTTTGGAGTTGATTCTGTTAATTAAAAAGTACAGAAGCTGGGGAGAGACACAATTGCTTTAAAAGCTGATGGAAGAAGAATCTGTGGAATGTTTGAACTTCTTCCACTTCAGTCCTCTGAAGCTGGATCAGTAAACCAAAACCCAGGTTAATCCAAATGATAAAACATAGTATATTACAAAGACTATTGCTTTTGTTGGTATACAAATCTCATGGCTTTGGGGTGGAAACACTCCATATTAAAGATTTTATATACTGCAGAAATGGGATTCTGTATTTAAAAATATAGAGTGTTGCTCTCGCTAGTCTACTTCTGTAATGGATGTGAATATTCCCACCCTGAATGGAAGGGTGGAATATGGGGAAAGATGTAAGTTAACCTGTGGAAAAGTGAGCACAACTGCGTAGCACCTGTGGGCAGACTCCACCGTGATGTAAATCACAGCCTTTTGGCAAGCAAACGGCTGTATGTGGAGAACTCTCTATCTTGCATCGATTCAGCATTCAGTGAGTTTGCAAAATAAGTGTGATTTATGCAGCCAGAAAGATGGAGCAAGAAAAGCGATTAACGGGAGCAAACAGGATATGATGTTTTATTATACTATGTGCTCAAATTGGAAGTTGCACTCCCTCTGTACTCACATGCCCTGCATGTCAAATACTTAAGCATTCAGATGCTCTCACTGATTACTTTACAACGCAGTGGGTTGAAATCCAGTTTTAGAGGTCCCAGAGTATGTTTGGCTGACTGTGATCCTTTGAGTACCTTCCCTGGAGTCACACTTGTTTGCACTGATGTCACTGAAAGCAGGATCGGGCCAGATCTACAGCAGAGTAAGAGCAAAGCCCTCATTACTGTGCCTCTTTGCATCATGTGTGCAGATAGGAACCTCGCAGGAGCTGCGGTATGGTTTCAGTGTGTTCCAGAGGGGAGGATCTGAAACATCCAAATTTAAGCTTTCCTTCCCTTCTCCTCCCCACAGCTGTTTTCCACTCTGCTCGTAGTTGCCATGGAGAGGCTAGAGGTTGAAACAGGCACTTTATAACTTTTTGGTTCTGAGGAACAACTTTTCTTTCCTCCATCCAATAGCCAGTGCAACTTCCTTTATGTCTTCTTTACCCCCTTTTCCTTATTTTGCGGAGATGAGAGAATTTACACAGGAGTCAGACAGTTAGCTGGCATAAATAGGCATCGTTCTAGTGCATCTTAGTAGAGCAGCATCACTTTGCACATGCTGAAAACCTGCCCGTTATTCTCCAGCAGAAGCTTGGAGACTTGCAAACACCCTGTGGTGTTTGCAGCACATCCCAACCTAAGATAGCTCAGCGTCTCTCATGCCCGTGCTTCACCTGTATTTAGCACAGTGCATTTGATTTGGTTTACATCTTTCCAATGAAGACCTTTTTTATTGTAGTAGGAAAGACACTAACTTTCAGCTCACAACTCAAACTCTGTACAGGGGTCTACAAGTATCAGTATCAGTGTTCAGAGGGAAGCATTTTTCTAGTAAGTGGTGTATAGGCATGTTGTATGTGTAACTAGTGAAAATGAGTTTAGTCTGTGCCTTGGCAGCTTCTGCTCAGGAGTTGCCCTCAGTGGAGCAGCAGGGCAGAGCTGCAGCAGCGAAGGCACATGGGGACATGTTCCTCAGTGTCTGGACTTTGCACTGAAGGTTTTACCTCTGGCTTTGCCCAATTTGTAATTCAGGGGGGAAGGAAACAGCCAGAGTTGGACGTATTCCTACTGATGAGAATTTTCAAAGTAGCCTAGAGGAGAGAAGCCAAAATAGAAATGCAGTGTGAGGTGGAAGCCTACATTGCAGCTACTGATTTTCTTTTTTTTTTTTTTTTGAGGCTGCAAGGATCATTATTTTCCCATTGGATCTCATTCATCCATCACTGTAAAACTGAAGGTATGCAGCAAAGGATTAGATCCTTTTTAATCATTAAGATTTATTTCTAATACTGCCTTCATGGGTTTAATAATAAACATAACACTGATGGCAAAATGCATAGATATTGGATATTGCTGATACTGCAGGCTTTTTTGTTTGCTGGCAGTTAGCTTAAAGCATGATTGAAATCATGACTGCATCTATTAACCACAACCAGACAGTGATCTTTTACCACTTGTTTTAGGATCTAGTATCTAATGTTTTTTTAAATATGGTTTAGAGTCATCTAATCACGGTGTTGTTTGTGGTTTCACATCTCCTCTCTGATAGATATCGGTTCCATTACCATATAATGAGCAGCTAGTTTAGTAGTTAGCTCTGTGCTAAAACAGATTATATGTTCTGGCTCAGCTCCTATATAGGTAGCGCTTTATAATTAAAATAGTAATATTAGTACTGCGCTCTTGTTCTGCATTGTAGCAGGAGCTGACGCAGCGTGTAGGCATATTAAATGCCTGTTGTTACATTAAGCAGCGCTGTCAGGCCAAGAATAAGCAGAGCCAGGGACTCCTCTTTCTGCCTTCGTCCTGTACCAACCTCAGCTGACCACTTGTAAAACAGGCTTGGGACTGTCGACCTTTCTGGAGTGTTGTGAGGCTTAATTAATGTTTGGGGCTCGCTTCAGTGCACCTGCAGTGAAAAGATCTGTCTAATTGCTGTGCAACTGTATTTGTGTTTTATTTTGTGTAAAACCTTTCTATTGCTGATACGACTAATTGCTAGACCAGGTGAGGAAGAGTTTGGGGAAAGGCTAAAAGTCTCAGTTGCTTTTTCATTTTCCTTGAGCTATGCCTTTTAGAGGAGCAAAAAGTTTAAGGGTTAGCGACTGTGACTTGGCTTCAGGAGTGGCAGACGTTGTGATAAACATGGTCTTTCTACAGGCTGCATTGTCCTTGCTGCTTCTGAGTGTGTCGCCAGCTTGCAAAACTGAGCCGAGCCCTCTTTAAAACTCCATAGCTTTTTTATCTGTGAGCCAAGTGTATGTGAAAATACAACTCCATGCCAGAAAAGTAAGTGAAGGCTGACAGCACTTAATTCCACATTTACAGATCAACCGGATTTACGTAATTGAACATCTTTACTCTTTAAACCGAGTCCTGTAAGTGAGTCTGTCATTAAGTGTCCTGCTGGCAGGGGAAGGATCCCACCGTGTCTTCTGCCACTTCTCGCTCAGTCTGTCACAAAACTGCAGACCCCTCACTGTTTGCTCAGCAGGAGCTTTGTGTTATATTCATGATAAATGTTTCAGGACTTTTCTTTAAACTAAGAATGTTTTCATGCCATGGTGGAAACCAAGCCCTTTCCCTGCAATGACAATCCAGCCCACGTACAGCAGTGTGAGACTCGGGGCTTTACACAGCTAACAGCTGGATTAATCAGATTTACCAGAGAAATCCTATTCCCATAGCACTGAGATTACTTGTGTGAGTAAATGTTAACTGCCATAACAAAGGACTGCAGAGCGAGCCCTGATGGAGC
The DNA here is from genome assembly GCF_929443795.1 of Astur gentilis. Lineage (NCBI taxonomy): Eukaryota > Metazoa > Chordata > Aves > Accipitriformes > Accipitridae > Astur > Astur gentilis. Next base: position 19,156,534 of record NC_064898.1, read on the forward strand.
ACAGGAAGTGATGATGAGGAGTGACCTTCACCTCTGAAGTCTGCAGGACAGCCCGTCCCTCCATGGTGGTTACTCCAGCCCTGATTTGGAGCACCGCTTCCCTGTTTCAGCATATCATTCTAATAGCATGTGAGTTCTTCCTTGGTCTTTTATCTGATCTTCTAGGAGACCGGACTGGAAGGAGTATGAGAGATCACAACGTACAACCTTGGACCTGGGCTGGGGAGAGGACACCAGTGCGTAGCACAGACGCCCTAGCCGGTGACTGCACTGCTTAGGATAGAAAGTTTAAGCCAAATCCATTTTTCTGCAAAACGCTGATTGTTTTGCCACAACAGACTAGAGAACAGTTGCTGTAAAGGGAAAAAAGATAAACCCAACCCTCTCTCTGTTTGAAGACTCCTGCCCACACAAGCCCGATGTGAATATGTGTATGAAAGCACTGCGCACATTCAGCTTCCACTGCATCCCCATCGCGGACTTACTCCCTCAGCACTGAATCCCCATCGTTTTCTTTGGTTGCAGATCTTCACCTCTCATGTTAGCAGATGTGTCTTGCAGGTGAGAAAAGTACTACATATACTTGCATCTGTGCACAGTCTGATATAAGCATGGAGCAACCTGTGAGCACACTTTGCAGCCAGTGCAAGCAAGTGCAGAGTCGTCCCTTTGCTTCTAATACTTCAAGCACATAAGTGAGAATGTGATTTGGAGCTGGCTGAGAAGGGGCAGATGATAATACGAGTGGCAGACCAGCTGCATTGGGAACAGTAATTCAGCTATAACGGCCTAACAGAGCAGAGAAGTAATGGTTTGGTAAGACATTTGCTTTTAGAACAGCAGCCTAAGAGAAAAGCCTCTATGCAACACTAACGCACCAGGTTATAGTTTCAAACTACAAGACATTGCTTAGAGGAGCAGGCAGGACTCTAACTACTCATTGCCTGTAGCAGTTCAAGCCCTGTAAGTCAGAGAAGAGACATAGTTATTAAAATGCAATGTTTACTTTTTTAAAAAATAAAAGGGCTTCTAGGGAGATTAATTTTCACTTCAGCCTGGCAATCATTTCATAAACACGCCAGCATGATTTAAGACAAGCTGGATCTGTTCTTCTCTGGATTATGCATCTAATTTGTCTGCAGATTTCCCACCCCTCACAAATAAAACTGTTTTTTATTGTTTTAACAAAGAGGATTTAACAGCAAGGTTTAATCAAAATGCCACTGGTGCCTGTGCTGAACTGAGCTTTTCTGCAAGCATGTACATTTTTCAGGGATATATATAATACATCTGATGACTCAACTGCGAGCAGTGATTTGGGGTTTGCATCCTCTCTGCTACTGGTGTAGTTCATTAAGGCCACTATAGTGATGTACTGGTGAAATGCACGGAGCTGAAATGACACTCTTCATTCCCATAAAGAGCCTGATATGTTAGTGCCACTTCTAAGCATAGCAAATCCCAGAAACTCTGGAATTTCCTTTGTAGATGCAGTAGATTAATTAGCCAGCATCTTTTAGGGTTGAACCCCGAGTCCTCTGCTGGACTGACATGTATAATGAATGCTCTTGCACGAAAGTTTTGAGCAACAAATGCTGCTCCTTAAAGGGCTGGAGGAGTATTTGTGAAGGTTTAGTATCCTGCTAGTTGTATTACCCATGTTGTAAGAGGGATCTGTTTTGGTACCGTGGAATGCTGTGCACTTTCTCTGAGGTTACGAATATCTCCACGCTTGCAGTGGACGCTCAAGGTTTGCCGAGCCTGAAATGTTATATTTTCTAGAAGGATCGTATTTGTAAGAGGCAGCTGCTGGCGCTGTACTAACAGCAGTGGATCAGTCCCATTAGTACAGGGCACGGAGAGAAAGCTGGAGAAAGCCACCCATCCCAATTGTAGATTGCCTCTTAAAAAGCCCTTGGATTTCTGAGGATGTCAGACCTTGCAAAAATATTGACACACTGTCTGCTTCTTCCGGGCAAAGCCTGTCCATCCCACAGTCCAAAATCTGCGGTTTCTTCCTAATGATCTGTACTGTTACACCAGGAGGGGGAAGCCAAGAGTAGCTCCTGAAGCTTCAACTGCTGTCGACTGAGGAGCAAACCAAGAAGGGCAGGAGAGCATGATGAATGCCAGCAATGAACAGGATGAGATATTTTGAATCTGGGAGCAAAGGGGAAGGAGTGAGACATTTTTCCTGGCTCCACAATTCTAGAAATTACAAGCAAGCCCCATTTTCTGGATATGGATACAAAGTCTCCGTGGGATTTGGGAACTAATATGTGCAAAGACATTGCATTTCTATGCACAACTTGGTGGTAGATCACATAAGAGAACTAGTATATTTGAGTAAACACCTTGGAAATAAGCAATTTGCAATAAATCCACCATTGACTCTTTCTAGTTAACCTGTTTCAAAAAACCATCTACTTCTGTTTTGCAGCTTTGGGGTTGGGAATGGCTTTACCTGTTAATTTCTCTTCACCAAAATACCGAAGCGTGTAGTTCTCTGTGCTAGCTGTAAGTAGCTTTGGCAGTTGACTAAATAAATTCTGTGTTCGTTGCTGCTGACCCTAGGTGAGGACAGCCTTGAGGATGAGAAGCAGTGTTACATAAATGTCTAGTGTACATAGCAACACTGAGAAGAGAGACGCTGCTGCATTGCTTTTGGTGCACCAGTCACACATTAAAATTCTGTCATTGCAAGGTCATGTTGCTCATCTCATACTCTACAACCCTGGGGAAGAAATTTGGATGAGAGGTGGGGGAGGAAAAGGGAAAACTTCCTCCTTGTGCTGTAACCAAGAATATATTCATTGACAGCAGGGCATTTCTTTCCATTTCAAAAAAGCATGTCATTTCTTTTTCAGGGATAACAGATTCTCTCCTGGTGCTGTATAGTGGTGTTTGCATGTTAGATATGTAACACAGTGATAACGGGTTGCTTCTGAATTGAATAAATAACGCCTCTGAGCCTTTTCTTATCCCTTTAATAATCCGAGAGAAATGCAAAATACCAGAGAGCACATAGAGTGGACTGTGTCCTGAGATGCACTCAGTGCAGCCTGGGTAGGATTGCTTTACAGAAACTCTGCAAGCTACTGGGAAGAGGCGAGGTTTAAGGCAAAGAACAAAACAACTGTTTTAAGGAGAAATAGAGCAGTGATACATGACCTGTAGTCAGAAGCAGGCCGTGTCACAACACTGGCCATCGCGTCTTTGAATGGTGCTGAGTCAGAGCCTATCCGAAAGGTACGCTTTGGCATCGGGGAAAGTCGAGGGCTCTCGGATTGAGTCTGCAATGTGAGATGAAAGCAGGTTTAAATGCAGCCGGGTGAGCCACCTGTGTGCACTTTCCAGCTTGGAGCTCAGACCTGTCATATCCGAGGGTGAATTGTGTAGACAACGAGCTGGTCTGACTCTTGAGTGCGGTCTCGGTTGCGTGGTTAGCTGAAGGTATGGACATACCCTTCGTATTTCTGTAGCTTTGTAGAAGCACGTTGTTCAGGGCCTGGGGAGCAGGGTATGTTACTGTACCTCATTAGATGTTAGATGCCTGAAAGCATGTACTGTCCAGAACAGATGAGGATGGTGAATGCCAGCTTCCACTGACAACTGAATATAACCTGCCCATATTTGCACTAGTGTTCATGAGGAATAAATGGCAAAATCTCTGCAGAGAAGATACAAGTGCTGTGTTTTTCCTTTATTGTGTCAGAACAACGTAAGTAACTGTTAAAAAATATTTGATAAGAATGTGAAGATTCACCTGCGGCATTATTCTTTCTGATTGCTTAAGCACTTGTAACTGTTTGATATACGCTTTTTGAGAAAAACATAGTGTCCCCAAGCAGAACTTAAAAACATGGCTGAGATGCAACTTGGCAAAAGGTCTCCACCTGATAGTGAAGTATCGTTGTCTCTTGGAGCTGGATGCATTGGTGCTTTCATTAATCTCAGTCTGCTCCCTCTCCGTGGAAGATTAGTGGGAGCTGAGCTTTCAGATCCATCTCATCCTTTCTGTATACCCTCAGCCTTTATTCGGAGATGTGCTTTAACCCTTGGTTCACTGGAAGCAGCCTCATCCACGTGTCACATAGCTCTTCTTTTCTGCGCTCTCTCCCTCCATAGCACGTGTTGTGTCAAGAGGTTTCTCCCACCCTCTGCTTCCCTTAACTCAGGAAAATGCCAATTTGGGAAATGCAGAGGTCCTCAATTTTAATCGGCATGCATCAGCCTTTATAATGCTCCTAATGTACACAAACCAACGGGGGGTTTGTAGTCACTTTGATGAGCTTTAGTGTACTGATGGGTTGCAGCATCCTACTCCTGGAGATGCTTTTTAGAATGAGAAGAGGGGCAGCGCCCCAAGGACAGCTGTGTACAAAATGGGGAAAACTCATAATAGCAAAGATTATGTCATCTTCTGAATGAGAATCAGGGATGTGCTTTTGTGAAAGTCAGATCTTTTGTGGCCATCACTGAAATTAAGTCACATTTCTGCTTTTGCACGTAGGCATTTCAGGACAGCGGGCAGTGATGGAAAGGGTTGCTTTTTTCAACTACATTCTCTATTTCCTTACAGCCCCTAGTTTATCAACTGCATATAAATTCCTCCTTTCACTGATTAAATATTTCCTCGCCTGGTTTCTTTGCTTCAGGGAGCTTGAGAGCTCATTGTTTATAAAGGGAAAGAAGAAGGATTGTGCTGTTAAGCAGACAACTCCCAACACATATGTTCTGCTCTGCATCTTTGAGAAGGAGGCACTGATGCTGCTGCAACTGCAGAAGGGCAGAGCTTTCACTGAGATTCAGATGTGACCAAGTCCCTCTTCCAGGATTCCTATGTCAATGAAGCTCTGGGCTTACTAGTTAGCTTTTTCTGAAACAAGTAGCCTTAGCCCATATGTGCCAGGCTGTGAAACCCTTAATCCCACTGAGTTTTTCTCTCCCTGAGTTCCTTCTAATCACTTGCAAGGGCACATTTGATGAAGCACATTTGGCTAAGAAATGGTTCCCTTGGTCTGTGATAGCTGAGGAGCAAAGTCATAATTCTGACATTTTTCCTCAAACCGATGTCCGAAAAGGTATTTTGACTGGACCAGCTATATTAGTTCCATAATGGGCATATGGGGTTTTTTCATGTTCTGTAGTTTTACCCTGTTTAAATATATTTGCATTTCAGATCAAAAAAGCAGAACGAAAAAACCCCAAACATCTTTTTACTTGGGCTAACATCTTTAGCATGTCCAAAACATGTCTGTTTTAAAAAAATTCCTCCAAGATGCTTAGAAGGAGAGTGGAAACCAGCTGGAAAAAAATATTGTTTTCTAATGGCAAAGCATTCTTCAGTTTTTTTTCTTTCCTACCTTCATTAGTGAAAAGTACTGTTCAAACTAAGCAATACCACCACAATCTGAGCTTCGACAAGTGAAAATCTTTCTTTTAAAGCAAAGCATCTCTCTAGGACCCTGTCTGCACAGTCAGCTGAACCTTCAAGGCAATGTCTGCGGCAGATCTAGACTTGGGTCGCTCTATAACTTGAGCCCAAAGGCTGAGCCGGCCGCTGGAGGCTCGATGGGCTCTTGGGCGCACACCAGCCCTCGGGTGAGAGAGCTGTGTGTTCTGAGGGCAGGGGGCTTGTTGGGCATTTAGCTTTCTTTAGCCACAGCTTACCTCACTTCATAATGGTTTTCTGAAGTGATGAGGATATAGAGTTAGGAATTATTTCATAAAGGGAGAAGGCAAATGATCTGGTTTTTTCTCACTTTGGATGCTTACGTGGGACTCATAGGCCATGTGAGAATTTGACATGGTAAATGTCCAAGAACTGGGCACACTGGTACGAGCGTGGGTATCCTGAAAAGACCTTAGCCTGCGATCCCACTAGTCAAAGGAATTCTTTGAAGCAGAGTGCTGCACAGACAGAAAATAATTAATCAAAATCCAGTCTCACGAAGGAAGATGCGAACCCCAGACGAAATTGTTGCCATCCCTAAAATCTGGAAAAAGCAATAAACTAAGTTCAACTTTCCGATTTTTCTTCTGAGAAATAAGCCTTGGAAGTAGTTATTTCCAGTTAACATGCATAATGTGATAGAAAAAATTAATGCCCTGTTTTTTCTGTAGTTGCAGGTCTTGACTTTTTTCACTACAGACTACATTCTTCCTTCACTCTTTCCTGTCCCGAGAGAGAGGCCATAAAATTTGTTCTAAATTTCCAATTCTGTAATTATATATTTTTTTCCACTAGAGCTGAAATAATGTATTAAAAAGGAAGGTGGCATTTTACTTTTTTATCTCTATACAATGTGCAAGATAACCATTTTGGAAAGTACTAGCATAAATGTCCACAATTTTGAGTACGCAATGTTCTTTTCAGAGATGCCTGTTTACATTAATGTAATTTCAATCTGTTCTTATGTTTTTATAGATCAGGATGTGGTACAATTCTTTGAAGAGAAATGTCTGCTTAGTTTCCAAGTGGAACAGAAAGCAAAATTTGGTCTTGAACTTCCATTTTTAATTTTTTCCTCCAGGCTTGACTTTTAGAAAAAGAACAGTACTTACTGGGTTTGTGCCCATAACAAGTCACACTTTTGTCATATGAAACAGCCCATTTTGTAGCTTCAGCTTGCTGCCCCCCAACACAACAGAGGAATTATGTTTCACTGGCTGGAAGGATTTAAATAGGTCACTATTGTAACTGCATGCCTCGTAAACCTTCAAAGAGTAAGCAGTAAGCTTTTCGACTCTGCTAGTTCCCATCAAATGAAGCAAAGGGTTTACCAGTTAGCTGTATAATAAGGCAGAGCTAGAAAATTGATTATAGAAAAAGCTTTGGGATTTTCTTTTTCTTCTCTTGCTTTTTCCTGAGTCCTTTGGGGTTTTTTTCTTCTCTTTTTCCTGAGTCATGTGCAGAAATCTTTTCCTATAGTGTCCCTTTCTTAATTAGACACTGTTATGGGCGTAGATGCAAACCATTGGCTAAAAAAAGGTTCAGACTGGGAGAAATACTAGGCTTTATCCTATGGTCTTCCGGAGTTTCCCTCCAAACCAGTCACTCTGCTTAGGATTTTCAGGGTGACATGAAGAATTCAAGTTTGCTGAGGTTTTGATACCCAACTGCATTAAGCTTCTTTATAAAATCCCATGTTCTTTTTGCCTACCTGTAAAACGGGGACTGCCACACCTGAAAAGAGTTTTATGGGTTTGCCTGGCAAAGATTCCTTCATTTCCAGTTTGTTTAGTTAAATTGCAAAATCCTGGTTGCAGTATGGAAAGGATGCTTCTTTCCAAAAACACTACACTGAATTAGCTATTTTATCTTAATGGCAATCCCGACAAAGTATTTGGCTGCTGAGTTCTGTTGCTGTTCAGATGTTATTTTTACATTCTGTTATATTAGCAGGATGCCCTAACGTGAGTTTATGTCTCTTATTGTATTTGACAAAGCACCATACATTTATTCATCATGTAATTATGGCACTGTACTCTCAAGGTATTTACTTTACAGGAAGCTTCGTGACTTTGGAATAAACAACCATTCCAAGACTGAGCAAAACATGGTTGAGTTGCTGTTTGTGACCTGCTTTTAATTAATGACATACTGCTTTAATTGTGGAAGCATTGTGTATGTGCATATGTGTGTATGTATTATTGCTGGCAGGGGAGGCTGGGATTTCACTGCTTAAACAGAGGCTCTAATACTGTTTGAGTTGCCCTAAACTAGCTGAAACATCCACACAGGGTTGGTAGATATGCTGCAGGAGACCCAGGCTCCTCTGGAACGACAGCAGGAGGCTGGGTAGGATACCCAAAGTACAAAAATTCTACTAGGCACCCTTGTTTAGCCACCCAGAGTCATGTTCTGACTTAAAACATTAGGCATATGCTTACTTCGTATGCCACCTCTTGAAATTTCTGATAAATCCAGACCATTTGAAAATAGGGACTGTGCCAAATATATTCTGTTTTTATCTTCGACTATGAGGCCATCTCAGAAGCAGAATAAAGTTATCATATTCTCATACACAGTCATCCCACCACTGGAACTTAGAAGACCAGTCCGCTGCGCTCTGCGTATCTTTGTTGTGTAGAGCACAGGGGGAACCGAAGACAGCACCTGCCTGACCCTAACCCACCGAAATCAATGATGAACACAGTTTTCCTCCCATACCAGAAGTGTGTAGAAATCCTTCCTACTTAAGATGAGCACTTGAGAGCCTGACTGAGGGAAACATGATCTCTACCAAAGGATTTCACCTTGTGTTTTATCTGAAGCACATGCTCAGACCATACTGCTTTTGAGAGCTCTTAATGGAGAGCTAATGTTTTATTATGATCTTCAAGACACTGCTGATTCTACAGCAAATCCGAAACAATTGTTTTAAAACTCATAATCCACGTCCCAGTAATGTGGTTGGGGTCTTTCTGGTGCAGACCAAAGCACCCACTCGATATCTCTGCAAGACGTTGAATGTCCTGGTGGCCATCCACCTAATCGTTTCTGCAATTGGCAGGGTTGTGGTTCTTTAGGAAAATTACATGCGAAACATGGATTAATACAAGTTTGCAGGCTTCTCTGGGATTTTTCAGAATTGCTGTCAAAAGTTCTGGTTAATTGTTTCTTTTTGAGAAGTAAGGATATACAATTAAACTGCATAAATTAATTTCAAGGTTCTATTTTTTTTGCTTTCTCATTCCAGAGTGGTGTCAATATAATGATGGCAAAAGGTACCATCCCTCTGGAATGAGGAGTTTAACTGCAGCAAGGTGAAAGCAAGCCACCCCTGTATGTTCCTTCTCATTTATTTTTAGTTGTTAGGTTAAAAACATGTAGAGAAAGTTAACATCTCCACTTCAGAGAAGTTCCTGAGCTGTGGAAATGTTAAAGGTGTTTATTTATAGTTAGCACAAGGTCAGTGACATGCTGGGCAGAGCTATCAGAGGAAAAATTGAAACTTTCCAAAATTATTATGGTGTTTTTCATTAAGAAGAATATCCTTTCCCACTCACCTTCCCCTGGCCAAGTAATGAGGTTTGGCAAAATGTGTTTTGGCTCATGAGCATTGATATTTCGTCTGATATTTGGAGAGGTTTTATGGGAAACAATACATTTTGCAAATGCATTTGATCAAGAGGGCAATCGCATTGTTCATACAAGAAGAGTAGGGGAAGGGAAGCGCAAAAATTGGGGGGGGGGCTATTTATTTTGACAAAACCTGGCTAAAAACGCTGAAGCAGATAAGAAACTCGCCTTACACTGAGCAGCAAGCAAAGTATTGCAGTCTGCTGCTTTCCTTAGCAGAAGAGAAAAACTGTGCTTCTTCCTCAGCGCTGTGTCGGCATCATTGATCATGATAAATTCTTGATAACAAGGTGAGCAGAAGGGTGGGCCATGGCAGGCAAAGACTGCTCCTGCTAATAGATGAGCTTTTCTAGAGAGAAAAACAGCAGCCGTGGGCTGAGCAGTAGCTGTCTGCCCGATCCAGGCACCAACTTCTCCTGAATTTCAGTTATTTAATGAACCAAATCTAAAGTAAATGAACACCTTTCTCACATAATCAGTGGGGAGATGTGAAAGCCTTTGAAGACCTCCAGGGAAATCTGGTTTACCTGACTTGGATTTTTGTGTTTCAGCATGCAAAATCTGTTTCAAAAGCTTCTTTTTCCCTCCATTGATGTTATAAGGAACATACTCTCCTGTTTGGAGATAACGGCACATTACGAGCTGCAAATGCGGGTGCTCATTAGGTGTGAACTGTCTCTCCTGTCCTAGAATATCCCAGCTGGAGAACCACCTGAAAAAGCACCATGCCTTACAAAATTGAGACTATCTGAGGAGCACACATAGGTGGTTCCTTACCTGTTCCAGATTCTGAGTTCTGGGGTAAAAGCATTGGTACCCCATTGCTGGTCCCACCAGCCTCCTGAAAGCTGGGGAGCAGCCGTGCAATCCAGTTAGAGCCTTGTTCACTGCAGGGAACCTGATGCTTGGCCTTAAATGTGCCCTGAAGCTCATTACAGCCACGTGGATGTGACGGAGGGCCAAAGAGTAGCACACTGGAATAATTTCTAATCAATGCAACTTGGATTGTTTCTCCTGAAAACCCATCATCATTCTTGTATGCGAGATGACTTAAAATAATCTGTATTTCTCATCCATTTCCCTTTTCCAACTCCTCCCAAATTTAATTCTCATGAATTTAATGGATCCATGATTTATCATTACTCTTTCTGGTGTCTTGTTTAGCATATGCATAAGCATTAGACTGAGCTTAATAGCAGTGCACTTTCTAATTTGAAATTTTGCATTGTGGACTGATGACTGATGGTCTGAATAACCAACAACTATGTCCTGTCTCCCTCCCCAAAACCATTCTTCTGGTTTTCCTGAAAATTAATTTTGTTAGCCCAAAGTTTCTGATCTTTCTACAGATTAATTTTCCAAATGAGCCTTCCTGTAACTTTTTAGAGTAGTATGTCTCCTTGTAGGAGAATGTCACCTTAATTATGGTGACTGCAGTGATTCCCCAATCTGTCATCTGTACCCAGACCGCTAAACAATTTCTAAAGTGATAGCCTCCCTGCAGACATCTCTGTTTGGAGCTCTAGAGTGCCATGGCTCCTAGGATAAGACAAGAGGCCGTAATTTTTAAGTCTTGGTGTCTAGACTTGTGGATTTAAACATATTTGTTCCACTGAAAGGGAAAAGTCTTTCTGGCTAGAAGTGATCTGATTTTCTGAAGGGACAAGCACCTTTTCTGGTAGCAGTAGGGAAGACAGAAATGCCTCATTTTCATTTAGGCACTCAAATGAGAGTTGTCAAGAGCCTGATTCTCCCTGAATGTTAATAGGACGTTGATGCTTTGAAAGTCAACCCTCTGAATTAAATACTTGGGACCACAGACTGTAGAATTAAAAGACTAAAATGAATTTTAAAGTAGCGTCGCAAGTCGATAATGGTGTAAAAGAGGACATGGAGCCTGGATTCTCTGGTGGTCTGCATCTTCCATGGTCACTGTGGCATTAATTGACAAGATCAAAATTGTGACTTGACAAATCATATATTCACTTGCTCTTAAGTGTCTGTAATGTCATCCAGATGAAAGGGGAGCTGGAAAAAGAGTCCTTACAGGGCTTGTCTACACACATATACATACATGTTGTACAAATTTTATTACTATAGTAAGAATACAGTTATATACCACCTCTGTTGCCATGAATATAAGTATTTTGCTATCAGCTAATGGCTGTAGCTCTGTCACTTCCAGGATGTGTGTTATGCTTCAGTTAAAAAAAAATATATATCACATTTTCTCATAATTACACCAATAAATAATTTTGTATACAGACACTGTCATGATCTTGGTCATTTGATATTTTTCCAACTATCTAACCATGTATATATTTCATTCTATACAGCCACGTCATTTGACAATGAAATCAGTCCATAGTAAAATTAGCAGAGCACCATTAATGGACCAGTATTTTCCACCCTGCCAATCTCCCAGTAAATTTATGAGAAGATTGTCAAGGCCTTCAAGTTCTCATTACCTGATCTTCCTGACATGTTCAGCTCTGTGACAAAATAGCCAGCACATTTTTGTAATGTTCTTGTCTTCGCATGAAGGGGTCACATGCAAAGAACTTAAGCTTTTAGCACTTCTCCCAGAAATGTATTTTCTTCTGTGGTAACATATGGACTATTTATTTGCAGGAGCTTCCACAAAGGGATGAAGGTGAGTAATGACATTAATGTTGTAGAAAAGCTCATCAGCATCAGTCACTGGTGGGGAAAACCAGAATCTGATTGCAAGGAGGGTTGTATTGGTATGCAAGGCAAGGAAAGCCTGGTGCGTGGCTCTGCCCCAAGAGTTAAAAGGCTCTGCAGACTACTTACCTGTATTCATATTTATGGCACTGTTTTCAGAAGTGCTTGCAGAGATGTACGGCAGTTTGAAAATGTAGCACAGGGAAATGGTTGTGCTTAAATTTTTCAAGAAGCAATTCTAACCAGAAACACTTTAACATTCTTATGATTGCAGGAAAATGTATGAAAATCTGTCCACAATATGTAATTGACCTGAAAATACCTTATTTGCTTATTGCTGCCTGAGCACGTTTCTTTTACTAGCAAACAACGAGGAAAAACAGGGAGGTGGTTTTATACATCCAAGTTCTTTTAAAATCTGTATGACACACTCAGACAGTAACAGTGTAGGTACCACCCCTGTGGATTGTTTTGCATTACTGTCACTATTCCAGCCTCAGGAATGTGGGACAATCCCACCACTGAGCCCTCAAGGATCCCTTTTCCTGATGGATAAAACTAGTTTGGGGTGCTAGGAGAGGGAAGTCGTGTAAGGCTGAATCAAGTTGCATGAAGGGAGATGATCCAAAGTGCCAAGGCACAGTTAGGGTCCAGAATTAATGTTTATTGCAGAGTTCTTCTTTCAAAGCGGATTTTGTCTGTATGCAGGGAACGAACTAGTTTCTCTACACACTTTACTAATCCAGCAGATTTCCGGAACGGTTTGGCACCATATGAGTTCTGCATCCCTGACACCCTCAAGAGAAAGAGGTAATGGGCAGAGTCCTGGAGAAATGTCCGTATATAAAATGGGACATCAGAAAGCCTGATGGGTGCAAGATGGATATGCAGAAATAAGTTGGTTTTCTGTAGTTATAATAGCTACTTCATATCTAATTCAGAGCTTATTACAAAAATTATAGTAAAAGGCCATTTTTAATGACAAGGTCTCATTGCTGCCAATTTTCAGCTCACTATGGGGACTGATTCAAAATGACTGGCATCCCTTCACACATGTATACACAGATGGTGAATTACAGATTTAACTCAATGGAGAGGACAGGTGCTAAAAATACAAATTTGGGGAAAATGTGGGAGGGAGAACACAATGAAAAGGACTGACAGCTGCTCATTGTCCTGCCTTGACTAAATGTGTCTCTTAACGGTACAGGGAAGAAAGAGACCAGGCTAGAAAATGAAAGACTTCACAGAGGTAAGTCTCCTGCAAAGGCCAGAGACATACAATACTGAGTACATTATACTGAAGCTGCTGGGTATCCTGCTGAAGATTTCTGAACATCAGCCATATGGTATTTCTGTTTCATTATGTGAAACAACATGGTGCTGATGCTGCAAATACGTCCCTGGATGCTGAAGCTGGTGGGATCCTCATCTAACAAGTACTTTCAGATAAGCCTAACTTCGATGCCCACGGGGGTCGGGGTTTACGTGATTGCATGGTCTACATACACACGATCTAGATTTTATGGCACCAAGCACTGTAATGCCCCATTTTCAGCGCTGATCCCGTCAGAATGAGCCAATGCCAATGGGAAGTTTCTTGTTTCAAGTCACCTTGGCCAGACAGATGAAAAGGTAAAGGCAGGGTTGCATTTAAACTGCCCACCCTGACTCAATGAGATTACATGGCAAACACAGCCTCGTGGCATTACATTATTCCCAATTAAAAAAAAAATAATGCAGGCACTCCAGCTCCCATCTCGGGGAAACATCTATGAAGAAAAGACGTCCTTCAACACTTAACTTACATATGTCTGAGTACAGGAGAAAGCACGACCTTGAACATGACTCTGAGAAGAAAAACGATGTGCCACTGCATTTGTAGCCGGCAGACAGAAAGCACAACGTCTCCTTTCGGTGCAGGTGAGGTGTGCCAAGAAAACATTTAGTGCCGTGGTGCTGAAAGAGTCCTCTCCCTCTTTCTGACCCATCCAAAAACGAGGTGGCTGGTCCAAGCTAACATGCAGGGTCCCCCAAAAGTCAATGGGAAGTATTAGGCATGTCCGCAGGACAATTTCGCCTCTCCCAAAACAGTTGCTTTGAGGCTGGTGCAGTCAGTCCCCACCTGACAGCGGAGTTCACTTCCCACTCTGCAGGAACCTACACAGCTTGCTCAGGAAGGAGTACTAGTTGGGTTTTCATGTGCTCGGTCACATACAACTCTGAAAAGTTTTAACTCCAAACTATCATCAGGCCAGTGGTCTAAGCAGAAACACCACAATGATGGAGCATGTATGGCTTGTACCTATTTTTGTCCTAGTTACTAAGATTAATATACACTGTACTGTTTATTCCCTGCCATAGCTCATGTTGGCTGTTTGAAACAAGTTTGGTCTTTGTTCCCTCTCAAAGCAGACATGGTCTCCAGGTCATATGGTGAGTGGGAATTAAAGGGGAAAAATGCTTGGGGGTATGCCTACAAGTATGAGGGGGATACAAATTCCATTTCACCAGTTAGAGCTAGGTTAAGTTCTTTGTGATGAAACTTCTGGGGGAAGAAAACAGACTGTTAGATTCTCCACTGAAGGAAAGGGGAAGGGAAAGGCAAAGGCTTGCCTGGGAATTGGTAGATGATCTGAGTAGACCATAAAGAGACTTTCATTAATAGGTCATACATGTGGTCACAAGGTATGAATTATGCATTCCATGCTTTTGGGGAAGAAGGGATGATCAAGAGCTGGCAAAAAGGAGGATTTAGAAGACCTGATGAACAAAACCTCCACTTTCATCCTTCCATGCATGGTGACTTGCCATGGCCAAAGAAGGGAGGCCCGGGGAACGCTGGTGAAGACCTTCTGTGCAGAAGACACCAAGAGCTGAGGAGTTGAATCAGAAATGACTTGTTGACCATGTCCTTTGCAAGGGGGTGACACTACTTTGACTGATGTGAAAATGAAACTCTGTCACCATGGAATATTGCAAAGGCTGAGGTAAACTTGCTTGTTATAGTTGGAATTTTTCTATCAGAGCAACTTTTCAAAGGATAATATCACTTCACTGACACTGAAACATTTTGCAGAAAGGCATTTTTTTCAACAAACTTCGAATGAAACACAAGAGTTGCCTTCCTGCCAGGGCATCCACCCAACCAGGGATCATGGCTCTGCTGCAGCCTGTCTCGTATAGCCGCGGCCATTCAGACTGTCTCAGAGCTGGACGTTTGGGATTTTTAAGGTGCACAACTCCAACATATGCCTGTCACGTTCTAAGTCCAGGACTGGGGACCCCAGAAGCATACCAGCTCCAGACTCCCGCAGGAGACACCTCTCTGCCTGGGAAGCCCCTGGGAGCTCGTGGGATTTCCACTCTCCCTCTGTAGACTGAAAGGGTCTTTATATCTCAACTTGACTGTGGTTGCCATCATTTGTGTGTTCCCAGCTCTCCATCTGCCCAGTAGAGCCGAGTGGGAGCAGGGAGACTGGGATTCCCAGGCAATCATGCAACTCGGGTTTTTGTGAACAGTTACAGAATAAAAAAGCATTTTTTATTTGAATCCCACCCTCCTCTGTCCCCAAAGATTTCCCTTTCAAAGTTCTTCTGTTATCTTTTTCATATTTGTTCGGAAGAATTTTGCAAAATAAGAATTACATAATAGTTTTAAATATTTTAGCCAAACCATGGTTACTGAAGGCAACAAGCAAGGTTTTTAGAAGAATCACTGAGCACCAAAGGGTGTTTTTCAGTGTGTGCCTATCAGAGGTTTTTTCCTCTGATTTTTAATTAGTGAAGTAGTCCAGAGGCATTAAACAAATAGTTAGTAGTTGTAGAATTTGAGTGGAGTCCTCAAATAGACTGCATAAAAATCTTTGTGTTTATCTGACTTAGAAACCAAAACATTTATGAAGTCAAAATTTAAATATGGGTGGTTTTCCTCTGCTGCTAGTATTTATTTCTACCAATAGAATATTCTGGGTTATATAAAATGCAAATTAAATGACTGAACTGACCACTTGAAATATTATCATAATATAATTCCTTTCCTCCTGCATATGCCTCAGTGCCAAGAAACATTTTAAATTCCATGCATTGTGTTTGTTTTTAATACTTTTTAAGATACTGGGGAGCATTCATCTACTAGTATCTCAGATCATCAGTCAGAAACCATAGGAAAAGAGACAACTCTTTTGGATTTAAGACCGGAGTCTTTCATGTAGGAGAACAGCTTCTTTCAGCAAAAGGCCTGCGCTTTGCTGAGCTGGAGGTGATTTTAACCCATGCCTTCCTTAATCAGGCCAGTGGAGCAGACCAGCAGGCACTGGTCGGTCACTTAGCTCCTGGGGATGGGATATGGTTGGATTTGAGGGTGTAGACCTTTCCTTCTATTACTATTGGAATACACTGGTAGTTTTATTCCCACCTTCCATTTTGCCTGGTTTTGTGACTACTACTGTTCAGTCAAGGATAGTTGGGAAGACTGCAGATGTCCTGGTATGCTCCTTGAAAGCAGGTTTCCATAGCAGGAGAGGGATATTAACACTTACATGTGAAAAATCACAGAAGGACATCTCCTATAGAAACATCTGCTCTAGGTGGACCCTTCGCAACAGACATACCAACCCGTTAATGTTTTGTGTCTCTTCTGCTCTGTAAAGAGCTGTAATTTTTGTTATTCAGAGGACAGTTCCAGTGCAAATGGAAATGAATCCAAGTAGTTGGGCAGTTGAAAACTATCAAAATAATGCCTTTCAGTGCTCCATAAGGATGTTCACTGGAGGCAGTTGTGAGAGAAAATGCCTCATCTGAGAGGTCCCATCACATTTGTTGACTAGGAAAGAGCACTCAGACCAATGGTCAAAGTACGTGTTTCCCCCATTTTCAAAAGATGTCGCGTTCTCCCTTCCTTCCCACTCATCTTTCCTCCCTCAGCCTCCCTGAACCTGCTTGTGGCTCCTTGCAGTCTTCAAGGTGCCCTTGTCTGCAGTTCCCAACTGCTGAACCTGTCACTTTAATCACAAGACCATCCCAAATACCCGGAATAAACCCAGATGGCAGCATTGCCATCAGTCAAGCAGGTCTCTCCAGCACCAAAGGCATGGCCCTTGCCCTGTTCTGTTAATTTTTTAAAAGAAGGCCAAAAAGTGATGGGAATCCTCTGAATCAGACTATCAGTATAGATCATTTTGGGACAGCTGTGAATTTATGCTTTTGGCTGGACATGAGCTTTGGAACTATAAAAAGCCAGTTGGAGTCACCATCCCCAAAATAGGAGTGATTCTTTTTGGTTAAGGCTCATCATGTAATTAGATACCTTGTGTGTTGGGTTTGCATGGCGAGGTTTTGGTAGCAGAGAGGCTGAAGGGACGGTTTCTGTGAGAAGCTGCTAGAAGGTTCCCCCATGTCTGACAGAGCCAATGCCAGCCAACTCCAAGACGGACCCACCACTGGCCAAGGCTGAACCCATCAGTGACGGTGGTAGTGCCTCTGGGAGAACATAAATAAAATTAATTTCCCCAGGTCAAGTCTCTTTTGCCTGTAACAGTAATTGCTGAGTGATCTCCCCGTCCTTATCTCCACTCATGAGCCTTCCATAATATTGTCTTTCCCCTGTCCAGCTGAGAAGGGGAGCGACAGAGCAGCTTGGTGAGCACCCGGCAGCCAGCCAAGGTCAACCCACCACACCTTGTTTTGATATGTATGGGTTACCTGTATGGAATATATGTATACTGAGCAACCAAAAGTCAACCATAATATGAGCAATCATTAAGTCAAACGTAACAGAGGTGGACACAGTAAGACCAGGTTTCATCTCCTAAAAACTTCTCAGCTCCCCAGAAGAATGCAAAATGGTGTAGAAGACGACTACCTGAGCATTTGAGACAAGTGAGCAGTGGCTTCTGAGAGCCTGCTTTCTGCTGCTTATGGCATTCGATCAAGGACGAACAGGACGTTACGGGAGCTTGAGCAAAAACATTTCTATCCTAGAAGAAAAATGTGCCTATGGATCATTCACTCTACTCAGAGACAGCACATATTTTGCTCACTAAACTAAAGGGCTCTTTCTGCTCTCACATGCAAAACCAGTGAATGTAGCACCAATGGTGCAGTCAGGCAGCTCTCCCTAAATCCATGCACCAAGCACACGGATTGGACTGCGAAATTGGAGACTACAGTTGTAGAAGAGCAGAGAATTATACATTAAAGCCACCAACACATGAGCCGGTCTGGTTTCATAGGAGCATTATTTAATCAAGCATAGAAATACATGATGTTCTTTGGGTGGTGTGTCAACTTACGTTGGATCTGGGAGATTTTTGTAGGAGTGGATCTGTTAAGATACTGCCAGACTGGAGGTTACAAGAGGCATGAGGAGCAAGACTGTCCAGCCTTCTTGTGCAACACACCTCATCAAGGTATTTGTAAACATGAATCAAACACAGCATGCTTGATTAGCACCTTAGTAACATCACTGAGTTACTGGAGGCCTCTAGAAATTGGACTGATAACACATATTGTTGTAATCTTCACTTTCTGTGAGCAAGGGTTGTATCTCTGAAGCAGTTCCTCTTCTTTTCTTCCAGCAGGACAGAATGAGCCCTGTGAGCACAGCAGTAACTATGCCTCCAATCACAGCTGCTCCAACCAACCAAGGCCAGATCTGACGGGCTTGCTCAAGGTAGGGTGTTAAAAACTCCTGGAAAGAATCAAGTGCTAGGGAAAAAAAAAAAACCAAAACAACAAAACAAAACAGAAAAAAAAAGTACTTTTACATGATGCATTGTACTGTCAGTTTATAGAGGTTGTATAATGGA
This sequence comes from Astur gentilis, assembly GCF_929443795.1. Classification (NCBI taxonomy): domain Eukaryota; kingdom Metazoa; phylum Chordata; class Aves; order Accipitriformes; family Accipitridae; genus Astur; species Astur gentilis. The sequence goes on from NC_064898.1 coordinate 19,175,116, forward strand.
TAATACAGGAAGGCTGACTGAAAAAAAGAAACTACGGTGGTAGAAATTTGTCTGAAGGTCACAAATAATTTTAAAGAAGTCTCTTCAGCCCTTATAGTCTGTTTGTCAATCTTCATATTAAAGGCAGAAACAGTGCTCTTTATGGTTTTGGCAAAACTGTAAGACTATAACTAAGAAGTCCGATACAGTATGGCCAAAGGTCCTGCTAGCTCAGCATCCTGTTGGCAACAATAACCAAAGCAGAGCACTAGGAAGAGTTTAAGAACAGGTCAAGCCTATTATGATCTTTCCACAAAATACTTACCCAACCTCCAACAATTTGCAGCTCAGGGATTTCCTGATCCAGATGTGGTGTCATTGTATATAATAGTTATTGGAGGATTTATTTTTTTTTCCTTCCATCAGCTTTTCTAGCTGCTCTTAGAACTTCTATCTCAACTGCTTGCAGCAAGGACATCCTTGCCTTAACTACATGTTGGGTGAAAAAAATACATTTCCTTTCATTCATTTTGAACCTGCCACCTGCTCGTTTCATTTGATAGCTCTTGTGTGGGGAGAGGCAGTAGACTATTCTCTGGTCACTCACAAGAAATCCTTAAAGAAAGAAAGGGAGCCCTCTTTCTTTGGTGAATCCAGGACAGCGTCTCACTGGTTGTGGTGTGAGTGTGTGTGTCTGTGTCTCTGTTTTTCTCACTATGGCTTAATGAGTTATGAAAACCCTGCCGTACAGGACTCTCACTTCATGAGAGAGGTTGGAAAGTGACCTCTTCCCAATGCACCCATCAACCTGTTGTCTTAAATTTGAGAAGTGGGAATACCTGTCCAATGCCGAGGAGGATTTGGAATCCACATCTCGCAATTACTAGCTGTAATTACTAGCTATCAGGGGGAAAAAAAGCACCTCTCTGGGCAACTTCTCTGGGATCGCCTGTGGTGGTTTGTTTTTCAATAGCGTTCATTCATCTGGACTGATTTAGATGTACTCAACCATATTTAGTGTGCTATACCCCCACAAAGGCTATAATTGTCTTCCTGCCATCCTGCATTTTCCTTAGTGCCTAGAAAAGTAATCCCATATATCTTCTTGGATCATGGTGCTTCTGAGCATATGCTGTTACGTGCACCGTGCTCTGAAAAGATGTTTTTGGTTTGCAGCACCTTTAAGGTTAAGCTGTCCTTAGCACTTGATGTCTGAATCACTTTCTGAGATGTAATTCCAGTTTAGGCTGAATATAGTTTGTTTGTGCCTATAACTGAGCTTCACTTCGGTTGCTATTTCTCTGGTCCTTGTTTTCCAGTTAATCCAACTTTGTATTCTGAGATCGTATTTGCAAGAGTCTGCATGTTCAGCCTTCTGCCTCTGACCTCATTAAACATATAAATGCTATATAACACTAAGAATTACAAAGAAATTAGATTCTTGATGTTTCAGAGTGAACTCCACAAACCTCTGAGTATGAGGCACATTATCTTTTTAATCCTTCATTTCTCATTTGTCAAATGAGGACAGTACCATTCACTGAATCCTTTGTATTGTGAATGTAAATTAATATTTCTGCAGGACTCAGCTGCTATAGCGATCGGCACCAAAGAAAAGTGTTAGAGGAAACATCTTCAGGATAGCATTTTAAAAATGTGCAATAAATCATACATTAGGCTACACACTGCTTAACTGAGAAAATGAAAATCAAAAGTAAAAAAAGCTGGATATCTTGTTCTTAATGAATGCTGTCTATGCTGTGTAGTGAATGAGGTGGGGGTCTGGGTATAAAAGTAGTGTGCAATTAAAGATAATGCATACATGTAGACGCAGAGGGTGAACTATGGCTATATAGACAACTCCAGTGCTGGCATTTCTTAACTCTGTGTGCTTGACTTTGTAACTTCAATGCTTTTTAACTCAACTCTTTTATGTTTATATTGCAAACGTCTAAATTAGAAACAATCTGCCTATTTAAACTGGATTATGCGCATGAGAAAAGAAGATTGATACATAACAGGAACTCTATAGTGTTTTAATGTTATGGAAAAAGAGAAATATCATATAGTTGTCTTCCTTGCAGAATTTATCTGGGATATGAGGGTCTTCTAAGTGATGTCTTAAATTTGTACTTTGTCCTTGAACCATCTCTCTCTCCATCAATATTCGTTGGAGGTCTGAGCTATCTTCTTCCCACTAAAACATAACATGACTTTGAGATGATGAGATGTCACATTTCGCGGCAGGCCCTTTCAGAAGGGATTAAGCTATTTTATTATGTCCTGATAATCAGTCAAACATGCTCTTCTCTTGCTTTAAGCCTCAGTTGTACAGCTTCTGTAATTAGCTCAAAGCCAAAAGCCACCTCCTGGCATCTACTGCCTGTTTCTTTTTGCTACACAAAAGGTGTTTGGCATCACTGTCATGAAGTTTCCATGGCAACTCTTGGGTGTCAGAGGCTGGAGCACCCCAGGACAACCTATAATCTGTTAATCTGTGACTCTAACACAACAATAAACCTATGACTGGACTGGCTGCCCAGCCAAAATCATGCAAACTCGCATTTCAAGCATCTCTTACCATCATTCTTTAATCTCTAACTGTGCAAGGCCCAGGAGTGCAGCAACTGTGTTTGCTGATGACTACCTGGGAAAAATGTCAACGGAGTGCTGGTGGGGATGACAACATATAGCTGCCTTATGGGAAACATTAACCAATGCCAATTCCGTTACTTCTTTATCAGTGTTTAGAGTCAAATGATAATCCTTCCTGGAAGCTGCCATGAGTATCGATTAAAACTGCCCTTTCAATCAATAGGTTCATGACAAAGCAAGAGGAAGCGAGGTTGGGCTGGTGCTTGATATCTACCCTCCTATTAGTGACTAATACCACCAATATCTCCTCATCTTGCTCTTTCTGGTAGGAAAATAGCAGTGATTAACCTCAGCCATGGTCTTAGCATTCAACTCTTGATATACTCTTTCTTCTCAAAGAAAGTGTTAGCTCTACGTAACCGCAACAAATAATTTCTTACTCTTCATACATCAGATTGTTCTTTTTTAATGTAATTTAAAAATACCAGGCAGTCCATTTTGTGTGGGTTGCTGAATGTCGTTGAGAGGGTAGGAAACCACAACAGTGTAATTTTAAGGTGAAACAATGTGTGTCTCCTATATTTAGGGTAATAATGTGTACTTTCCATGATGATTGATGAATAAACATGCCATGGCCAGTCTGTTATTGGGCATCCTGAGATTTTCCTTTTGTGATAATGTCAAACTACATTATTGATACAATGGATTCCAAGGATGAAAAAAAACCCTTAATATTTAAATTTTTTTTGAAAGAATATTTATATATTTTAGATATTCCTTCTCTGTAAACTACAGGATGGCAAAGTCTTTCCAGTGTTAATTCCACAAATTAAAAATAAAAACTCTGGCTAGCCAAGAAATAAACAAAACAAAATTTTCTATTATTTATCTATTGCCATATGCCCCACTGATATGTTTGCAATCTTGCTGTTCCATTTGACATGCTTCTCTATTCATAACACAGATAGTTAATGGGCATCAGGTTTTAAAGCACACCTTGATGCAGCACAAACATATCTTTTTAGATCAAGCTTGCAAATTTTTTCTTATCCTGGTGAGCAAGTTCTTTCTATCTAGTTTCTGCCATTTCTTGTTTGTGCATGCTTCACTGATTGTGTCCCTCTGGATGGTCAGAGGAAATACCAGGGAGACTTCCACATTCAGAACTAGGAAGATGAGCTGGGAGGGATTCCAGTTGTGGAGTCCCTCCATCTGTCTTAAGGCAGGATCACTTGTCTTTGCAGTGATGGCAAGTTCACAGCTCCCACAAACTTCATCAGAGTCTCCTCATTATAACAGCTTGCAAAGTCTTTTGTAATGTTGTCTTCTGACAACAATGAGAGAAAGTCTGGAGAAGACTGTCAGCCCTAGTCCACTATCTCTGGACTGCAAAAGATGCTGTGCAATGGGCGGTAGTGGGTTGTTTATGGTAGAGCTACAATATCTATTGGTGTAAATTCAAGCTGCTCCCTTTCAGTTCTGCCTTCAGCCCTAAGTGGGTAAATCAGGAAACTATGATTCACCCTTCATCATGTGGCTGTCTCTAGAAACAGTGAGAATCAGACCATTTCTGCACAGCTGACAACAGCTTTGTAATTCATTTTTCAGCGCTGAAGTTGGTTAGAGTTTTCTCTGCCTGTTACTTCTGTGTAGTAACATTGCTACAGAGTCCTGCCCACTTGCTGGCAATGATGGCACATCGGCAGAGTAGATTACTGGCAAAAATTGATTACTCTGGAGCATTGAGAGGAGATAAATCAAATATTCTTGGGTGTATTTATAGAGCAATACTGTTTGCTTCTTGTTTGACAACCTCAGTTAACACTTGTACTTCATAACTGCTCTTGCATAGTTTGCTTATATAAATTTCTCAAAAAAGAGGTGAAATTTGGCTACAGGATACCTGATATCACCACACTAT